>NW_011887749.1:1747119-1756220 GCF_000806365.1 Fopius arisanus
CGCCAACAGAACGTCTGAAAATTTTAACAACTACGATTGTCAGCTATGGAATATTAGATATTAGAAATCAGAAATGAGATATTAGATTGTAGACATCACATACAAGGTATTAGATATCAGATGGTGGATATTCAACGTCGGATATCACATGGTGGGTATCCCCCCCCCATTCTGGCCCAAAATGGAGCTCCGAACATTACCACCGCAGAGCCGATAAAGAAGATTCCCCCCATTACCGACCGAGGGCCTAGCAGATTCCAGCATTCCTCCCCCGCAATGTCACCCCCCCCCCCAGAACCCCCTATCCAGAACCGGCCTTGTTTATCTACTGTTAAGAAGTACAATAAGAGTAATTCAGTAAGAGCTCTAAGTTACACTTCCGAAGAAAGTTACGGATTTTCCAGGATATTTGAAAATATTTTAAAGATCTAATTAGTAGCTCGCATGTCTCTGCACGACAAAGTCTATTGAGCAAAGCTATCTAACAACCCTAACTTCGTAGATATTTTGCGAAACCCTCATGGTGAGATAAAATGAGAGAAAACATTATCATATGTGGTTCTTCATTACGCGACAAATCTGATATTAATTATGAAACGAGGATAAGAAGAGGTTCATTTCTGCAACTAAAAAAAAACGTAAACAAATACTGTATTACAATGACGAAATGGAGTATGGCGTACTCTTACAGTACTCTCAAACCTATCTGATCAGTATTATAAGAGTACGATGCACCGACACTGTACCCGCATTATAAAAGCCCGCCATACTTTTTTTGCGAATGGGTACGCTACCAGTACGCCGTGCTAGTATCGTACGGGTTTTGAGTACCTCACTTCATACAGGCTTGGAGCGGTACGACGTACGTATACTATACTAGTATCATACTCATACTACACGTACGCATACTGTACTAGTATCATACTCATACTATACGTACGCATACTATACTAGTATCATACTCATATAAGCGTACGTCACCATCTCACGGTAGTACGGTGCAGGCACGGCTGTACTCTCAAAAACACAACAATACGCTGTGCTATCTGGGAATGAATTTCAAGGAAAAATTTCAAAACCATAAGTTAATTTATTGGTGTGATTATTAATATTATTGAGGTAGCATAAAAGAAAACAATCCATCGCCAACAAATCATCTGAAAAATCATTGCAGCTATGATTGTCAGCTATGAGATATAAAATATTGGACAGTCGAAATTGGATATCAGACATCACTTGGTGGTTGATCATTTTTCCATTGTTTATTTTTTGTGGCAAATCGAATTTGCAACAAACTGTTATGCCCCAGAAATACCATTAAATTAAGAAATAGTATTAGGTAATTTCTGATTGACCTCGATAACATGACGACACGCGAAGTGGCACATATCCGAAACATGTAAAATAGAATCAAAGAATGTAAATGTTGTAATATAATCTAACCCGAATATTTGTGGATTAAGTCCACATATATTCGTCATAATGTGGATCACTGGGGTGCAGTGTCAGCACTTCGCCCCATCAACGGTTATGGCCTTTACGTACACCTGGGACGTCACCCGATGTCTCTCCAGGTGTAAAACAAAGATAGAACACTTGTTGCAATCGAATCCACTATGAAATATAAGCTCGTGAGTTCGTTGCCACTGGGTCAGTTAGTCAGGTTGTCAGACACAGACAATTAGTAATCCGATTATTCGTTAAGTCACTTTCTTGTAATTCATATTGCCGAATATTTACGGCATTAATCAAAGACTATATTTACTGAATAAATCGTTTAATCGTTGAAAAGTTGAATCTCCCTGAGAAATATTCATTTCTAATTATCTACAAGTGATCTATCCCTATCATCGAACCCAACCGCTCGGGTCTATAACAAAACTAATATTGTAAAAAAATCGCGTAGACCCAATAGTTGATTTAATAATTGCAATAAACTGTTGCATAAATTTTTGTCGTTATTTAAATAACTATTGGGCTTACAGCATTTTTCCATACGATGACAATTGAACTCAGGGGATTTTTGCATTGACTTTTGCAAATCGAATTAGCAACAGAAAAATCTGACGCAAAAATGCTGTAGACCGAATGGATTTTAATTACCGATTAAATACCATTCAACAGTTTATTGCAATTATTTAATAAATATTTTGTATGAGGTTTCATTGTTGGAAATTCGATTTGCAACAAATAATAATCAATGCAAAAATCCCCTGAACCCAATTGTTTAAAAGATAATGCTAGAACCATTGCCGCGGAGTGATGCGAGAGAGTGAGAGAGAAATACCATGCCTTCTCTCTCGCGCTCACGGGTGAACGTAAAACTTTATCCCGCCTCCTGCCGACTAAAAGGGGAATCACTCACACCTGAGCGCGAAGCGACACGGACGTATTGCCGCTTAACGCTGCAACGTCATTGGCTGTCCTGTTTACCCCAATATCTCTAGAGGGGTGCTTCCGATCCAAAAGTGGAAAAGGACTTTTCGGCTCAGACTCACCCCCTATATATGCCGGTTCAGTATCGGCACGTACTTCTGGGACAGCCTGTCAAGATATGGGAGTGGACGGAGGAGGGTAATGCCGTATTCCACTAAGCCCACGGTCGGAAAAGGCAGGTTCTACTTTATTGACCCGGGCTGGTAATGTGTGGCATCAAATTATTGGGCCTCATACTTATCGGGGGATATCTGGTGTCTCATATCTGGTATGTCATGCCTATATTGGCTTACAAAATAGTTTGTTTGGCGAGATTCATGCAATTTCAATTGAGCAAATTGGTGATTCAATTCGATAATGAACGCAAAATCTATAATAAAATAGAGAAATATAAAATTCAAATTTATGATCGACCCAAGTTGATATAAATTCATTAAATTAAATAACTGTATTGGTCACTTCACACAATTCTGCATTAAATATTTCCAATCATTAAGAGACACTCATAATGTTTCTCTTTATGTGAAGTTTCTGCATTTTAATTTGGTATCGGCAGCGAAAGCTATAAAAACTAAAAATATGAAAATGCCTGTAAAGTAAGTACTATTAACAATATAATAATATTTAATCATCATTTTCTAATCAATATTTCCTTTTCAAAAAAAATAACAACAAAATCATAATTAGAAAAAAGTTTCCATCAGGGACATTGAAAATTTTCCTGTATTAGTTCTCCCACCACCAAGTTTTTGCCGAATATTCCTAGTACTTTTGCTTATGCGCATCACGGGCTCGAAGGGGGCTTAGTCATAAACTTCAGGGCTTGGGACAATTTGGCCTAATGGAGATGTGGCAACTCCGAGAGCTGGGGTTGCCCACCTTTGGTCTAAGGTGAAAGAATTTGAAACATGGCCACCAAGATCTGAGAAAAGCTGCTGTATGGATAATAAAACCTCCCGATACGCAGCATTAGCAAGGACAGCTGAAAAATTTTCTTTAATAAGAGGCCGACCCATATTAGAATTGCACTTTACATACCCGTAGTTGCAGGATTCTCGGCTTCCGGCATTGAGGTCACGATTTCTTTGATTTTTTTTATTGTCTTCTGGAATTGACATGTCTTCTGCGGGTTGTGGTATGTGAGTCCTTTTCAACTACTACTTGCCCACTCGAACTACCATCAAGATTCATCTCTAAAATACAAAATTATTCATGATATTATAGTCACTGATAATTTTCTTATATTTGACTTAATTAGAAACAGTTGTCACGGGTTTTTCAATTATAAGAAAAAAACAATCTTAGTAGACATAAATGTACGATTGGAAATAGCTTACGTTCACAGGCCCGTACGTCCAGCTTTGCATGGGACGGAAAGGCCAATCTTTCCTTATCATGGTTGAAGCCCCGGAAATAGAGGCAGTTTTTAACAAAATGCTCTACACAGAGTAGATGCCACTGTCCAGACACCCAATCCGATCTGCCCATGTTTCTCACCCAGATCTTCACAAATTTCTCATCTTTGGAAAATCTATATATATTAAAACAATGAACAATGCAAATATTATATGATGTGACTGTTAGGCATAATCAAAATTATTGTTGCAAACAAAATCAAGTGCGTAAGATCACAGATTATTTAATCATCGTATGCCTTTAATAAATGGTTTGAAGTTGAGGATATTGATTACCTCCCTATATTTTAAATCTTAGTTATAATGATCAAATATTTGACTAACTACTTTTGATGTTAACAATTAATATTTTCGGTAACCTATTTGATATTGATCAAATATTGTTATGCACTCACCGATGAAAACATTTCGCTTTAGGCGTCTTCTTTGTTTTTCCTAAGTTAACACACCGAATTTTTCTCAAGGAAGAAGATAAACACTTCTGGCACTCGAACACTTTTCAGAAATCACCAATGCCGATGCAAAAATAACCATAGTCATATGGTATGGTAATTTTCTTAAAAGACGACCCCCAACAGTTAACTTGACCGGGACCAATTACGTCAAAATAGAGACCAAAACAGAATGTGATCGTATTGGATGGGATCCAGCACTAAAGTGTACTATGCTGGGCTACGCAGGAGTTTGATTAAAGAAGCATTCAAAGGGAAAGAAAAGTCTTCTACTAATTATTACATAGAGATGTTTTTTGCTCTCCTAAGAGAATAGAATTGTGACAACAATACAAGATAAAATCCGCTCAAAAAGCTTGAGCAAATAAATGGAGAACAAAAGCGAAAAAAATTCAAATCAGATAAAAACATATAGTTGTCGGCAAATGAAAGTTGTGGAAGACGGGCGTTATCACTCAGTCTAGTGACTCAGTCCAGTATAGTCGAACTCCAGTTCTAGTAGTGTGAAGAAAGCCCCCCATTTTCCGTCTAACCAACGGTGACGGTACGGCTGCTTGTGGACTTCGGTTGTCAAATCAGTTGATGGTTCATCTTATTCTCGATTGGCCCCACGAGTTGCAGAGTCAAGTTTGTGATTAATTCAAATGCTTAATTCAGTATCGTTGGATTTTCTGGTGCTGGATTAGCAGAAAATGTGTCCGCGAGTTCGTATTTGTAACTCTGTACAAATACTGTTTTCAAGCCCGCGACTTGATGAGTCCAAGTGAATCTCGGTTGATTGATTTAGTTTCTTCTGGCTTGCGCTACTCCAGCATAGCAGCTTCTCGAAACGGGCTAGCCAAATTACTCTAGCATAGACTCACGTAGCTCAGACGCAATTATTGATGGAGAGGGTATCGTCTCGGTGGCTGGACTTCTTTTAACTCTTGTGTGGCTTGGCTGGTAGTTAGACTGGAGCTCGGACTCGGCCTCTATCTCGGCTCGAACTAGCACAATGTTATCACTTGTCTGCCAACTGAAGTGACTTTAAGTTAAGTTTTAACTAGTGATGTTCCAACTGTCATCTGAACTCTCTGTCACCTGGGCTCCCAAATTGAGAAATGAACTTTTTAGGGAAGAATGTTTATCCTCATCCATCGAAGTAACGGACCCTCGCTAGATTTCGAGGCAGGTCGTAAAACTTTTGAAGACAAAAAGATAAATCTACCTCAAATGTCAGATATTGCAGACGCTAACTAACCCGAGCGTGGTTAATCGAACACGTGCGTCGGGAAAACCGATGCACTAGGTTTGGTACTAATTGTCTTGGCTCTTTTCCGTATTTCTCAGAATTGTATTTTTTCTTTTGGGCAGAGGAATGATCAGTTCTATTTGTAATTTTGGAGTCAATTGAGTTTCGGGCAGAGAAGTATGAATTTTCCATCGCTTCCCGTTGGACGTCATTACATTCTGAAAGGTGTGAGCCCTTCACGGGTGGTCACTCCTTTTTAGCTTTTATGAACTGTCCGGAATGCGCATATGGATACTCCGCCATGGTACGGCGCGTGCGACGTATTATGCCCTTGTTGACCACCTTGGCGTTAATTTGACGACATAAATTTCAGTTAGACGGATGTTTATAACCCAGAATTCTGGATGTGAGATATTCCTACCTTCACCTAGTTTTATTCTGGTTCCCGTGGGACACCTGAATGTAACTGGAAAGTGACTCATCCCTTGCCCGACGTCAGACGTTCAGACCCCTGTCTGAAGTCAGGAACTATATCTGAGTCTCGAGGCCAATTTTATGTCAATTCAGTGCCAGGCTACTTGGTTTTATACTTATCGCCTTATTCCAAAGGAGGGGTGAGGCTGCACGAGTCAGCGTTCTATCGATTAATACGGTTACTGCTCAGGGGTATCTTGCAGCCCAGTGCAGCTGGTCCAGGAGCCAATCATTCACTTCCAAAATCGTATAAAAAACGAAAAGCCGCTGGATCCGCCACTTAGTTCCCATGCGATGAATAAATATTCGTTAGTCGATCATTGGCCAATCATCGGCCCTATGTAGCTTCTCCAGAACCGTCGCTTAAAACCCAGGTGAGCAATCTGACGTAAGCTCGGAGCAACAGCCATAAAATTATTGGGGTTCCAATTATAAGAGACCTGACGTTATGACAAGGGCTGCCGCATATTCGTGTGGTGGTTTAACATCTGGTGATGGCACATGCCAATGATTGAAATGCAAGAGCAAAAAGTTTGAATTTTTACACGTATTTGGACATGTTCTTTTTGATTAAAAAAAAATGGAACTAATCTGATGGTTCAGATTCAACATCCATCGGTGGAAATGAAAGTGGGACGCTGATACACTTGAGAGGGAAGAATTTAATCGTCAATAATTTGTCAAATTTTCATCATCGCCAGTAATATTTCTGCTCATTTGTTCACGTCCTTTACGCTGGTCCTTAAAATTTCAAATTTCCCTTGCTTATGGAAAAAGGAATCTTTTTTGAATATGGGGTCTCGAGAAGACGTCGGCAATTTTAAAATTTTTGTAGCATAGTGTTAGCGGTAATGAAGATCGGATAACTCAATTTCACGATCATCCCACTTTCAATTCCATCGTTAACTGTGGACTTTCAACTATCATATTACCTCTTTTTGGTTCTGAAAAAAAGATGCAAATACGCGAAAAACATATTTTCAGAGAAAAAAATGTAGATCGATTGGTATTGGTAACTCAATAAATTATGCGTTGAATATTTCCAAAGATTAAAGGACGCTGTAATATCTTCCATTGTGAGAAGTTTGCATATTTTAATTGGACATCGAGAGTGGGATATATAGAAACGAAAAGTTTAAAAATGCATGTCGAATCAGGTCTATTAAGAGCATGACAATACTTAATTATTGTTCTCCTAACAATATTTTCCCTTCAAGAAATCTAAGGAATGTATGAATTTCCCTTTTTGTAAAGACAATTAAAAGCAGCCAATAATCAGTCAAAAAAATAACAACAAAAAATGTAATAATTCCAAAAATGTTTCGATTAGAGAAATTGAGAGTGTTCCTAATTCAAGTGTCCCACCATCACGTTTCTGCCGATTATACGCACTACTCTTGTCCACGGGCAGGGCATCAGGGCAGCCATACACTATGGCTTGAGACAATTTTACCGAATGGAGATCGGGAGCTAGAGTACCTCCGAAAGCTGAGGTTGCCCACCGCTAACTTAAAATAATTATTGAATATAATTACATTATAATAAACATGAAATAATAAGATCCGTTGCAATTTTATTAAAATAGTCATTCATTGAGACCAGGTCAATAATAATTGAAACACTGGAGGAAACCCGCGGTTGCGCATAAATGATCATTAAATAATGAAATAGCAACAATAAATGCGATTCTTATTACAATTATTGTTTAATTAAATGAATAACGAAAAACTTCAGTAATCTACTGATGATCAAGTGTTTATCAATAAATCAAAAAAAGATGAAAATGTGCAAAAGGAATTGACTATCATTTATGGAGCAGCTTTTGTGTTGTTATTACAAGAGTTAAGTATTACAGTGTAATTAAGTTAATGGTTAGGGTGTAGGACTAGTCTGTGACAGATCGTAGGTTCGAGCCTCATCGGATGCAAAATAAGAGTTTGTCGAGTAGTTTTTTTCAGAATCGAAATCGTTCTCGCGGTACTTCAGGATAACTAATTAATCATGAAAATGGGAAAACTTTCTTTTTTCATTTTTCGTTAATGAACTTAATGAGCACATCGTTATAGTCAATCGTATGCCGAGCATTTACAGTCCACTCTGTTGTTCGTTTTTATTTCCAGTTTCCTTCAATTACCGTGAAAAGATTGTTAATAGAATAAATTTTAGTTACGAACAAATGTATCTAATATTTTTTCGGTTAAAAATAATAGTTAGAAATAATGAGACTCCGTTGTCAATCGACTGTCATCATTGGGCCAATCAAGGTACCGACGATCGGGCCGAAGTTATCATGCAAGGCTCGACAGAACATTGGGCCAGCCTCTTTTCCACGCTTCGGAAATGTTGGTGTCGAGCATTGTCCGATCCTCAGGTCAATTTGGCTATCGTACTTCAGTTGGTTGGCTGAGTTTTTGTCCAATTGAAAGGAACTTTTCCTTGAGAGACAGTATGGGGAGGTGTAGCAATCATTCTGAAATTTAGAAGCCATTTGCGATAGTGAGAGAATAAACGGATCCACGTTCTCTTTTCGATTTTATTTTCGTTAAAGGCCATTGAAAAATTTTATGTAATTTCTCACAATCAGTTGATGCCTTTTTTGATAAATAAAGGGGGAAAACGCAACAATAGTATAACTTTTTAAGGTAATCCGAAATAGCCTAAAAAAAGCTTAATTAATTCATGGCAATTATATGTTGATAATATCATGATTTTAGGGTTCCATTGTACAGCAGAAATTGGCATGACATCGTATTTCGACTTATCGAAGTTGGCGTGGCCCTTTGGTTCCCTTGTGTACTTTGGAATTGTATGAGGTAAGTCTAACGTGCTCGATACAAATATAAATACAAAATTATTCATTACGAAATTAATAGCAAAGTGTACAGTCTTTTTTTTATTCTTCTGAAGGCATTCATTGATTTTTATATATGACTAGCGTATATGGCGCGCTATGCGCGCCAAATCATCCACGTATGGGGTGTTATCATTGGAATATATATATATATATTCACGGTTATTTCCAATGTAATATATACATATATAGAATTTCAAAAAGAAGATAGAAAAAAGTCTAAAAATTTATATAAAAAAAAT
>NW_011887749.1:1756300-1765708 GCF_000806365.1 Fopius arisanus
ATATTATATATATATATCATATTATATAGATATATTTTGATATGCATAGCGCCAAAAAAAGCTGACAAAAAACGTTACATGCTTTTTTTTTTAAAGGGACTAGGCAGACCCTTCCTCTGGGCAGGCTAACTAGGTTGAACGATTCTGGTTCTGTTCAGTTTTCCACCCAATTAATATTATCCACACTGACATGACCCACCAAGCTTTTTGCTCTCTTCGCCTCTCACCTCTGACACCTGTGGCACCTCAGGCTCCCGATCTGCACATCCCCAAGCTATTTATTCACCATCACATCTAGCAACAGCGCCCTGCGTTGCTCAGAAAGTATACACTCAACCCTGAACCCCATTGCGCTATTCCCTCAGGACCAATATATGTCGAGTATTATTAATACGAGACCCAAAATCCATTTCGTCTTCTCTTCAACGCGGATTGCAGCTTCACGAGGAATCCTCTCCTGGTATTAACCTCTATGTTTCAGTCACCCGAAATGCCGTATTCACAAATCTACCACCTAAAATTACCGCCGACGCTACCCTTCACTGCCTGTCCAGGTTGAAGCAAACGGTCATTCTATCCTGTACTCGGCGTCTCTGGATATCGTCGAGAAAAAATCTAAACCAGTCCACTTTCCAATTTAAACTCCATCGCTTGCCAGATTCAATAAAAATATGTATGTGGGGAAAAAGTTATGGGTCAAATCGTAAGAGTACAATCGGTTACCTAGATTTGCCCTCCTCTTTTCCGTAATTTTTTTCCAAATATAATAGTTACACATACCGTTCATCCAGAACAGGAAAGTAATAACCGCACACAGATGGATAAAAAGACAAAGGCGTTTTAGTAGAGTGTAAGAGTATTTTTCCCGGGTCAACACTCCGGGATATTCCTCGAACTATTCTGGCTGCCACCTCTATCGTTCACGATTGGGCGCCAGCCAGGTTTTTCTGGAAAACCTGACGGAAAACCAGCCGCGAAGGAATTTCGTCAACCCCGCGGACTTTCGGTGGTGGGTCTCACAATCCCGAGCCAGCATCAGCATGGCACGGTAGAGTGGGCGAGGTTCACCAACGTACGAGTAACTTCAATCACTAACTTCTGCCGCGCGTACGGCATCGTCAACGATATCTTTCGAGGAATGTATTCCCCAGACTCTCGTGGAGGGATGTGACCATTCCTCGCACGTGGTACTCTCTCCTCTGGGGTGGCTCAACTCCAGACAAGACACAGATTACCTGCGAATCCTTCTCACCCCGCAGGGCGCCGAACTGCTCGAGGCACATGCGACGTAGGTATCCGGAGACGTTTCTCACCCACCTAACGTCCACCCCAACTCGAGAACTCGGTAATAGCAATCTCATCGCGAGTCAAAACTAGAGTTACTTCCCATGGAGGCGCGTGCGACCGGACCGACGGGAAACACCTTGAATCCCAGCCCATAGTCCACCCCAACACCATTGACTTCGCCCTAGAGATGGATCTCTGTAGCCTCGGACTCTCGTCCGTAGCCTCAAAGTAATTCATTGCATTGATCGGGGACACATAAGTGTCCCCTCCTCTCGCTATTCCAAGATTCCTTGGAACCACGTACTCTTCATAATCCCGGCAGGAATTATTGCCGCCAACTGATCCCGAGCTCCTAAAACATCCCCTCGAGACCAGCACTCAACGCGAACTGTCCGGAAATCTCCCAAGGCCTTCTCCCCCTAGTCTGAGCATCTCCGCGACTGTGGGTCATCCGTTACCCCACAGCCACCAATCAACTCGACGGGATCCCGTGTCTCGTCCTTTCACCTAGCCGTTGGTCCCTGGTCTAAGTCGATGGCGCCCTTCGGAACCATCCAGTTGGAATGCCTGTACGTCGGCCCTGGACTCCCTAACACAGCTGGGTGGATTTCCGAATTGGGAAACAGCTATCGTCAGCGCCATCACAGTGTTCCGAAACATGGTCTCACCCTACCACGTTTCTTCCCACTATGTGATTGGTCAAATTCACCTTCGGAGCGGCCTGATTGGCCGTCGTCCGATGTTCTACTCATCTTTCGCTCGGCTATTTCAGCCGGCGTTAGATGTCGTTCCTTTCACCTAGTGACTTTACTAGTGTTTTCTTTAGTAACGAGAAAAATCTCGTTACAAGAGTCATTTATATATTACGACACTTTACATAAAGCGAAATGGAACGCTAAAGAACACTTGGGATTTTGAGTCAATTTTAACATCATTTTTTGTAAAAACTGTCATGACCCAAAGGAAAATCATCTAAATTCAATAACTCAAATGTTATTTTATAGATTTCATTCAGACCTTTGAATTCGTATATAATATATCTCCGCGAATAGAATTCAAAGTCAGAATAGTTTAGAGTAAAACGCCGAATTTATGGTATAATTAATAATAGAAAAAAATCATCATGTCTCTCTGAAAATCGAAGAAAAACAGAGTTAAATTATATCGTTTTGAAGAGCTGCAAACGTTCTTCGAAATTATGTATAAATATTCTGATGCTTGCTTGGAAGTACTGAAAAGTCAAAAAGGAACTGAATGTTGAGTGAAAACAAAGAAATACATTTTGGTCTGAAAATGCCCGCGAATCGATAGAAGGTGATACGGAGCTTTCTGAAACCTTTCTAATTGATTTATAGAGTATCTCTACCGGTTAAATCAATAGACATAAAAGTTGGTAAAGAATATTAATTTTTAGGGTGTGCCATAACATTAGGGATGGAAAAAACTCCAACAACGCCATGAAAATAATAATTGAATAAGATCAAACATATACCATTCTGAAGAGTAGAAAATTATCTTCAAAATAAAATAAGGGGGGGAGGGAAGAATAGACCCCGGGGCAAAATGGACCGGTACACATTTTTTCTTTAATTACTGATTCCGTAACACTCGACCTGAACGTCATGGTATGGAATTTTTGTTTACAAAATTATGGCTTAAGTGGGCGATTTTTTAGTTCTGAAAGAAGATATTGAGAAAACAAAAACGAGAAGAACAAAAGAAACCAACAAAATCCTTATAAAATATGTAGAAAATTATCTTCTACAAGCTGTGCAATTTGAATCGGTATAAAATGAGTTGGGATTATTGTCAGCCTTGAACGTCTCGAAAACCGCTGAGCACCAGGTCACACAATGATCGTAACATGTTCAAGTTATCGGAATCAATTTGCTGACAAGCAAGCTAAAAAAATTAATGCACCGAAGAAACTGAGTTAAACAGCAAACAAGGCCAGAGGTAGCTCATGAGAAAACAAGATCTGCCCAGAAGTACCAGGGAGAAATATTTCTGAGTAATAGAAAAAAAATGTCCTACTTTTATCCAATCAGCAATTTAAAAAAATGTCCACGAGTCCATTTTGTCCCACCCTCCACTAGGGTGTCCACCAATGTCCCCCATGGCCAACGTCCCCCAATTTTGACATTTGCCTCCAAACAAAAGAAGTTTGAAAGGCATTTGTTTTATAACTTCTCATAGAATTATTTGTTAATTTTGAAAGATTTCTTTTCCTATGAATTCTTCGATTCATCTCAAAACTAGACAGGATTCGAAAGTGTTGAAAGAAAATCGAGACATTTTTCAATCATGAAGTTATCTCGGTACTTCCCGACCCCTCTTTTATCTCGAGATAAATTTGTGAGGTAATTTAATAAAATACCTGGTCCAGATGGAATTTGCACAGAAGTATCAAGGCTGAATGAACTACCCTCAGCAGTGCATTTCTTTCCACTTCTTCAAAATCCATATGAACTTTCATTCGCTTCGTTGCTAGCTCTGGAGATAATTTTTTAAAGACATATTTGTAGACTTCGTAGTAAGACTCTTCTGTCTTCCTTTCCATAAGTGCATGAACAATTGTCGAACCTTACATGCGATGGGGGCAGCACCTTTTTTAATGATTTTTTAATCAAATTAAAAAGATAGAATTTAAAGACAAGATCGCGTTCGATAGATTGTTCATCCGGCCCTTAAAATATATTTTATTTTTCAATAAAAGTTTAAATTTCCAATAGATTGAAAAGTCATGGGCTCTGTGGCGATTTTTCAGTGTCTGTGGAACAATTGCAAATAGGAAAATTAAGAATCACTACATTATTTTAAAAAATTGCAACGCTCTATAAGTAGTCAAAGTAATTCATTTTTTCTCGAATACTCAAAGAAACGCTTGTTTTGACTTCCATAGAAATCATTCAAGTAAACCCTCACGTGATCAAAGAGATAAATTTTAATCTCCAACAACTGTTTTATTTTCAGTTTCCTCGGAACTGAATCAAACGTTGCATCAATAAATAGTGTTACACTGTCTCCAACATTATTTTCGACAATTGTTTTGATGAAATTTAGATCAGCCAGGACAACTGATACGTCACCATTAGTATCTATGAGAACTTGCGATGTCATTTTGCTTTTGGGGTAGGTTAATAGGGCTTTTCCGTTATCTGTTTCCAAGGATCGACCGAATTCTTCGACTGAGTGAGGAAATGAAGGATTTACCTCCAACTTATGACGTGCCATAGTTCTTCTCACTCGATGATATGGAGTATCACTGAATTCAGGATATCTGCATCAAATGTGGATGTCAACAAAATGTAATTTATTTCTCTGAAAAGACATCAACTACTTCTTTATGCAGTCATCAAAAACGTCACGAGCGGTCCCTTTCGTGGATATCACCATGTTTTTCAAATCATGTCGAAATTTCTTTACAGCAGCATCAGAATTATTACATTCCCAATCGTGCGTCGTAGTAATGATGCAGTGGCCATTAATTATTTCCGTTTTTCCTCGACAGGGAGGGAAACCTTTCTGTGGGCGTCGTCTGTATTTACATTCTAGTTTCCTGCGTTAAGTCAAAAAGTTTATCGCCTATGTCAACTAAGTGAATAAACTGTACTTTTGTGGTTTGAAATTTAGATTTCTATTCTAAGATAGTTCCACCGCAATGACATTATTTACATAGTATATCCTGACATGCGTTTGATGTGATAAATGTAGCCATCATGAATGTGATCTTCAATCACAATTTTTTTCTCCGGCTTCTTCTCTTCGACGGTATCAATGCAAGGATACTCATTCTCCATATACGAACTATTCTTTAGCTCACTTGAAGAAACTTGAAATATAAATTGAGGATAAAATAATTATAAGGCAGATTCCTTGTCAATATGTGACTGTGAGAAACAGTTGAAAAATCAAGGAAACCTTAAAAAATAAATTTCACGTCACGTTTTTCCAGATACCGCAATAACTTCGTAATTTAAAAATGTCTCGATTTTCTTTCAACACTTTCGAATCTTGTCTAGTTTTGAGATGAATCAAAGAATTCATAGGAAAAGAAATCTTTCAAAATTAATAAATAATTCTATGAGAAGTTATAAAACAAATGCCTTTCGAACTTCTTTTGTTTGGAGGCAAATGTCAAAATTGGGGGACGTTGGCCATGGGGAACATTGGCGCACACCTATAAGTGAGAAAACTCATCATCCTTTTAAGATCGTTTAGCATCCGATTCTAGAGAGTGAGGGAATTGAATCATCGACCTGGCACGTCTGTTTGACACATAGGACTCTTCATTATCACTTATGTCTGACTTGAACTGTGTTGGATTTACATTTTCTCGTTTTTTGGTGAACCGTTGAAGGGGTTATATACAGTTAGGATTTTCAAAAAATCGATTTTTTTGCGTTTTCTTAATATATATATATATATGTATCTGAGTATACACACACAAAATTTCAAGTCGATCCAACGAATATTTTCGAAGTTATAGACACATTAGTGAAGGCGCGCAGAGGGATCTTGCAGTAGGGGACCGGCGCGCCAGCCACATACCTGAACCGGCTGCCTACCTGAACCTTGCTATCTCTTTTATCGGAGTTTGCACCTGTCTAGGGTATATCTGTCTCTTTATTGTATGTTCCCTTTCTAATTTTAAATTCCCTGCACCTAAACTGCCAAATATTGAAGAGTAGAAGCCAGTCTAACCAGAGAAGTCTAGCGGTACTGTTGTGCGCCTTTTTCGGTGACTTTTTAGTGAAAATGAAGTGTAGCAGTGAATTGAGAAAAACGTCGAAAGTGCAGAAGTCAAGAAGGAGAAAGCGAAGAAATGTTTTCAATCCGAAAACAGCTGCAACAGATGAAAGCAGGTTTAGTGCCTCCGCAAAAAAATTGAAAATGCAAGAGGAAATCTTGGTGCCGCGCAATTCGTCCGTAGAATATCGAATTATTGGAACGATGTGTGGGTGGCTTTACTCAAAATAACAACGAGAGAAATTAAACAAGTGTTTAAAACGATTATTCCATCCTTCCGTCAAATTGTTCGTTCTCGGTGCACCCTCAACCGTTCGATCGTAAACATTCCACGTTTCAGGAGGGAAAAGAGGCAAAGAACGTTTGACGTCTTCAACATCCCGGAAACGTAGGTTTCGTCAAAATATTTAACGACGTCCGAAGCAGTGGAGGGCGCAATCTCCTTCAGGTGTTTCATCCCCTCGACCACACTTCCAAGAGGCAGGAATGCGAAAGGCCAACCCGTCAAGCATACTGCAGAATTTATTAAATTCTGCGTCATGCTTCTACGATTCAGTTAAGCTTAAATCCTGCACTTTCCTGTAGGTGCTTTGATACAGGTGATAAAAGCACCCTCGGAGCTCCACTTCATCCCCAAATATTTCACGGATAGCTTTGGAAACGGCGATTTCAAAGTCTAAGTAAAATCTATGGGGATCAAGTGTAATATTCCGATCACGACATTGTAACGGGATTTTCGGAAATCCCGCACATTAAACTAAACTTTGGCTTACGTTCTCTAAAAATTCTGCCATCTCGACCCTCTCCCGGGAATTCCTCGAATCGTCGAAGGGTGTGGGGACTGGGGCCCGAGTGCTTAGGGTGTTAGGAGGCCTGAAGACAGGCAACAGCACAGGGCGGACACGTGGAAACATTCCCAGCTCCCCTATGAGACTTGCTGGCACATAGCATAGGACTCATACCGGCGTATGAGCGCTCCATGTTAGATGGGGTAGGCATTCGGACGGCTGATCCTTCGAAGGGGTTGTTCGAAGGGGTCAGTGGCGACGTTCGAATTCGGCGCGCTCCAGGAGAAGCTAGTGTCAGGGATATCCTCCCTGCGGCGAGGGCAGCACGTCCCGGCACACGGCAGTTCACCCAGCCGTAGTCGAGAGTGGGGAGGCATCGGCACTACTGTCGACACTGCCCACTCACTCGGCAGAGCCGCTTCGGCTGGCTCCCAGTGCGGACCACTGGCAGCTCTCTCTCGAGCCCTTAGCTGGCTCCCAATGCCCAGCATTGGTCTTCTACGCTCTCTAGGTGAGGATCATCCTCTCCCCGGGATCACTCTCTGAGTGAGGGCAATACCCTCCTCGGGTGGTGTTCTCTGGGTGAGGGCCATGTTCTTCCTGGTGATGTTCTCTGGGCGAGAGTCACCCTCTCCTCAGTTAGGCTCTCTACATTTTGGGGCTACCCTAGTGGGCCCGACACGCTCTCGATGGTGTGCAATTGGGTGAGTTAATCCCCACGCTCTTGGCCTACCGGCACTACGCTATCTGACATCGCGCTCTCGGCGAGGTAGTCCTAGAGGTCGCCCTCCGCACCTCGGATTCCCGCAAGTAGACTCTCGGTATCCCGAACCGCTGTCTGGTCTCGTTCGGTTACGGTTATAAGATCGCGTATCGGTGAACCCCGGCCCTCTCTCCACGACCTAGCATCCTGAGCAACCCAGGCCTTCCCGCTTCCGTTCCATTCGTCATCGGCTTCTAGCTTCTCGCGGGTAGTGTTACGGTAATGAGGTTATCGTCGTAGTTCTGGGAGTACGGACTCCCCGGTTTTTGGATTTATGCATTTACAGATTTTGTGTTGTCGCGAGGACGAGTTCCAACCCCACTCGTCCAGTCCTTTCGTGCTCTTGTTTTCGGATATTTCGGGATTTTAGGTTTAATGAGGTCAGCCGACCTCGGGCAAGGCAGGGCACCCCCCCTCCTTGCCCTTGGTTCGGTTCTTTCGGTTTTCCTTAGCTTTTGGTCCACAAAAAGCTAGCTGGCGCCCGCAGTAATTCGGTTGAATTGTAGGATGCGAGCACGGGAACGGGCGAAGGTAATAACTATCGCCGATCTTCGGGACAAGATCGAGAAAAGTGTTACAACATTTATCCAAAAACACCCTGAACATCTCCTCATATGTTGCCCGTGTCTTACGGTGAAATAATGCGTACGCTACCGCAACGTGCACTTCACCATATATAACACGCACAACATACAACTGTTGAAACAGTCGAAGAGCAAGTTTGAAGTTGCCGTCAACATACCATTCAGTAGCTATCCCCAACAACTGTAACATCCGGTCAGTTGCAAAGATCAGCATCCGAACTTCGTTGTCCTTGTTATCGGCCACGAGAAACCGTTGTGGGTTCGCATCCCCATTCATCGTCCAATCGCCTGAAAAAAAATGGAAAAATATCAATTTAAATGCTAAGTTAATTTGACAAATGAATCAAAATTAATATATAAACAATTGTACAAACGTACCTTCAATCACCAGATCCTCAAGCCTCATCGGCATAGGCAGCACGTGCGAATCACGCTGGTGATAGCGAATCGTTCGCGTCGTCCAATGCTCTTGAGGTAATGTGGCTCGTGTGGGCGATGCCAAGGATAGAGCGCCTTGGGAAAAAATTGGGCTCGGCCTCGCTGAGGATGTTTCGGCCCGTTGCTTCATGGCGTTATAGCCACGAGTCACATTCCTCTCGCAATATCTCCTGAATGATTGTGTTCAGGAAGAATATTGTCGAGAGGAGTAATGCCTTCTGTCTTCAGAATGGCTGGGCACTGGAATAAATACATAAATAAAATGCACAAAAAATACAGAATAAATTCATTGATAAAATTAATTCCATTACTATTTAAATTCATCAATTGCACTTACCATAGATGAAAGACTGGCCTTATCACATCTCCAAGTTGTGTAATTCGTGTTTACACGTTTTTTTACATACATGTATCCACGCACTGTATCACACAACTTCACACCCTTCTTATTCGATCATATGATCTCCATTTTCCCCAACCACATGCGATAATTTGTGAAAATGGACTGAAGAGGCCGCATGGAGACAACTCCAGTCGAAATATTTCCTAAATGTAAACACTGGACTGAAAAGTTGAGAATGTATATAAAACACACATTCCCCCTTTGTGCTAATCACAATACAACAAATTAAGCCTCTGAAATTTTCAAATATGACGACCAGCAACTCAGTGGCTAAGAGCGCGCCTAGTGCTTAAGAAAACGTGGGTTCGATTCCCCATGAAATTAAATCATCTTTTTTTTTTAAAATTTCCATTAAATGTGTTATGTGGGGAGTGGGAGGGGTCTTCCCCCCCCCCC
>NW_011887749.1:1765941-1777788 GCF_000806365.1 Fopius arisanus
CCGGGGATACTTTTTCCGGGATTTTTTTTCCGGGATATTTTTTCCGGGGATACTTTTTCCGGGATTTTTTTTCCGGGATATTTTTTCCGGGGATATTTTTTCCGCCACCCGAATTCTGTTGCTAAGCCGAAAACACAATAATGTATTGAGCTGTGCAGAGTGAAGAGTTATTAAAAGACATAATAATATAAAGGTAGCTTCGCTACAAAAAATAATCGTCATTACACTTGATCATTTTTCAGATTAGATTGATTTATCGTCATTGTTTTAGGTTTATATTTCAAGTTTAAAACATTGAATAACGAAATACTTTTTATTTACAAATACGAATTTACCTTGTTTTTTATGAAGAAATCAATCATTTTCTCAAGTCAAGTTCGCCAGAACCCTAGCACAAAACCAACGACCATTTAATGACTACAGTGATGTTATCAAAATAGTGGTTACACCAGGATGATGCAATTTCTTGCAACTGCATTGAAACCTTACCACTGACCTTTTTTACGTCACCCTCCCTTCAGTACCATCAAGGAAAATATGTGATTATTGAAGAGTAAAATTGAATTTCCATTTATGGATAAGTGATTTTATCCAAAAAAATACAGTTTTAACAATTAAATAATCAAACGATTTATATAGCTTATTTTGTTTGCCCTCTAAACCACATTGACATGTCATATCACGTCATTGTATATTACAATCTCATCTGCTTAGTATTTACCATTGATGCATTCAAAAATTACCATGATTTTCCACTACTTTTTATTCATAGAAGAGTGAGAGTGTATAATGTTTATTTTCGATATTAATCATCATACATTTCTGTTTGACATCTTGCAATGGAAGAAACTTATATGATTTGTACAATTGAGTGATTTTTGAAATTCCAATATCCTGTGAAGCACATGGAGCAGCAAAAGTATTTTTCGCTCCCTCAGCTGTCAAAACTTTTGGATGCATATCATCAGCATTTTTAACATTTTTTATACATTTTTGTTTTACGCGCATTTTTGAATCACAACAATTTCATTGTTGGTCAATTGTAAGACATTATCAGAAGGCTTAGCATAAAAGATTTTTTCTTTATAAATGAGTCATTCCATTGATGAAGATTTTTCTTCATTAAGATCAATTGTTTCAACAGTCTTATCAATGACAATCTCTCAAATTAGCCTACATTTAATTATTTTTACTTTTAGAACCATATCTAGAGCGTGAATTCTGTTGCCAATTTGCGGCAGAGGTCTTTCTTTCGAACGCACAAGATTTTTAAATTGCCCTATAAAATTCTCCCCTTAAAATGCTGGCAAATGACTTAGATTCAATTACAAAAATTCGGCATCAATCCCAACATGTCCAAGGTGATGAAAAACCATGAAGTCGACGTCCGAACCGTAAAATATTCTTATTAATTTTCCAAATATCTTTAAAAATTCAATCGCCATCGAGGTATATTTGATAACCTATTCGTCATTGCAAAGTATTCAAGCAGTAACATGCAATAGCAAAAGATATCGATATCTCTCAGCATCATGTACATGCTTGAAAACAATTTCCCCAACATACAGAAGTAAGAATGAATATTGACTTACTTTTCAATGTGAGAAATCGGACATTGGAGATCGTTCGGAACGAATTGTGTAATTGATTTCACCGACACTTTGAGTGCTTCAGGTTTTTCTTGTGGCATTTTATATGCATTCTTACTTCTGTTGATGCAGTTCTGTCCTAGATTTTTCATGGATATTAAGGTAAAATAAATACATAACCTCTAGAAGTATATGTTTTATGGGATCAAATCCAGGTATATCAAGTAAGAGGGTCACAAGAGTGTGGTCTGTGCCTGGATCGGTCAGGTGGTCTTGTAGTTGTGTTTGATTAATGTGTGACGACCTCGGTCGTCAACTGAGTTTTAAGTTTTTGTCACTTATGTTAATTTTTTGGTTAAAAGTTCTGTTTTTTTAAAGAAAGTAAATTAAGATTTGAGTAAAGCTTCTGGGACTCCTCTCAATCGCGTTCCTCCGGAAGGAAAATTCACGTATCCTTCCGGCACTAATGAAATTTCGAATGTCTCAAAATACCTACCGTCGTCGTAAAATCTACGACATCGAAATCAATTGGGAAGATAAGAAGCGAAAATATTTTCGGAAGACTTGGGGGAGCCTGACGATGACAATCAGAGGGAGGATCCGGCGTCAGCGTCCCTCTCCGAGCTCATGCTAATTGGACGGACGCAAAAGATGTGTCAGGGATCCAACATGTCCAGGTGCTAGAGATATTTGGCTCAAGTCACCGTGGCTCGAAGAATGACCTGGAGAGGAAAACTCCCCACTACTCAGGCAGCCGATGATAAGGGAATTTTAAAGAACAATATTCGACCTGGAAATTCTTCTGAAATTACGTTGAATTTTCGTTTATAATAGCACGAGAGGTTTGGCATTATCGGAATATTTACCAATAGGTGCGTTGCAAACAAACTCATTTGTGTGCAGGGAACCTTGAGGTAAATATTTCGATAAATTTCAAAGCTCGAGTGGTATTCGAGGGATTATTTTTCCCGTCAAATTTCAGTCAGTAGAATTGCACCATGAGACGAACTTTATATTCAAAAATGAGGAAAGCTGTTTGAGAAACACAAGATATTTTAATTCATATTCAGATTAGAGCAATAGAAAGTGTAATTATTATAGACATTCGTTTTCTTAGAATCAGCATTGTTATTGACAGTTGCAGAAAAAGTACAAGTAGAAGTAGAAGTCAGTATGGTGTCCATGACGTTTACCTCACTTGGCTCATTTTTTCGTAATTTTTTCAGAATCGATTCATGATGGCCTTGATCCAGTGGTAAATAAGGTTCGCTTGAATTGGCAATCGCATGCCCAGTAATCTTCATGATTTGTTGTTCTCCAACTGCTGATTTAGCCAAATTGCAGACAGCTGTAGCACGACTCGAATGGTTTGTGATTTTCTTGTTCTTCACATCAAGCCCAACCTACTCCACTGAATCTTTCACTCATTTCGTTATCATGTTTTGGCCAACTGGGGTATTTTTGTACCACCCCACAGCGTTTGGATTCTTCCAATGTGGATTTGGAGCCAAAAAGAGCCTGCCCGATGTGATTTTTTCATGTCTTTTCTTTCATAATTTTCTCTACAGTCTGACTGGGCACTTACTAGGAATTTCCTTATTTTCTACCAACTGCTGTCAGACAACTTCTTGTTATCACCCTGCGTCGTTTTCGTGAAAATTGGGTGGTATTCCACTCTGCCACTTGTTTTTCCATCACTTTGCATTTCCTCCTTGCAGTGACCGAGACGATCATAATGAATTTTCTCTACAAGCCTTCAGGGGTGTCCTCATCCCAGACTTCGAGCATTAAATCCCAATCCTGATCACTGAAGGCTGCTGCGCTCGCCTTCCTTTTCTCGAGAATGGCTTGCAGAGACCGACGCTTAGCATTGGATTGATTTTCCTGTTGTACTTATCATAATATATCTCCTGAAGCCGCTTGGCTGTTTGATTCCACATCGTGTTTATCACACTCGCCTTATAATCGTCACCGTCTGTTTTCTTCATGTTATATCCTCAATCCGTCAGAATATTTGCCAGTTGCTCTTCAGAAGTGTCAGCATACAATGTGTATTTCCTTGCATTACAAAAAGCAGAAAACTGATTCCAAACCGACGTTTTCGACTTGGCAGTATTAATGGGGATATTTCCCTTCACTTCCTTATCTATCTTTGACAGAGAAGAATCACCAAATCTATTCATTTTTCATGAAATACTCGATAAAGAACCCAATGAAATTCAATGTGTTGTTAACCCAATCCAACAGTTTTATGTTTTATATATATAGGTAAGTGGCAAAATTATCGAAAAATTATTAGTATAATACCGAGTAACCTCGTCGAATGGTGCAATTCTATTGGCTGAAATTTGGCGCGAAAAAATAATGTTACTCTACTGTTACTGTTACTCCGATCCAGCTCGAGAGATTCATCCCTACGAATTTATATTTTGAAAATGTTCAAATTTGAGGAAAATTTATGTACAATTTTTATTGACAATTATTTTTTGATCTATTTAGAATTTATAGACAAAATTACTGAGAAATTTAGAGCCACATGATAAATGTCGGGAATTATCCATGTTATGAATTCCGGAAATTCGGAGAATTATGGGAAAAACAGCAAGTAGACGAGTTGTTTTCTCCAAAATTCGGGGTAATGTGTCACCTTTATTGAGGCTCAAGCATTATGGAACGTACCGGCTCAAGTTTGAGTGAAATTGCCTCGCGGCCAACATAGAGTCAAGTTGAGATTTTTAAGAAGAGAACCTTGTTCTCATAAGTTTAGTTTAATTTAAGTATTTTTGGCATCCTGGTTGTTGTCCTGTCTGGAAAAAGACGTGGAGTGACTGAACAGGTGGGCAGAGTCAAATAATAGAGATTTTTGAGGAAATATTGAATTTTTGGAGGAGCCTATTGTTGGCCGCATAATGGTATCTCTTTCGACGCCTCTTTGCAGTTGACAGAATATGACGACTCCTTCTGAGATTTAGAGTCAAGTTTAGATTTAAGTTTCCTATTAATATTGTCACTATTTTGTCGTTGTGGATATCTTATTTGTGATCACATATCGCATAATTTATATTGTCGATTATCGGAAAAATCAATCAATTTAATTCTCTTTTATCGTGTTAATTTTATTTTGTCGGGATGGGAGCGCAAAACCCGACGTCAATATTTGGTATTATTTTTACTCCACTTTCTTTCTGTGTGAATTATAATAAATTTAAAAAATCACAAAAAGATTTTGTGGAAAAATGGCGCCATGTCGAGGTGAATCTGATCGCCTCCAAGACAGAGACAGGAGACAATTACTAAATAGTTGAAATGACACAGTAGGCGAACTGATTATGATATAATCTTTTTTAAAAAAACCATGGAAATATTAAAAAATGCCAAGTTTATGCTGACAGCGTCAGCTAGGACAATTTTCCGCATTTTTAGTTCCGATTGGAAAATCGATTATTGTTAATAAAGGTTTTTGTCATTCCGGCTGTAAGACAGTGTTTTCCTGCTGCGTCGCTTTGCTTCGCGTCCACGAAACGCTGACTACGGCTGTTATAACAAAAAATAGAGGGCGTCAAACGGCCAAAAAAAATTTGTCGACCAATATGATTGTTGCAAACCTCATCTTCGCTAGAAAAGTTTTTTTCGGCCTAATGAAAAAATATATTGTTTCGAACCCCGTCCATAGGAAATTGATTCGGAAAAAAGTCAACTTGGCGCGCCGGGCTGTTTGATAATGAAAATACTTCGTGGGAAGTGAATGATTGACAAAGCTAGAGTTCGCACGCTAATTGACAAAACGCCAAAACTATTGAGATTTGATTCAGCTTAATATATCACAATTGGATTCCGTATACCTGACGTGTACCTAACCTATTCACCAATGAACGTCAAATAGCATATCGTTATGAGGAGAGTGGGTACGCGTCAGTGTGATGGCGCGTTCATAAGCGACGCATGGTGGCACACTCACATTATGAGACAACGGCAAAGAGTGGGGGACGAAGATCATCAGTGAATAGTTTAAAATGAGATGTAGTGCTTATACATGATAAGATGTCCGTAACGACTGAAGTAATTACGTAATTATCAATCGATGCATTCAATCAATAATCCACTTACGAATTTATGACTTGCTAGGGAAATCCTAAAGTATACTTGTAATTTTGTATTATGTTCCCGGCAACGTAATGATACTCAGTGAATTGAAGGGGAAAAATTAGGCGCGCCAAGTTGACTTTTTTCCGAATCAATTTCCTATGGACGGGGTTTGAAACAATATATTTTGTCATTAGGCCGAAAAAAACTTTTCTAGCAAAGATGAGGTTTGCAACAATCATATTGGTCCACAATTTTTTTTTTGCCGTTTGACGCCCACTATTTTTTGTCATAACAGTCGTAGTCTGCGTTTCGTGGACGCGAAGCAAAGCGACGCAGCCGTAAAACACTGTCTTACAGCCGGAATGACAAAAGCCTTTATTAACAATAATCGATTTTCCAATCAGAACTAAAACTGCGGAAAATTGTCCTAGCTGACGCTGTCAGCATAAACTTGGCATTTTTTAATATTTCCATAGTTTTTTAAAAATAAGATTATATCATAATCAGTTCGCCTACTGTGTCATTTCAACTATTCAGTAATTGTCCCATGTTTCTGTCTTGGAGGCGATCAGATTCACGTCGACTTGGCGCTATTTTTTCAGAAAATCTTTTCGTGATTTTTTAAATTTAATATTTATATGATTTTTTTAAAAATTGTGTGATTTCATCCATGCAGTTATTGTCCCACGCTTCTATCTTGCGTTTAAATTAGCGTCGACTTGGCGCCATTTGTTCACAACATTTTTTATGATTTTTTTTTATGTTAATAATTACCAAACAAATGATGCAATCAAAAGTATTGGTACCTGTTTTAAGTCTCTCTGACATGTGTTAGTTAAGATATATTAGAATATTAGATATTTTTGCTTCCGAATGGAAGCTTTGTAATCGACCAAATTTAAGATTCCCACTTTTTGTCATATTTCCACTTAATATGACCCAATGATTTCGAAAATGCAGTTTTTCAACCGTGTCCGAATGTATGTATGTGTGTGTGTGTATGTGCTATTTTTATTTCATTGATTTTCTTTGATTGCTTACCTGTATCTTTCATCAGTTGCATCTTTTTCTATCCGAATGTAGGTCTCATTGGGTTCTATCTATCGCCGTCAATAGAAATTGATTTCACCCATCCGTTTTTATAATTTTTACATTTTTCGAAAATTCCATTTTTTTTACAATAGCTCACAAAAAAATCATCTGAATCAATCGAATCACGGCTTAAAAACTGTGTCCTGATGTGCTCTTAACCGAGTTCGAAGATGAAGGTGACAGCAATAATATTTTTTTTAATCTCTGTGAAATTACATTTTTTTTTTTAATATTTCGATGATTTCTTCGCCTATCAGTCAGGTGATACATACAATGGTGCTTGAAAAAGTTGATTTAAGTTTATCATTTCAGAGCGATAAAAAATTGAACACTGTTATCGATGACGGGTTGAGGTAAAAAAAACAAAGGCAGAAGAACATTTCGAATGAGGGTTTGAAAAGAATAGTTCTCACTTAGTCATTCTTATAGGAGAAAAATCTGATGATTACCTTCTTGTCTCTAGTTGAAATAGATTCCAGAGACATGAATTCGCTGCTCTAAGTTAGTTATTTTGGATTAATTCTAAATTTATTATAGCCGAGTATATCGGTAAGAAATTCATTTCTTGTATTGAAGAGCACATGGATTTGAAGATAAGTGGGGTTATTAATTTAATAATTAGACGTAGCATTGATACGACAAACTGTCAAGATTAGCAGAAAAAGAAAACTAACATCATAAAAGAGAAATGCTAATTTCAGAGGAGAGGTTTGAAGGAACGAAAAGAATGGATACCGATGGAATGCAAATGGTAAATTAGAGGTTTTAGCTATTTGTCACACTACTCCCTTCACTGAAAAACCGATTGCTTGGCCCAAGCTTGGACCAATGGTTAATCCCCACCTGGGTATCAATTTTTCCTTAAAACTGATATTTCAGTTGCTCATAATACAAGTTTATTTGATTGTCGAGACTTGGGCCAAGCTCGGACCAAGACTAACCTAGTTTGGCTCAAGCTTGGAATTCAAGATTGTACCAACCTTGGTTATTCCTTGGTTTGTAACGCTAGTTCAAGCGTGGACCTTGGGAATGGGGATAGAAAGAAAAATGAAAATTAGGTTTTATTTTGACCACCATGATCTTAGGTTGACGTCTACGTCATCTAGTTTGGTGTTTGTATGATTTATAAGGCTAGATTTGAAGTTATCGGTTAGAGTCGAAATGTACTCATGAATGAGGTTTATTTTCAGTGTATTGTGAATGGTGGAGATTTGTGTTCTATGGCTGAAGTTACCTATGATTCTAAGGAATTTATTTTGAGTAATTTGTAATTTTGATAGATGTGAGTACGCTGCATTATGCCATACTGGGCAACCGTAGGTTAGTGTCGGTCTAATGAGTGATTTGTACAATGTTAAATTCAAATTGGTAGTGAAAGAGTTTGCCTTAAGAAGCCAGTAAAGGCGGGATAGTAGGCTTTTTGCGTTAGTGTTGATTTTGTTTATGTGCTGACTACAGAGTTTGGAGTCAATCCATAGGCCTAAGTATTTGGTACAATTTTTTGGCAAAATTTCTTTTGCCCTAATTTTTATCGTGGTTTTCTGGGGTCTGCCACGTCAAAAAATGATGGCTTCAGTTTTTTCCTCATTAACATCGATTTTCCACTTGTTTAGTTCCTTAATGATTACGGATGCTGCATTTTCCAGCCGCGAGATTGCCTTGTTTAATGAGGTACTAGAGGTGAATATAGCAAGGTCATCAGCAAAGCCTGCTATGTTTACAGTTTTTGGGCAAGGTACAAAAATAGACGTTATATATATGTTTCATAACGTGGGAGATAGTACCGAGCCCTGCAGTACTCCAGCGGCAATTTTTTGTGGTAATGATAGGGATTAGTCTACTTTTACCTACATATATCTATTCTGTAAAAAAGAGTGTATAACTTTGCATAGGGATTCCGGAATGTTTAAGGAGATAAGCTTATGAACCAGCCCTCCTTGCCATACAGAATCAAAAGCCTTCTCACTATCCAGAAAGAGAGCCACAGATGTTTCCTTTGCTATATTTGCCTTTTTAACAAAGTTAGTCAGTCTTGCAAGTTGGTGAGTGGTGGAGTGGAAGGCCCTAAAGCCAAACTGTTCCTTTGGGAGAATTTTATGTTGATGGATGGATTTATTTAGCCTCGAGAGTATTATTTTTTCCAGTATTTCTCCAAGATTTGGCAGGAGGCTAACAGGTCTGTAACTTACTGGGTGGAAAGCGGACTTGCCTGGTTTTAGTATGGGAATTACCACTGCTTTTTTCCAGGCATCAGGGAAATATTGTAGGAGAAGACAGGAATTCATGATTTTCGTGAGGAAAGCTACTGCTTTTTTGGTGATATTTTTGATGACTATGTTTGGGATTTCATCGATACCCGGGGCTGATTTAGTTTTTAATTCTCGTACTACGCTGCATACTTCCTTGGGACTGCACAGGGATCCTTTCGGAATATCCGTTATGTTGTTATAAAGGTTTTTGTTAATGAAGGCATTTGTTTGCTGTTCAAAGGAAGGATTACCTCTTTCCGAGGCGATTCGATGGATGTTTGCATAGTGAGAACAGAGGATATCTGCCTTACCGACATCATCACTAACTATTTTATTGTTTAAATTGAAATTTTGAATTTTTTGTCTCGGGGTATTAGTAAAGTTTTTCGCAATCCTGCAGATGGTGTGATCCTTGGGACAAACATTTTTGAGTTTATTATCCCACTCATTTTGTTTCCACCCAAGAATTTTGTTGTGGACTTCCTTAGTTCGTTTGTTTACCCAGGATTTCAACCAGAAATTATCCTTGTTTTTTTGCCCATAATTTCTAAGTTTATTTTTCTGCTTTATCAATTTTATTAAGTGATCTGGCAATGGAGTGGGTTTGCGATGGAGAGGAAATACCGGGGTGCTTGCTTTATATGTCTCGACGATTTTTTTGGTAAGTAAATTAATGTTTTGATTAATAAGAACAGTTGATGTGCAGGAGGGGTTAGCAGTAGGTAGTGAATTGTCTAGTTGTTCTCTAAAATTTACCCAGTTAGCTTTCTTGAAGTTGAATCTCTTCACAGGATTAACATCAGTAGCTTTTCCGTAAATGGAGAACATTAAGGGCAGGTGGTCTGATGGTGATTCGTGAAGGACTTAAAAATTTGAGATTAGCTGTTGATTGTCTGTAATTAGTAGGTCAATGGTAGTTGGTGATTTTGAATTAGGCGGATAATGGGTTGGTTCATTGGGAGCAAAAAGTATTAAATTTGAGGATGAGGTAAGATTTGAGAGGATTTTATCGGAAGCGTTAGGATCAACTGGAGTCCAAGCAATATCTTTAGCGTTGAAATCCCCCGCTGCTACAGCCGAACAGCCCGGTTTAAGTAGAATTTTTAGTAGTTCATCATCCGACGAAATATTCGGGGGGTTGTAGATCGAGTATATGTGGATGGTCTTACTATCTACGTAAATTTCTACTCCCACATATTCCGTGTTTTATTTAATGGTGTGAGGAAGAGTGTTATATTTGATTGAGGAATGAATGGCTATGGCCACTCCACCACCCACCTTTTGTGATCTGTCCTCTCTGACGAACGCAAAGTTTGGTAAATGAAGTTTTTTAACATTAGAATTTAACTTCGTTTCAGAAAATAGAATAACCTTGGTATTATGTTCAGAAACTATCAGTGATCACTCTGATAGCTTCGGTTTCAGAGAGTTGATGTTCAATGCAATAATGTTAATTGGCTTTACTGGCGCCATGTTGGAGAACTATTGTCAAATATGTCTGAGTATGAGGCTATGATCGTGAGGCAATCAATAGGCGACACAGCAGTTTTTAGTAAATGGATCATTTCTTCAAGTTTTTCAATTAGTTGGAATATATTCAATTGCAATAATTCTCTGACAATGGCGCCAGCATTCTCAATGCAGAGTTTTATGTTACTTAAGTTCTTATCGGGTGTAGAAAGCAGAGGCTCCTGGTCACTGGTTCTGCTCTTCGATGGCCGGCGAGGATGGTAGTATTGTTATGGTCGAGTCAAATTGGGTTGCGTTGAGGAATCCAAAGCGATTTCGTGAGTTGTGGAGAAGGGGTTCTCCATCTGAGCAGGATGTGTTGATGTGGATGGTGGGATTGTCTCCCTCATGTTTTTTGTGACTGGCTGGCTTAGCACAGCGTGTGCGTATGACTTTGTTGTGGTAACTGAATTCAGCTGATTTTTATTTTTTGTTTGTGAGGGAGCCAATGATTGTGTTCCCCTGTTACCTTTCCTCATAGCGGAGTTCTCAACGTATTTGATTCGGGATATACACTTCCTATAGCTAGCCACATGGCATTCACCACAGTTGGTGTATTTAATATCTTCACTAATGCAGTTTCTTGCGTCATGTGCACCTCGACACTTTACGCATTTTGGGTTGCGGCTACAGAGAGTACTTGCACTAGCACTGAGTTGGCTGTCCCTTTGATTTGAATTTCTCTACTAAACAGGTATGATACAATATTGTTGTCACCTTGGAGAAGTTAGCAAGTGTTGATTCAGGTGACACTGTGACCGAAAAGATGGGTAGTTTGACAGTTGAGTATGGCTCTTTTGTTTTTTTGATGAACTGCTTCACTGCAATTACATCTATGCCTTGAGATTTTAGATCGTCCTTAACGTCCTCCTCTGCGAATGAGGCAGGCAGTCCTTTGATTATAAACTTCTTAAGCCTATCTTGCTTAAAGCCGTAAGTGTAGAACTTAAGATTTCTTTCAGTAAAGATTTTTACCATCTTGTTGTGGTTAGCCTTCGTTTTGAGGTGGATTGACGAATTTGTGCCCTGGTACTTGATTTTAAAGTCCTTGTTGGCCGCATTGGCTGTTATTAATTTGATCAAATCCATTACATCTAGGTTTTTGGTTTCCATAATGATTAGTGGTGTATGATCCGAGATCAGTTCAGGAGATGCTGCTTCGTTGCCTTTTCTTGCTGAAGCACATGATGCAACAGCCGGAGTGGGATGAGCTCCCGTCGTATGGTTTCTTTTTTTATTTGATTGAGCAGGACTCATGTTGTACTTTCGCTTGTTAGAGCTCAGCAAGGTTTTGTTCATTTGAGGGGACACCCTCAGTTAAC
>NW_011887749.1:1778252-1815108 GCF_000806365.1 Fopius arisanus
TTTTATTTATCTATTCCAGGCTTGGTATCCTAAGGTGATCCAAGCTTGGGCCCATCGTTCAAGCTTTGATTTCCCCACCTGGGTATTTGTGTTATCTGGGGCCTATAACCCATATTCTCTTTGAAACCCCAGAGGGAAAATACAAAAGAGAATAGCAATACATTCGAATTAAATTGTCACAATCAGGAGTTTCGATGAAGTTGAAGTTTTGTCATGGCGTGCGGCAGGTTCATTACCATAAAATAAATAATTATAATAATGGAACTAAATAAAAAACATGAAATCCGACGGAAGAAATAAAACATTCTCCTCTTTTTCCCTGTGATAATTCAACGGTTTGAATACACTGATGGCAAAATCCCAACCCCAAATTGAGCCGAGGTTATGTTGGAACGAACTGCTGCTAACTTAGTGACCTCAATGTAACCGAAAGATGATAGAAATCGGGAAAATAGTGAAATGAGTCCGTTGCCATCGTCGTATGCTTGGCAATATTAATCGAAAAAAAGGAAAACTTACATCAACGAAAAGCTTGGAGGCGATTTATAAGATCTACCTATTCCCAGATTTCATGTAACTTGTGGCGTTTGTATTTTATGGATTGTATATAATAGAAGGGGCTGTTGTATCGTGTACACGGTAGCTCTCGGCCTTATTTGGTGGATAGAGGCGAAGATTTTTATCTCGATTTCGACCTCCGCTAATAGCTCACGAAAAATAAGTTCTTAAACGTAAAAAATTACTATTTTATTTTCGGTTGTAAAAGTAAACTGTTACGGAAGCACTCAATTTAATAAAATAAAAATGAAAATTTATTTGTGAAAGGAAGAAATAATATGGAAGATAACCATTCGGAAGCATATTGCTAATTTATTAGCAAACACAACTATATGATATACGATATAAGATCAATTCTCCACTTGTTTTTATTAGAATACAAAATTTAAGTTTATTCTATGGAGCAGTGCCGTACCTCACAAATGAACGAATCTTTCGTATACAACGGACGATTTAGGTTAGAATACACTCTTTTTCCATTCACAGTTTTTCTTACGCTGCTCACGCCCGAACTCTACAGTAGGTCCTTTGATGCATTTCAGCATAGCTCTGCCAGGGCGATTAGATTCAATGGAGTTTCAGGCGTAGGAGTTTGCACGTTTTTTAGTTCCTTTTTTGACTATTGAGATTTTCGAGGCGTGGAGCATCGACAAATGTTTCCTCCATACTCGTCTGTCTAGAGCGCACCTGGATGGTTCACCGTAGCACGTCGCATGGTATTTATCACATCTTTCTTTCGGTGACCGCTCTGGCGTCAGCTTGGCGATATAATCTTCTATTATACTGATTTTTATAACCCACGATTTGGGATGTGAGATACTTGTACTCTGGTCTAGTTGTTACTCTGGTTCGTGAGCGATATAATTGAAACGTGAGTAATCTCTTGCCTAGCGTTGGATGAGCGAAGATGAATAAGTCATTACTCTCTTAATTAATTCGATTTTCGGCGCTTGTCTGTAAAGCTATTATTTCATTAGAAATTCCTAAAAATACCGAAAAATTGCGACTGTCACCTGTAAAATATAAAAAATTATCTTTTTTGAGTATATTTACTTCTCTGTTACCTCAGACATAGGATTGATTGTGCTGGAAAGAAGAAAAATAATTGAAACAATATCATCAGAAACAATAGGTGAATTATCCAGCTGACTCTGCTGCTCATCAACCAACATCATGTTATGGTATAGTATGATGTGCAGCGAACGTCTGGAGAGAACGTCTGGAGAGAACCAGTAGAGAGCCGCGCTCAACCTGCGATTCCGCCCATGGGTTAACACAAATATCGCGATTTACACCGGACCGTCCGGAAGTTACGCCTACTGCAGACAAATTGTGCGGGGAGTTGTTTTGTTAATTGGAGAATTGCAGGTAATCAGGAAATTTTAGCAGGGTGTCGGAATCGATAATTAATTACAAAGAATCGTTATTTAGGAAGAAATCGCGTCGGTTTTTTTTTATCGCGCCACGAAGATGGGTAATAATTATTACCATTCAGCGTGGGTTAGAAGATTTCGGTTTTGTAAAATCTGCTCGGGATGTACGGTCTGGCTGCGAGTGCTAGCACCCCCCGAGTATTGTTCCCACTCCATTCCCCGTTGAGCGAGACCTCTGGCCCAACGGCATTGGAGAAATTCCGATATCTGTCCCCAGACACGGTGGAATTCCCCAATTTCGGGAGGGTGTTCGCAAGTTCTCCCCCTTGGTGGTGGATTTCGTCAGAGATCCATCGGATGAACGTTTCGAGTATCGTACGATCGTAAAAATAAAACCATTGGGAAAAATTTTAATATTCTACGTGTAAGACGGGCGTATTGCTGTCTCTCTCACAGATTATCTCCATCTCTCTCACCAAGTCTTGCAGACTCTCTTTGAGCATCTACGTGCAAATTGAATTAATTAAAATAAAGGCAGGCTTTTCGCTGCTCAAGTTACTACTTTATTAGAGTCCAAGAGGCTCCCGAATTTCTAGGGAAAAATTCCCAGCATCGGGAGATGTCTTTTAAGGTATTGTGACCTTGGCCGGAAAATTATAATAGATTAATTGCCGGCGAAGGCACGATATTAGGGAATAATATTCTAAAAGAAAATTAGGGAAACGTACTGTCGTGTACGGGATCTGAAATAAGAAGGTGAAAGGGAGAGTTTCAATGATTACTCGGGGAAATTGGTAAATTGATTATCTATTTGCTGATTTTCATACAAAAAAAAACTGACAAAACTGTACCATAAAAAATACAATCCGGGTCTTTTGATTAATAACTCAAGGGTGGGAGTAAGGCCAGCCAACTTGCGACACAGTAGGTAATTAATAAAAAAAAAAGACAAAGAAAAACAAAAACAAAAAGAAAAAGAAAAGGGAGGAGAAGCTAAAGACAGAAAGGGGTGAAGTTAGGGGGAATCGTCTGAACTGTGTAATAATAGGGGGTTGATTATGCACAAAATATCCCTACTGTCAACAGAAAATACCGAGATTGGAGGCTCACCGTTGGGGGGATATTATTACTCAGGGCTTCGGGATTCTTGTTGGGGCGGGAAAGGAAATCAAAGGGACTCACGGTGATGGCGGCGATTGTTCGAAATTCCCAGTCGTCCGATTCTCCGATAATCCTCCACACACTGGCCTTCTCCTCGTTATCTTCACTCCTGGGTTTTCCACAACGGTTTTTCCACACGATCTCGTCACTTTACTATTTTCTCACAATCTTTAAAACAAAAATCCTCCAACTTCTCACGCAACCATACAATATCCTCGATTTTACTCCTCAAAAAGTACTCTGACGCACGGGGTAGCTCTATAACAAGTGATGGCGTATTCTCACTTGTTTCTCGTGTTCCCCGATTATCGGCGATAATCGAGGTCAATCGAGGTCACTCGTCATTGAGTGTCCTCGTCTTCATTATTCATTCCGGGGGGGATCATCAAAGGACGTCTTCGTTTGCCGGGTCGCGTGGGCTGTGACGTCGGAATGGGGGATTTTAGCTATCGCTCACTGTACTGCATGGGGTGGCGAGATGAACGGCGGCTGGGGTGGTGGGGGGTGGGGGGTTCTCACTGCTGCCGGCGATGTCGTTGATGGTTGTGAGTGTAGGGCAGGGCCCGGCAACCTGGGCTCATTAGGCTCACGCGGCTCCCGAGCTTCGTTAGTCAGAGCTGGGAGAGGGGCCTCATCCACTTAACACAACTACCTGCTCTAATTCGATATCTCTCTCTGCTTGAGCTCTGGTTCGACCGATACCGGCAGAGGGCCACCGTGCGATCGAGCGGGAATTTTGATTTTCCATCAATGTGAATTATAAATATAATTCTCTTTATTCGAAATAGGCAGCAATATGAGGAATAATTATTTTTTCGATGTTTTCATGATGAGGAATCTGCCTTGACAATTATTTTATCTCCAGACGATATTTGCAGCAATGAAACAAATAAAATAAAATACGCAACGAAACTCTCGGGAAATATCCGATCAATTTTCAAGGTCGAGGGGGACTTGGCTGGATTTTTTTTTCATTCCAATTTCAAGCAATTAACTGTGTGACATTTCATATGGTAACAGTAAAACGGTTCTATTAGGAAATCTCAATTTTCAATTTTTTTCAATTTGTTGATCAATAATTTCCAAGGATTCTCCTCCAAATCTGCTCATGTCGAGGTAAAGTCTTTGAACTTCATTTTTTCTAATGCCAGTTTTGGGGTTTGAAACGCGTACCAATTGTTTATTGGATATTGTCATTGCTTAGCAACAAACGAGGAAATATTCGAAAAATATCCCAAGTAAAACCGTTTTACTTCTACCACGTGACGGAAAATGCCAGCATTTGATTGGTTGAAATTGAGATGAAAAAAACCATCAGGAATATAATATAATATATAATAGAATCTTCCAAAAATAACCGTGGCTTATGTGTAGTTTTCACACTTAGAGTGGCATTATTTGGTAGGAAAATAATAATTACCAAAAACCAATTCCTAAATATATTCTTGAGGGTTTTTCATTGTAAATTTTAATTTTTCTATTTTTTATTTAAAATTTGAAACTGAAAATTTGCGCCAATCCTGGCGGGTCAGCCATTTTTATGCGACTGGCACACCACTCTACGTGGCTGGCTGCAATATTGTCACTACTGGAACTTATTCGCTCACAATGGTTGTCTAATTGGGTACTCATTAGGATGAGAGGATTATCCCGACCCTAGTAATAGGCTGGCTCCCGACTACCTGAAGGTTGCCGGGCCCTGGTGTAGGGGTGAGTGAAGCACAGGGCAAGGGGAACGAACTTTTCGGGAGTGGGAGTCAACGGTGACAGGTTTCCTAACCTGTCTCCGTGTTTTTCCTAATGCTACTTAGTCTAACTTAATCTAAATAATTTAAATGATCATTAGGCGGCTGAAGGAGGGGCTAGATGAGTGCCTCGTCACAGTATTCAACCATTCCGGCGGGTTAATATTCGATACCATCGATCTCAGCTAACTGGGAACTATTTACGTTTCTTTCACATGGATTTAGTTCAATAAATTAGCCGTGGTAGAGAATGTCTAGTTATTGCTCTATTTTCGTTGATGATATTTGAGCCCTATTTCCCGAATTCACCCCTCACTCCGCCACCTAACATTCTAAGCAGCGCACGCATCCATAATCTCTCTCTTAGGTTAAGTTTTCGAGTTGGAAACCTAAAGTAAATTCGAAATATTTAACAACTCAATGTTTTAATATAAATTTATAACTCAATTATTCGTCACATAATCGTAGTTGAAATAAAGCCTGATCTTTAAATAAAATTGAAATGGGAATGAATTATAATGCATTGAATTTATTATGTTGGACATTTCAGCCCAGAGCAATTGTGGATCTTAAACCCAAAAAGAATCCTAAAACGCCTAGACTTGAGTCAGGAAAAACAAGTCAAAGAAATTGAGCTCCAGGAAAAAAAAGATCTTCCAGATGGCAAATTGTTACCTGACATTCAATCTATAAGTGCCAAAGACTGTTGGATCTGCTATGACAGTGACACACAGGACGCAGGACCCCTAATCCAGCCATGCCACTGCAGGGGAGATGTTAGTACTGTCCACCATGATTGTCTCCGCAGATGGCTCGTCGAGGTATTCAAATAGTTCAATTAATTAGGTCTCGACCGAAAAAGTGCTCCTCATCGTTATGCTATGTAATTGACCAGAGATGTTAGTCCCTTTTGGAAATTTCCATTAAGTTAGTGAGCATTTTGAAATTGCATAACAAGACATCCTTGTTACCACAAAACTATTTTTAGTCTAATTTTGAGTAATGTTTCTGGCATTAAAATTGAAAAATGGTCTCTTTATAGAAGATTGAGAAACTTTACCATTCTTATAGGTTACCAGTGAGTAGCACAGGTCGTGGAACGTGAAGATGTGATGTTTTTTTACTTGTGAAAACATTACTTGTCATACGATCTTTACAAAACTTCAAATGAAAAAACGGTCAAATTTCAGATAATAATGTGTAATTTTTGTCACATTATTGGTATTATATTGTAACACCATTGTAGCACTCCGAACCCATCTTTCTGAAGATGCTGAAGATCGCTGACGTTGTTGGTGAGAGGAAAATCGGAAAAATGGACTATGTTTGTTCAGCATTTTTTTTCAAAATCTTCCTCCACCATCATTTTACCGATTATTTTCCACTGTCGAGGCGTGCTATTAAGTTGATTTTACAGAAATATAACGGAATCGGACAAAACTTAGCATATTGTCCCTGCAAAGTAGCTCCTCAACCATTACCGATTAATATATTTATTTATCCGAAGTTATTGTTGAACCAATTGACCTTGTGATGTCTTGAATGTCACAGGTCCCGCGAAGCCCACCATTCTAATCTTGTTACGCGTGGTAGAAACACGAAACTCGTAAGTTATGGTGTTTTTTTAGTCGTGCGATTGTAAAACTCACCTTTGGCTGGTATTGCAATCCTCACACGAGCCTAAAAAATCATGTCTCAAGTAAAATGCAGCGTAACACCAACGATAGAGGTAGGCAATAGTTTAAGAAAGTCTTAGTGTTAGTGCTGGTGTTTAATACTTGTGCTGTTCATGGCACGTATGGTGGTAGAAAAAGGTGGCGCAAGGGAGGACACCATAAAGCGGTGTTTGTTCTTCGTACTAGATTCGGGAAACCTCCAATAATGTTAGTCTCGCTGACACCGGTGAAGTGAAGTGTGCTGAAAACGTCTCCTTAATTATGTCGATGAAGATTCTGAAGATCGCTGGTGAATGCTGACGTTGCTGATAAAGTCAGAGGAAAATCGGCAAAATGGGCTTATTTCAGGAAGCTTGCCCATGCCGTTTAGTAGAGGCCTCGCAGAAACTTTCTTGCCCTCTAATAGGCTAGGATGAAATGGAGGCTCATAATCAAGGGTCGACGTTATTGAAGATAAACTTTACCCAGATGTTGCAGTACAGCTTGTCTCCTGATGAACGAGGGTTCGGAGGGAATGTGGCACTTATGCTCTTTGTCGGCGGCTCTCTGATGATGATGGCGATGATGATTCCCAACTGTCCATTCAGAATAAACCCAACTGTCCACTGAATTATCCACTAGTTTAGTACTGCTTGACATGGAAAAACCTGCACTGTTCTATCAGGTTTTAGAACAGTCGTGATAATGAAACGGTGGTCCCGCAGAACTAGCCTTGCAGTATGAAACGACGGGCAGGGTACTATGTGGTGATCGCGAACTATTCGATTTCAGACCAGGTACAGGCAATCTGGCATAGCAGGACTCGAACTCAATGGGAGAGTTGTTCTGAGCTAAGACAGTCAGTCGCGCATCTGCCTTTGTCCAATTAATATTCGTCTGTTATCAAGAATTATATATTTGTGCGTTTCGTTGGAGGCAGTGGTTCGGGGTTTTTTTTACGGAAAACTATGGTTCATTAAAACACATACGTTTCGAATGAAGCCCTTCGAAGGACTTCGAAGCAAGAGATTCCCTCCATTTGGTCAATAAGAAATCGTTTCGCTCATTGTGGCAATTTCAGGAAAACATCTCATAGCTTTCTTGGGCACGGAGTGTTGGGCATGTCATGGTCCAAACTAAGCGGCTGTAACCCAGGGGTGTTTCCTTTTGTCGATATTAGAGTATCCGTGGTTGAAGTGGTTTATCCTTAAGGTACTTTCCTTCTTTGGATGTCAAACGAGGTTCCTTCTTCGGGTGCCCTTCCCATCTAGTGTTATCATTGGAGAATGATCTAGCCATTGATCCCCTATAACGAAAAGGAATGTCCTTTGAAATGTCTCTGTATGTGTGAGGCTTCTTTTAGACGATTTGTGGTTTCCAGTTCTTGTCTTCTTGATATTTCCACCTTCAATGCTTTTAGGCTGAATGGTCACCATTGAAGTAGTTGTCTGGTTCTTTTTATAATTGTTACTCCATATAATCGATGATGAAGCTGGACATACTGATATTTCGTTTCATTATATGACGGTTTGCTCAGAAACTTTCTGTTCTTTTTGTATTACACTACACTGAGAGCAGAATTTAGTTAATTTAACAAAAAAAAATGGGTTTGAAACGAAAAAATCGATTGTAAGAATAGTCGCAAACACATATGGGGTTTTTACTGTTAAATATTTAGTTGAATAAATTCTTTGAAAACAACCAATAGGGAACTTGCATGCTTGCATTGAGAAATAAATGTATCAATAAATAGTTTAACGCCTATGGAATACTCTCCAACGGAAAATACATTCTAATTTATTGCAGTTTTTTTTTAATAATTAATCGAAAATCGCTTAATTTTGAACCACGTTTTCATGCTCGTGACGTGATCAGCAGATTATCGCAACCACTAGATAACAGCACTGATTTTTGTCTAAACGTCAACCGGTGTCAACAAACAGCAGGGGTTATCTTTTTAAATATAAATCAATGGCAGTTTTTTTGTGAAGCGAATTTCTTTGGTGCTGTGGAGAATGAGAATGATAATAGAAACCAATTTTAAAAAAGCGTCTTCTCAGAATCTACCAAAAGTGGATGTAGAAATGCTCGCAGTTTTTTCAAGATCAAATTTGGGTCAGAGCGCGGAAAACAGAGGTGTCAAAGCCGGCAGGTACGTTTCGAGGATTAAAGGGTGGACGATTTTTTCTAATTTTTGAACAATATTCCTCTCCCTCCCTTGAAAACTCGGTTCATTGAAAAATTTGAAGTTTTTTAATAATCATTTTTGTAATCATCTTTGACCCTTTGACTATTCCAATGACCAATAATTTTCATAGTTGTCCGAAGAATTCCATTGTTTTTCATTTATCAAAATGATTTCCCCCTTTTCAGTTTAACCCTTTATTTTTGAAAAATTTCTTCTGAATTTTTTCGAACGGTCTAGTAAACTTTATGTTTTTTAAACTAGTCAATGACTGAAATTTTGTTGGCGCCAAATCGTGAGGTCCCATTTTTCAGGTGGATGCAAGCACGTAGTTGCTTTTGTGGCTTGGTTACATCGGAGGTCGGAAGAGCCATCCCCCACTGAAATCAAGTATTATTGGAAGAAGTCAAGGTTGTCTTCCGTGGCATCTAAAATAAAATGTATGACCATTGGGGAGATAGTGAAAGAATCAAAAGGAATAAATCATCTACAAGGAGCAACTTCAATAAATTTGTACAGAGGATAATAGAACGACGAATTGAGGAAGATAAGGAAAATCATCTTCTTCAATTTTTCTAACCTAGGACCAGTTGGGAGAAAATCTCACTCCAACATTTAGGTTCGAGATATTCTGGCAATCGTCATGATATCGATGCATTTTTGAACTTTTGTCAGAAAAGTTATATCTATGATGATTGTGCGGCAGTTGCTAATGGCACCAACGTATGAGATGAGATATGGCCGAACGACAGCCTCAATTCTCTACGAGACCAGTCGTTCTTGTACAACAGAAAAAAATCATGGGAGTAAAAACGATAGATACTGATGCGATGGCGAGGGGAAGAGAGTTGGAAGCAGATGTCAAGAGATCAAGATTGTAAAAGAGTTAATCGGAGAGAAAATATCGAAATGTGGCTTATTATTATCACCTAAGTACCCATGGTTTGAAGCATCGCCCGATGGTATAACAAAAACTGCTGTCGTTGAAGTCAAGTACCCGATGAAAGTGGAAATTGTCTGCAATTATTATTCTAACAACACTGTAAATCCTAAGTTTAGAGCACAAATGCAGTTGCAAATTTTTTTTGCAGAGAAACAGCAAGCTAAATTTTGGATCGCTGATCCACGTTTTCCCATAATAAAACGTGTAACTATCATTGAGAAAGATTTCGACCCTCGATTGACCAACACCTTAATTCAGCAGGACTCAGCATTTTGGGAATCAGAAACGTCCTTTGCCCTTCGAAGACAACTTCCACAACTCTTATTACATATGCTCGCTCATATCTCAATGAGTCTGAATTTTTGTAATCAACAAGTTATTATCTTGCTTTGTAAGTTTACGAATGCAGCGGCCACCTGTACTATATCGTCCATCAGATCGAGTAAGTTCTGATCGGCCGTGACATGTGGTTGCAACATTTTAAATTCTCTCAGGCATCTGATTACTCTCTCTACGTGGATTCTAACACTTGCAATTTGTATCGTTTTCAAGACTTTTTCTTTCGGAGGTTTCACATCTGTTTAGATCGAAGGAGGTCGCCGAAGTTTCAATTTGTTTAAATCCTGTATCTGCGAGAATAGACGATCCAGAAGGGAGAACAGAAAAATAACCAGAATTTTTGACAATTTCGATGCCACTGGAGCGACCGCCGTATTCGTAGAAGATAAAATTTATCAATCCATCAGGAGTTATGTATATAAGATATTTACAAGTATTATACTTCATATAGTCTGACCATGTTGCAGCCTGGTGTACTACACGAGTTAAATGTTCTCGTTGAATTTCGAACCAATCAATTATCGATTGAACTTTTCTGTATTTCAATCGAAATTGAATTGGAAGACTTGGTGCTATTTCTTCTTTCGAAGGCCAGACTATCAACCCTTTAAGTATCTCTGCCGTTTTTTTACAGTATTTTTAAAAATTCTAGAGATTTGAGATTCGCTTAATCCAAAATCATATGCAAGGATTACATAAGGAACATTTTTGCGAATTTTCTTCATCGTAATATATATATATATATTTACGAGGAATACTTGTTACCAAAGTCAATTCTTCTATCACATACATGGAACTTTCGGGTATACCCATCATTAACAGGGGATCATCCTCAATAATCAATCTCGTGATATTCTCGTAAATATTAATGTTTAAATGCTGGAGTTTTAGGCTTCGATTACTAGTAGAGGGTACGCTACTAGTATTCAGAATATCACTGCCAGTTACATCGAGTATTGAATTTATAGTACTGCTGCTCTCAATTGTACTTTCTGAGTAATTTAAACTGGACTTTTGGGGCTCTAATTATTTCCGCTACAACTTGCAACAACTCCATCGAGTAAGGCCTCGGATGCATTGGGTGGTAGTGGGTTTTCAACGAATGAAGTAGGAACGCTTGACAGAACGTTTCCTGAATTTTCAGTTTCGTCAATGGTGAGTTTTCGAATATCTAGCAATTGACAAGTTGTACCTTTATGATTACAAGTTAGATTGACCTGGATGTTTTTACTATAAGTAACTATTGATGTTTGTATGCTGCGATCTATCTTGAGTACATGGTGACTCGCGTTTGCAATGGTAGTTTCATTGGGACATTGAAATGACGAAAATTTTTCATGGATGCTGCCAGCAGGACTTTCTTGTATCGCTGGAGAATTGATGGAATCATTAGGGTAGATCTTCTGCTTTGAATCTGAACACTTGAAGTTCCTCTTCTCAGCACATTTTATTTCAAAGGCGATGGACTGCACTGATGAGCATCGTGTTGATGTAATTGAGTGTGATTGGGATGTTGATTGATTCTCAGGAATCGTTGGGTATGGAAGGAATCTAAAATAGGCTCCTTCTTTTAATGTTTTTGCACAGTTTGTCATCTTCCACCGCATATAATTTTCCAAATCTTCTTCTAACTGTACCAGTATAAAAGAAAACAAGGCTATATACTCATTGAAAAGAATAAGAGACGATGGATGACAGATACATCTCCAATTTTCTTTTATCTCAACAATTAAAGGAACGATCAATCGATTGCTCCCGCTGGCCATTCCGAAAGTAAACTGTGTAATTTAAAAGAAGGCAACGTGAATCCTATGTAAAACCACTACTTAGTTTGAAATGATCTTTACAAATGTCACTTCTGCCCAGTAATGAGCGAGAATAACCTGCGGCTTTACACCACAATTTTCGAACATTTTCGCACAGAGGAACTGCTATAAACACTGTATTCGGTGTTGATGCAGTTGAGTTCGTACATGGTGGTACAAAACAATATTTATATATTTGTTTTTTTGACTTTTTTACTGCCATTTGATATTTTGGAGTATCACTGAGTGTTTTAATATGTTAGGGTTAAATTTGATATACCAACGGTAACGGTCTATGATCCGCTGGATAGCGCCACATGAGAAAGTATGGGCCCCGCCTGATGACGTCATGAGAGCTTTTGGAGCATTTGAAAATTTCACTTTTTGAAGAATCGGTAATTAATTATGGAACGATTTTTTTGTTTTTTCATGAAAAATCTATTATTAGGACCATGTACTATGTAAAAAAAAAAACAAAAAAATCATGCAAGTTCCCTATTGGCTTTTTTAGATAGTGAAATATTTGTTTTCCTTAAAAAAAAGCAGACTAATTCCAGATATTATTGTTACTAATCCAAGTCAATATTGTTATAGTCCGTGAAAAAAATTGTTGAAAATATCCTAATAGTTTATAAAAAGCAACATACGATATGCTTAGATGAATAGACTGGCTGTTAATGATAAACAAACATAAGACTTTTTGAAAAAATAGAATTTCAAATTTCAATAAGTAAGTTGCCGAATTATAATTTTTATACTTGATATTCTCTTTTTGTTTTTTTTTTGTTTCTAGTTTCATTGTTCTATTCATTTAGCAATAAGAAATATAAAAATAATTTTTTTTATTCCATAAATCATCTTTTAAAATGCTTATTATGACTTTGTTGTCGAGAATGGGTTACTTAACACAATAATCGAATTAAAATTTACTTTGCTTTCTCTGTCTAATTACGCCCCACTTCGTGCACACTGCTACTCCCACCCTGACTACGCTGGGCTTCACGCAATTGGGGTATTGTATTTCTAATAATGGGTGTAATAGGGTTTTACGGCCCCGGCTCCCGAAAATCCGATCTTGCCTATACCTGGCTTACACCTTGGTTATTATGTAGTAGGGTTCCAAAAATATGTTTGATGACTGACATAATCGAATGACGACGTAAGAAAATGAATTTAAATGAATTTTTACTGGACTTCACAATTTTTTTTATTCATTTATTCATATTGGTAGTCCAAATCGTGATGAACTCAAAAAGTGAATATTTAATTTCATATGGCTCATTTGCTTAATAACAGCATCAATTAAATACGGTTTTTGACTGCGTACGACTTTGTAAACTTGGAAATGTTCATCAATACTGCGTTTGCATGACTCATTCATAAGTAAATAAACAGTGATGAGTTTCCATAATCACACCGACTTGACAAAACACTAATTCGTTATCTGACTTCAAGTATTGCACTAGGATACACGAGACAAAACATAACACACAACATAATTTTGACTGTTGCGTTGACAATGTAACCACATGACCGGGCGATCGGCACGGAGACGATTTCGTTGCAGGGGCCCTCATTACGAAGGGACTAAATTTTCAAGACTCGTGCGTTTGTTTACTTTGCAACAACTAACTTATTGGCTAGGGACTAAAAAATAATATTTGGTTGCTTTAAGAAACCATTTAGTAAATACAGATAAATTTTGGAGTTCAATAGTACTTTTACTTTCTTGCAACATTTCAAATGGGAAGTTAGCATTCGTCAAAATATGCCTAATAACGTATTCAATATAAAATGTAAAAGGATGTTCCCGTTCAACACCCCGGGATAGTCCTCGAACTATTCTGCTGTCATCTCTATCGCTTACGACTGGGTACCAGCTAGGTTTCTCTGGAAAACTTGACAAAAACCAGCCGCGAAGCAAGTATGTCGACTCCGTGGGCTTTCGGTGACGCGTCTCACAATGCCGAGCTAGCATCAGCATGACACGGTAAAGTGGGCGACGTTCGCCAACATCTGAGTAACTCTGGCTGCCGACTTCAGCCGCTGTTGCGGCGTCGTTAAGCGAAAACTATTGGCGAACGTACTCCCCAGGTCCTTCGCGGAAGCATGTTGCCATCCCTCACACGCCTTCCACTCTCCTTCAGGGTGGCTCGACCCCGAACGAGACACAGATTACCTCCGAATCCTTCTCACCCCGCCGGGCGCTGCGACATCGGCCTCCAGTGCAATTGCTCACCCATCTAATGTCTACCCCAACTCGAGGCTGCTTAGTAACAGCAATCTCCTCGCGAGCTAAAACCAGAGATTCTTGCGATGGCACGTGCGTTCGGACCTACGGGAATCGACTCGATTCCCAAATCGAGTCGATTTGCGTTTCACCCTGAAGATGGGTCTCTGTGGCCGGAAACGCTCGGCCCACAGCCACAAAGCAATCCATGTCACTAATCGGGATGCATAAGCGTCCCCATTTTTCGCTAGTCCAATCTCAGATTGGGAACACGTACCCATCCTAACCTCAACGGGGATTATTACCACCAACTAGTGCCGAGCTCCTAAAACATTCGCTCGACACCAGCATTCAATTCCAACTGCCTCGAGATCTCCCAGGGTCTTCTCCCCCTAGTCTGAACGTCTCGGTGTCTGTGGGTTATCCGTTACCCCACAACCACCACCCAGCTTCCACCATGTGATTAGTTTCACTCACCTTTGAAGCGGCCTGATTGGCCGTCGTCCGATCCCGTAGTCATCTTTCGCTCAGCTCTTTCAGCCGGCGTCAGATGTCGTTTATTACTCCGAATGATTTTCATCCTATATTTCACTAGTGTCTAGAAAATCTCGTTAAACGAAAAAAATTTGGTAAATTCGACTACGCATTTTTATTTATACGCTAAGATTAAGAAAATATTCTCTAAGTTCGCAATATTCGCCCAAAACTAATAGTGTAGGATTAACTAATTGTTTTTTTTCTTTGCATTTTATATGACTATGTCATTAAGAGTGTATTCGTTCGTTTTCACTGTATATATGTTAAGAAATATTAAATTGGCGTGAATCTATCATAAAATCAAATTAATCGCATAATTAGTTTGATTGTTTTGAACGTGATTTAATTAACACCACCATTTAGGGTGCGGTTTGCGCACCTATAATGATCATATAGGAGTATGAAAATGCCCTATTCTCAAAGACGTATTCTCAACTCTACGTCGCTTGAATTAAAAACCGATAGCCTGTCACACAATACAACTGTATGATTTTTTCAGAATTTTTTAAAGCATTTCTAATCAAAGCACAGATGATTTGATTTTCTTAAGTTAAAATAAAGGGTCACCATCATGAAAATGTTGAGATTACCATTGTAGTACCAAGTTGACGTATAATTCTGATTATCGTTCCTAAAATCATTTCCCAACTCTAAATCTACTGATATCCTATCCTCCACTTTCATAACCAATTTGATGCAACTATATGGAAATAGTATATTTCGAACCTAGGGAGATAAAGTAAAGAAGGCTTGCCCACGTGCAGAATTACCGCCCGAGCCGAAGTGCTATCATTGACCTGTAAAATAAAAGGCATACCGACGTACTTACCGCCCGAGCCGAAGGCACACTGCGGGCCAGCCTTCTTTACTTTACCTCCCTAGGTGAGAAAAATACTAGAAGTGCATTGGCAACCAAATGGTTTTACCCCTGATCAAGATACACGACTACGTATCGGCCATGTGGAGGTTTTATCGGTGTAACGTCACATGCCGATACTGTTGCCTATAATATACACGACACAACTACTCCAAAAATGTGTTTGATTTTTTTTCTTGTAATACGAGAATTTTTCGTGAAATCTTGCCTTAGTTACATTATATAAGTTGACTAGGAGCATTATGAAGATATTTTTACTTTTTCGATTGAATCACTAAATAAAAATATCCTCCCATAGCAACCACCATAATGTCATATTTCCGCAATTGTATTTTCTCTCAGTGTTAGATTTGTTCGTCAAAGTTGGCAACGAATATAATGCGTGTCTTTCCCCCTTTTCCTCCTTTTGTCCAGAGACTACAGGAGACATACTCATGCATATGAATAAGTTTCAGAATGAAAGTGTCGTAGCGGTGCGCCCACACTAATTCGCGCTTGGAGTATGGCATGGACCACCGAATTGAATAAATTAATTATTCGGACCCTGTTAATCGTTTCCAGGTGTTTTATAGGTCAAAGATAGCTGGAAATTAGCAGTTAATCCATAATAAGTAGATGTTAATAATTTTTCAAGTTGAGGGCGATGTGCCGATAATAATTTTAATTATTTTATAAAAATCATTAAAGATCACTTATTATGGATCAAACGGTAAGCAAGTTCTGGATGCAGCAAAGTTGACACAAACAGTTGACAATGAATTTAGTGGCGATACCGAACAGGACCCGGTACTATTTCTCCAAGAAGTTGTTAGCAGAACGGATCAGCTACGAAAGACGATTCGAATAGAATTCACTCACCTAGATTGTTGTACATCATGGAATTACATGAATACTTCCAACGAAGTTAGTTTCAAGATTACTCTTGTAGCGGACACTAGGTCACTAGGCAGATCGAAGTATCAAGTAAACCCTTCAGATGAGTTGACCGTAACTAGTCACGACATTTAGTGTCCGGAGGAGAAAGGATTTTATAAATCTCAGTTAGTGGGGCCTATTGCGTGGAACTAAGTACTGAAGTACACAATGGTTATAAAATGAGGAATTAGCACACAAAGAGAAAGATACCCTTAGGTTTCCCTTCAAATAGAATTTAAATTTATTACACTTTACTTGAGATACAGGATAGAATAAAGTCCAAGATAAAAACCAGGGCTAGATAGGGAAAAAGTGTAGGAGGGAATAGTGTAAATGTTGTTGGGGTGTTTTTCTGACTTACAGTTGTAGAAATAAATGGCAGCAAGGAAGGGGTGATCTCTTGATGTTTACTCTTCGCAGCGGATTGCTGAGAACTCCACAAGTATGCTAGATCTTCTGGCATCGATGGAGTCAAAAACTGCTCAAACACGCTTCTTTAGTGCTGATGATGATGATGATGTGACTCCGGAGGTCTCGGTGGTGTTAATCAGCCTAAGTTGTCCACTCAGGCAGAACTTGATTGCTCGCTAGCTTGATATTGCTAGGCGTAGAGAGATCCCGGAGCTAGACACTCGGGGTAAACTCAGTTGTACGCTGAGTAATTCACCAGGTCGGTGCTGGCTTGAAGAAATATCCGCGGCTGAACGCTCAGGATGAACTCAGTTGTCCACTGAGAGTTTTACCAGGTCGGTGCTGGCTTGACGAGAAGATTCCTTGAGTTGTACACTGAAGATGAGCTCAGTTGTACGCTGAGCAATGTACCAGATCGATGCTGGCTTGCAGAAATGCGGTCGATCTGACACAGTGCAGAAAATCGAGTTGTCCACTCGATGTAGTAGCGATGAGAGTGGGCGATGCTGCAGAGCTGCTTTCCGTATTTTTTTGTGAATAAAACTGAGAATATTTTTTGGGAAAATATGATCATATAATAAAACCTCCACTTGGCAAAATTTTTTTACAAAAGTTTTTTTGTGATTTTTGTCTATCTACCTGTGGTCTTAGCAGATTGTACATCTGTTGCCTAACCTCGAACGCACCCAAGTTGTTTCACCACATGGACCGATTTCTGTTCTTCTTGTTCTGAAACAACTAATGCGAAAAAATTACTATAGAAAGGTATTCGGAATGAAGAACTGTGCTCTGCCCGGAGTGGGCTGGCGAGTTAACGAGCTTTCGGCTATGACCTCTGTACTTTCCGCTATAACTTACGGAAAATCTACTATTTTGAATTTCCTCTATAGAATACGCTTAATATACCATACGGACATGAAACGAAACCGATTATCCGACAATTTTAAAAAGACTGCCGTTCCTAAAAGACTGGAATTAGCTGCTGTTGGGCTAACGGAGAATTTCCGAAGTTTTCATGAGTAAATAACATTTTTCAATTATCTAATGAGTTTGACAAAAAAAATATTTCAAAAATTAGAGCACAACAAAGTAGGAACATGGTCTATGTACTCCAAATCCTACTATAGTTTCTAATTTTGATGTCATGGTGTAAGAATAAAGCTTCAAAATTCTTTTCTAGCAATAAAAATGTATCAGAAAATTAGCTACGCAATTCGGTTTGCCTGGATTCTAAAAATACTTTTTTAAGAAGACGTTCAATTTGCAGAGCTCAATGAATGCGGACAGCTTAACCTGCAAAGTATGTGGCACCAAGTACAACGTTGAGCATGCTAATAGATTGGACTGGCAGCACAGCTTAACGCCGCGTCATTGGCTACAAACTATTGCTATTGTTACCACAATGTGCGGATCATCTGCAGGAGGTTGGATACTCATTCAACTAGTCGAGGGTCCCATCATTCGGATGCTTGCCGCTGGAACAGTTTTGTTAATATTGTATATCTGCATCAGGTAAGAGTAATTTTAACAGTTCCCGGTGGCTTTGGCCCATTGATTAATTGCCTGTCATGTAACACATTCCATGCTTATATCTTGACCGATTAAGAGATTGAGACCTAATTGGGGAAACTACGATAAAGCCCTGATCAAGCTTTGTTATATACTAGACAGATCAGCATTGATAATTAATTGTGTGAGGTGTAAAAGTCAATAGATATGGTTTTATAACTGAAGATAGTTTTCTCTGTAATTATTACTATATTTTTAAGTATTTTTTTTCGTAATGTTATCGCAATTTTTCTATTTCAGGTTTTTGAGTATGAATACAGTAGTAGCTTACCAACGAGCGAAGATGTCCTCATTGAACATTGTGGCCGTCGACAACTCCGTTGAATCAACAACAAGTTGTTATATCCCCGCTATTAGCAACACAGTAGCAGTCGAATTGCCAAAACCGGCAATTACCGCAATATAAGTCACCTTGAATTCCGCCATTAGTATAAAATTATGATGACCTGAAAATTTCAAAATTTATTGACAGCGGTAATAGAGAAGTTCTCTTTTGAATAATCATGCAGATAATGATAAATCAGTGCGTATCACTTTGATTCTACATGATAACATTCAGGGCTCAGTTCCGTAGTTTAGATTTAAATTGGTCTATTTGTTTTTAAATTCCATTGTTGAGATCACCTGTTAAATTATGGAGATGATTAAGTAATGAAGTTTTTGAAAATTTTAGCAAACTATGTGAAATTCTGTGATCCCGGACATAATTTATACTTTGAAATTTTTATATCAATCTGGAAGACGTAGTCCTGATGGTTTTGATACCCACTCGAAACATCAATTCACTGATTTACTCATATGTAAATTAATTTTTGCCTGCAATGCATTTGAAAATTGAAATTTCATTACCATGACCGCTTGAAATTATTATTCTACATTCGACCTGAAATAATTACATGACGATTGATGAAGAAATAAATATTCACAGGATGAGTCCATATTCAATTGAAATGTTGGATCCATTCTTATCCAGTCTATTAAAGCTAATTAGGGCATTATGTGATGGGAAATGAAACAGGAGAAGAATATTGTATGAAACAATACTCAGTTCTTTAAGTACCATATTATCAAATGATTAAAACTGAAAACAATTGAATAATTGCAACTTCTCTGAATTATTTAATATTGTAAAATTTTATGAAATTTTTTTAGTGAACATTTTCGTCAAAAAGAGTCTCTGACCAAAACATGTTTTCCTTTTTCACGATTTATCTGTTTATCGTTTCTTGAAGGGATTAACCATCTAATGCAGTCAATTATTGGCGGAATCCGATTACGAGACTGGTGTTTTTGTGACACCTTATTTTTTCAATTTATCAGGCTGTGTTCCATGAAAGCTCCTGTTTTTGTCTTAAATTTTCACGTGTTTTCATTTAGTGCACGAAAGCACTATTAATTATATTAATAATAACTAAATGTATCAACCGAACGCGTCTAATTCACTCGGTCAATAATATAAGTCTACTGATTTAAGTTAATATCGAATTTTTACATTAATTTATTATTTTATGTCCCACTGTGCTATAAATTGTATTTATCGCACACTGTGCGCTTATTGTAAACGGGACTTTTACGCAACGGAACATAAAAGAGTGTAAAGAATGTATAAACTTCTTTTTGCCAAAAGCGAATGCTAATTCACCTTTTAATTAAATTTGTGTCTGCATGCTCTGCTGTACAATTCATTTTTCGAACTCTGTTGTACTCCTAATACCGAGAAGCATTGTACATAACTGACTCTCAAACTGTTATTACTTTTGTTCTCTCGTATACCCTTTCGGGTCTTTACGATTTGTTCCCTTCCCACCCCCCAACGCCCTGTACCGTATTTGCCGAAGGGAGGGAAAAACCTCATTCGAGGGGAAAAACCTGCCCTGGTACAGTCGTCCTTTTGACAGGACAACCGCTCGAGAGTGAAACTGTGAGATTAGAGCGCTATAAATTTTGACCGCCGGTGCCCGGGATCGAACCCGGATCGTTGGCATGCTAGTCTAGCACTCTAACCGCACGGCCACTACTGACGGTCTCTCAAACTGTTATTATTAACTGAGTAAAAGAACAAATTCACAGAAACATCTTTCCCGTTTTTGTCTACGATGAATTTAATTAATAAAGAAATCAAAGTGTCGTATTATAGCATTATGTCTTGCTTTCATTACTAACAAGGAATACTAGGGAGGTTTTTCCGTCTGACTTCGATGATATTCATATATGTTGTAGAGGACTCAAAACTGAAGAGCACGTAATTTTTTTGATCGGCTGATAGGCGGTTTTAAGGAGGCAAACCATGGTCAGCAGGTGACACCTTTGGGGGCGATTTTTCAACTCCACCTTTAAAAAGAATCTTTTCATAACTATTCATCATGCGAATGAATAGCTCGTGAAAAATTATGAGAATTACAATTTATAGGTCCTCCGGGGGCTGAAATTTGATGGGTGAACTACCCCTGTAAAGAGTCAATTCTTTAAAAAAAAGTCTACCTCAGAATTTCATAAAACTAATTGCGTTTGCGACAACATGGGAAAATGCGGAATACGTCCTTAAAGTTTTTCCCAAGGCCGGAAATTTTTTTGGGTGAGGAATTTTGTTCTAGTTAATATTACTCACCACAATGGTGCGATTAATCACCCTTTTTGTTGAAATAATAAATTGCTTGTGGGAAATTCTGAGAATAATAATTCGTAATACGTGGCGTGATTGACGTTTACGGGATAGCTACCCCCGTGAAATATTTTTTTTATCAAACAACTGCATAGCATACGATTTCCTGGAAATGATCAGGAGGATCGGAAGGATTAGGAGATCATATAGAATCGTTTTTTTTTATTTCTCTCGGGATTGTAGTTATAAAATAGGAACATTGAATTTATTGATAATTCGTTGATTCCGAATATGTGATTTCTCAATCGTCACCTCACCAGTTTGCACGTGACGATTATATTTCTTCAAAATTAGGCATGATGATGATGATAAAAATAGTGTATATTTTCCGGCCTGTTGGGGCGGAGTTTTTCACCTTTGTGAAGTGGGCGTTGGCGTTGACGCCCGCCAGACGATTGAGAAACCCCATTTCAAAACCCTAGATAATATTTTTCCGTAGTGTTTTTGCAGTTTGCAAATTTGGGACGTATGCACTAATAATTCCAAGACGAGAAATCATGAGAAGCAGTACCAAAAAATACATCAAACAAATATCAATTTGAGATAGGATTTTATTCTGCGTCGGCAATGGCAACGTTATGGTAATTTGAATAAGAAGTACAAATGAAGAAGTGTCAGTCAGCGGCCTCACCTGCCTCCAAAGGGGACTGAGCCTCTTAAAACTTGTAATAAATTGTGAAAAGGCCTTTTATTTTTCACATACAAATTTCGCATTTTTTTATGATATTAATTTGCAAATCACAACTCCATAGTTTACATTCGATAATGAATTTGGCCAAACTCGATTGGAAAAAATATCTTGAATTGAAACGAAGTTATCTCATCAAAAATCAAGCACTTGGTTAAATATCGTAAATGTTACTCAAAATATGCATTGTAGCAGCATGACGTTAGTGTGAAATGCAAACTTGACCCGAAAATGAGTGTCCTTAACTCATCAACGACTTGCCTCAATTTCATTCAAAATTCATTCCCTTAAGAGGAAGTAGCTGGGGAGTGAGTCTTGCTTTGTCCTGAATATGACTTCACTCAAAATAAATACGATAAATAATTTCAAAAATATTCCTGCTATATTGAAAGCTCAACGCCCCCAACTATTGAGAATTGGAAGCGAAAAAATCCCGTTAAACTCTGATTTGGGACCTAAGGGTTGTGGAGCTTTATAAAATCTAAACTCACGATAAATCCGAACCTTAAGAAAGTTTTCATATAAACTTATTACTCTGGGTCTGAGTTTCACGATAAAAAAAAATTATTAAAAACTAACTACAAAACAGAGTTGACCTGAACGATTCGATCGCAATTGAATCAAGTAAGGGGAGCAGATTGTTTTCTTTTTATTAGAATTCGGTGTGTTCCTTAATTCCACAATGAAAGGTAATATGATAATACGACCATAAAAATATAATGAGATAATAAACATTTATTCTATTACTCAAAAATTTAATATTAATATGATATATCTAGTAATAGTCCACTATCGAATGTCAATTGAGTAAGTAGACGGAACTTTTAAATAGTTCTCTAAGTATTGGTGACACTGGGTCACTAGGTAGGTCGGAATATCGAATAAAGGGTAAACCCTTGAGGTGATTTGACCGTAACTAGTCACGACGGGTAGTGTCCGGACGAGTCAGGATCTTATAAATGTCACTTTGTGTGGCCTATTGCGTGGGACTAAGTAGTGAAGTATACAATGGTCATTAAATGAGGAATTAGCAAACAAAGAGAAAGATACCCTTAAGTTTCCCTTTAAATAGATTCTTTAAGTTATTACAGTCCCCTTGAAATATAGGATAGTAAAAGTCCAAGATAAAAACCAGCGGTAGAGGTGGAAAAAATGTAACAGTGTGTTTTTCTGATTTACGGTGGTAGAATTAAACGGCAGAAGGACGGGGATGATCTCTCGAAGTTTCCTCTTCGCAGTGGATTTCGGAAAACTCCAAAAATATGCTAACTTCTCTAGCACTAAGGGAGTTGGAAATGCTTAAGCATGCTTCTATACTGCTGATGAAGATGATGTGATGATGACTCTGGAAATGTTGCTGGTGTTGACAGGGCTGAGTTGTCCACTCAGGAAGAACTTGGTTTGGAACTAGCTTTGTACTGGCAGCCGTAGAAAGAGCGCCGAGCTGTACACTCGGGGTCACAACAGCAGTACGCTGAGCAATTGACCAGGTCTGTGCTGGCTCAATGAGAAAATTCTATGAGTTGTACGCTCGGGATGAACACTATTTCGGCCATGAGAGATGGATCCTCAGAGTTGCCCTCTTCTTGGAGGGTCAAGTAACCAACCGGTTGGATACCAATCGATGAATAATTTCAAGATACGAGCACATTTCAGTTGAATCAGCACTGATGATCCGACGCGACGAGAAGAGTTGAGCTGCACACTCAAGCTATGCATCAGTCGTGATGAAAAGGGGGTGGTATTGCAGGACTGCTTCCCAACTGACAGATCTCGAAGAGCCAGCTTTAATAATGAGCAGGACTCCTCGTTGAAAACTAAGAGTGGAAAAGTTACTTTGGACTCGTCGGTTTGAATTAAAGTTGCACACTCCATCTGGCGTTGCAAGGGGAGTTAAGTCGTACAGACATACCAGGGCCAGTCCTGACGTCAGTTGGTGGTTCTGCAGAGTTGCTGTCTTGTAGACGGTTCTTGCTGTCTTGTAGACGAGTCAACTGGATGACGAGCAGGGTACCACTTGAAGACTTCGAGCCGAAGATTTAATTTAGACTGACCGATTTGGCGGAAACAACCCTGTATATACTGTTCAGGCGTGATTCCCCTGAGGCTGTTGGCGTTTTGATATTTCGTAATCCAACGTTTTTTGAGGTGTGGTGGGAGGCATCTTCATGTGCTTAACAATGTATACAGAAGGAATGTTTTTGGATGGTGTACCCTCACCCTGGTGTCACCTCCCATTTCCCCAGGTACGGGAGAATTTTTGAAAAAAAGACAGGACCATCGCGCATTGGCCTCTCTTTAATTAGCGTTCTTCTAATTTCAAAAGTTTTGAAAGTATGTTTACGCATTTTTCTGATATTTATGGCCCATGAATTGTGGACTTTCTTTGACGATGAATAATTATTATTCATTAGAAAACTGGCGTGTCAACTGGAGTGGATCCTTCGAGGTTGGAGATCTCCGCTTGTTGGGACATAAATCTGACCGTTTTCCCGCCAACAAACCAGTTTAGAAGTAACAGTGAAACTAATGTTAGATCTTTGATGCCAATTTGTTTCTTTTCGCGGTTACCGTCGAGTGTTTTACAGCATGACAAATTTTTTTCTTACACTCTGCAGTCACACTCTCATCAAAGGCGCGTGAGCAATCAGCTCTTCTGATAAGTACCAAAAGTAAGTAGTCACGAATTTATGAAATACATCTCCAAAACTTCCATAAAACAGGAGTGGAACAAGCAGTATTTTGGGATACTTGTTTCAGCAAGTTTAAGTCGTTATTTAACTGCCAGGGATGCCGTGAACAAAGCCTTTTTGTATGCAAGGACTACAAAAATGCATACATTCATCAGCCCCCACTTCTACTGTAATGTCAAGTTGCATTGGTCTCTAAACACAAATATTTTCAAGGTAAATTTCTTTGGACATCTATCTACCATGGTGAATGGGAACCGAAACACGAATACGGTCCCTCTCACCAAGTCTCCGTCGAGAAACATCGTTGTTTCTAGAAACTCTCTATTCTCTACGGATAGATTTATCCTATATGATAAACAGAAAAATTGGCAGAAATAAAGAGACTTTTTATAGAAAATGCAATATGTGCAAAATTGAAAAAAAAGATAAGTCTTTCACTTCCAGAGCAAAACCTGTGATATCTGGACTATTGATAATGAGTGGAAATATACATACGTCATACATACGTCATTTTTCTACATCTAATTCTCTCTCTCTCTTGCTCTCTCTAATTTTCTCTCTACTCACCGCCAGTTGTCCCTCAGCGAAGACAAGGATGTTGCCCATTTCATTCTGTATGGCTTCTTTTACCATGACATCATGTACTCCGGAGGAAAAATCTCTTCTTTCCATGGTCTCCGAATCTCCTTTGAATCTCTTGAAAATGAAAACGTAGCTCCGAAGTAAGCCTCATAGATGTTTCGAAAGTTGTTTTCAAAAGAAGTTCCATAAAATGGTGACGACACGCTAAATACAGAAGGTCTCTGTCAGGATGTTCTTTCATTGACGTTGCCAGTGTTACTTGACGTTGTATCAGACACCATAGCACATACATCGTCTAGGCCAGGGCTGGGCAAACTCTGCTCTGAGAGCAAGTCGTGCTCCCGACCTCTATTAGTGCGTAACAAAGGGTAGACGAAAACCCATTGTATCGGGTGATGGGCCTTTATGACCCAGGTCGTAATCATCAGATGCGCGACAAGTTTTACCCTTCCGGAGGATAAATTCTTGCCAGATGCTTCATGGGATACTCCCCACCTTAGTACCTGTGAAGCCCCCACTACTACCCCCACTATGCTAGTACTAAGACCCTTATTATTGAAAGGGTTGTAAACTTTATTGGATTTCTAATTCGAGTTTATGGCTCTGCTCCGAGCTACCTGGAGATTGCCCATGCCTGGTCTAGGCTATCTCATTCCTTTAATTATTGATATATGGTTTGGGCTTGGCCTCCTCCAGTTCCTTTTTCTAGCATAGCAGTTGATGCCAATTTGCTTCCCACCAAAACTGGGAGGCGATTCTTAACTACTATTATTAGCATCCATATATATCAGTAGTTGGGGAATTTCTTCTTCTTCGTTAAAAACATAGTTATTAGGGCCCACTGCAATTTCTCCATGTAAATCAGCTGATTAAAGTGAATGTTAAGTGAGTCCAAATTTCATATCAACGTACCTGGTTGCAATAACTGAGTTTTTTCCTGTTCTTCGGCTTCCTGCTCACAACAATCCGTCTCTGTTTCCGTTTATTTATTTCGCATACAATTTATTTCGTATGAAATTGAAAGAAAAAATAATGCATTATGGTACTAACGCATGTACATGGTAGTTAATGTTAATTTTAATGGTACCGAGTGAGAACTCAAAAATAAAATAATGTTGGTCTTATTCTTACTCCACCGCTATGTATGAGGGGAGTGTGGTTCCTTGACGACAAACAAAAAAGTAGAGGACACATCCCGAAAAAAAAAAGAAACAAAACAACACAAAACAGGACGCCAGCGTCTGGCAACTCTCAACTCAATAACTCATCAAACAGGGGCGTGGGCTGATGCCCGTGGTCGTGATGGTCGTGGTCGGTCCGAGGTCGGTTTAGGGGAGACGTCAGCAGTTCGGGCACGTCAGTACGTCTTCTCCCCAGCGGCCACAGAAGAAGCATGGACGAGCCACGGCCGGGCAATCTTTGGCCCAGTGATGCTTCTTTCAACCACTGAACAGAAGGGGTGATTGTGGGAAGGTTTTGGGGTATCCTGAGGTGCGTCGTACTGGTCCTGGGGTAGCGCTGGGAGGGGGAAGATAGGGAGATTTGGCGGGCTATGAGAGAAGGGGTGGTGGTCTTGCGGAGATAGGGTACTACCGAAGAACGGGAGGGCGTCAGGGTGAGGATTGACGACGATGGGTTGGAAGGGTTCGAGGGGCAGTGGGAGCTGAGGTTTGGAGTTGAGCGGATCGGGGTAAGGGGCCGGACGAACTGTGAGGGTGAGGAGAGAAGGATGGAAGGAGGGGAAGATTGGAAGGGGTGTCTCGCGACGAGGAATGGGTGAGTCACGTCCGTCGTCGGAGTCGGGTGGCGACGGGGAGCTGATCGAGGAGGGTAGGGGGACGCGGGGTTAACCTCGTCGTCTTCCTGAGGCTGCTCCTGGGTCTGTTCCTTGGGCTGTTCCTGGGATATTTGTGGGAGAGAGAGGGGGGATGGCTTCTCGCGACTCTGCTGTAGGCACCACCTCTGCAGGGCCGTCTCTTGCCTGTCCTGTTCTAGCATTTTTTTGCTGGTCCAGCCACTTCTCCGTCGACTAGACCGGTGGGAGGGCCTCCTCTCCCACGCGGACCGTGTATGGCCCCCTGCCGAACATCACTCGTCAGGAATTCGGCACCTGAAAGGGGGAAAAGGTGATAGAATCTTGGATCAGTTACGTGTATGTTGTGGTTTCTGTTACTTCGCGGATCTTCGAAATCATACATAATAGGTGAGAAGACGTTAGTGATATGATCAGGCCCGTCATATCTCGAAAAGGTGCCTTCTTAGTACGAGGTCGCCTACCTGAAATGTTTCGTCCTTTCCAGCTTTATCGTACTGTTCAGCCTGTTTCGCGGAGGATTGACCCATGTATTTTCGCGCCAAATCATAAAAGTGATTCATTTTTTCTATACGTAATTTCCAAAGTCCTGGGAGAGAAAGGTCTGGGGTTCGTTAGGGTTATTCTGGAGACTGACTAAAGGGCTTGGGGATGGGGGATTACGACCCATGTTTAAAAATGCGGAGAAACTCCGAGGGAGGAATGAATCGACGTGTTGAGAGCAAAAGTTAATTCTGGGAGATGCTGGTTCCAATCTCGGTGATTGTCGCCCTCGTAGATCCCCAACATCGGTTTAAGGGAGCGATTAATTCACTCGACTGGGTTGGATTGGGGGTGGTAGTGAGGGGTGGCTATGTGGTTTATGCCCAGCTGGGCTTTGATCATTCTTTCCCGATAAATTCCGTTCCATTGTCACTAAGGAAGAACTGTGGTTTTTTACTCTTACTGAATGGAAAAGGGCCCATGATGTCTCTCGCGACAGTAGACCAGGCTTCCGAGGTCCTCTTTTGTCTCATAAATCCTTTAGAGCCATTCTGAATGGATTTGTATGGTTAGCTAAAAATTGAAAGTATCATCCAACCATACCAAGAAATCGTTGGAGCTCTTTAACATTCGGAGGGGGAGGATAATCCGTAATAGGGGCGACTTTCTTAGGATCGGCCTCTAATCCATACGGAGTTAATAGGTATCTTAGAAATTCTAATCGGTCGCACAAAAGTCTCACTTGTTCTCGTTAATCGTCAAGTTGTTGTTCTGTAATTTTCTTATCACTTGGGCTACGGATCACTTGCGTTAGTTGAAGGTACGGGTAAAAATTAAGAAATCATCTGCATATTTACGAACGTTATTAGACCATTGAATGGGGATTATCATATCGGTGAAGAGTTGAAACATCGCTGGGCCGTTTGTAAGTCCGAAGGGTATTCTTGTGTACTGAAATAGTCCAGGGGCTATTCCGGGGATGGCGAAGGCAGTTTTCTCCTTACTGTCTTAGTCGAGGGAGAAGACCCGCTTACCGTTGATTTGACACGTAGACCGCTCCGTGCGCACAATCTAATAGGTCTTCCAAACTTTGCATAGGGAGGGCGAGGTGTTTAGTCATGACATTAAGGGGGCAGTAGTCGATACATAATCTATAGCTATTATCAGGTTTCTTTACTAGAACGGGCCAGCTGCACCAATCACTCTGGGAACGTTCGATGATATCTTGTTTCAACAACTCGGCCGATTTTTCTTGGGCGGCTTTCAAGATGTGGGGGACATATCGACGGGTACCACCGCGGATAGGGGGATCTTGACTGGCTATGTGCTTAGTGAGGGGTGGTATCATCACGGTCCTCCGCAACTCTTTCTTCCAGGATTTCGCTGGAAGTTGAGTCATATTGGTTGGTCGAGCTGTGGTGAACCGTATTATCGGCGAAGCGAAACACTCACAGGTGTTCGTCCCACTCTCGATGATTCGATAGGTTTTTTAAGACCCGATGATTGTTGACGAGTCAACCGAGGGTTAAAAATCATCGGATCGCTCCACCGGGTTCAGTAGCAACTCTGGGCCAGCCTTCGATGGGTTTTATCGGTACCTGGGTGGTCGGCCTGGGGTAGGCTATGACACTCCTCCAGGACTCCTGTGCGGTACTCTCTTGGTACCGCCAACTTCCAGGGTTCCAGGTCTGGAATCTCCCCGTCGTACATTTCGTGGCTCCGGTGAAAGTACAGCTGGTCATTTTCCACCCTCCAATCTGAGTATTGTAGGGGTCGGCGTGAGACGTCTTGCCGCAGCCGCAGGTACCATGCGTCCTGGGTGTGACCTCAGCTGCCTTCCGCCCCCACTGTGTGTAGGTCTCCCGCCGCCTGAGGTGCTTCCGGGATGGGGGAGAAGGCATCAGGAACTCGATGCAGGGCGCCCTTGCGGTGAATGACCTGGAAGTCATACTCCATCAATTTCAACGAGCATCTGGCTAACCGCCCGGTCGGGTTGCAGAACTGGTTGTTCCGCCGGAGGCTGCTGTGGTCGGTGATCACCCTGAACTGATATCCCGCCAGGTAGCAGCGAAATTTCCGGATGGCCCCGTGACGTACATCGTTTTTTTTTAAGAGAGAGAGAGCCGCGCCCAACCCGCGAATCCCACAGACCGTGGGGAAAAATTACTATTTGAATAAATATTAAAATTAAATTAAATTATGATTCTGCGATTATCCCGGACGACCCGGGGACTACGCTGAGGTGGTTAGAAATTTAGAGCTTTCCCTGCTAATTCCGGAATTAGCAGGAGATTAGGGAATCAGGGGAATTTACGGGGGGAAAAACTGCAAAGGTTATTCCCTGCTGATTCAGCAGGAGATTAGAGACTCATTAAGGAACATTTAGTATTAGAGTGGAATTATGGAATTAGTTAATTAGTGGGGAAATCGTGCCGGCCCTTGATCGCGTCGCGAAGAGGGATAAATTAAAAGTTATCATCCGGCGTGGATTGAGGGGTTATTCCGTTCGCGAAATCTTCCCGGGGTGAACAGACTGGCTGCGAGTGCCAGCACCCCTAAAAGAGGGATCCGTGAGGAATTTTATATTACGGGTTAGTGTTGGAAGGTCGGTGGGGGTGTTACGACCGACACCTCCCCGAATTGCCGTATTAAATAAGTTAGTTATGTTTAGTACATCCACGGATCCCCGGGGAAAAACAACCGGGAAAGACTAGCCGCGATAGTTCGTTAGTTTGGGTTAATTATCAAAATTTAGTTCCCCCATTCAAATTTGAGTGGGGAGAAATTAGCGCGTCCGGACAATTAGGGCCATCGCGCTCAATCCGCCGGAACGTTAGTTCCACGTTAGAGGCACGAGTTCCGCCATCTTTTTGGCAGTTATCGCCCGGACGTGAGAGCAAAAGGACGAGTTTCCCCAGAGAGAAGAGAGAAGAAAAGACAATGAGAGGATCCCATACGACGCGCAAGCCGCGTGGAAAGGTGAGGATATTTCTCTAACTTTCTCTCAGTAACACCGCTTACTGGAGAACGCCTAATTAATTCGGTTGGCGAGTGTAAATTGATCCTGTTCGATCAACGGATCGAACAGCGTTTCCCTCCGTTGAGGTGTTCGCGAGTGTTTTCTCAGCCCTGGTTTATCCGAAAACCATGGCTGATCGCGTGTGGAGGATCTCTCATCCCACAGGGCCGTCCCTGTGGAGGTTTTGAGGCGATATCGTGTGAAAAAACGGGTGAAAATCCCGGGGGAAACCGTCGAAAACCCCCGTGGGAACGCGAGAACTTCATTCGTTAACCTTGAGGGGTGTCCATGCCGTCGCGGCTTCGAGTCTTTTCCCCACTCCGCTCCGCTCAACGTTGAGCGTGAATTCCAGATCAACGCTGCTGAGGAAAGCCCGTTTCCAAAAAACGGAGATAGCGCGATCCCCTGAAATGGTGGAACTCCCCACTTTTGGGAGGATGTTCGCGAATATTCCCCCTCCCTGGTGGAGTTTATCCGATGCCGATCGGTGGAGGTATCGAGGCGCCGTGAAAATAAAACCCGTCGGAAAAATGTTTATACGCGTACCATGTACGTTGGGCGTAGTGCGATCTCTCTCGCACAGTACTCTCCATCTTTCTCGCTATCTCGCACCGCCTCTTCCAGGCTCGCGGAGGATTTCCTCGGTGATCTTAAAATCCTTATTCTACTACTTTATTTCATTTTTGTGCTGGGAATAATCCCGGACCTCTCTCGAGGGCCCGCGGAATTACGTGGAGTTGGAATTGCTAATCCACCCACCGGTAAAATTTGTAAATTAACCCTTTTATGGGGCCCTAAATCCTTTTGGGAAAATCCCGAGCCTCTCCTGAAGACTCGTGGAATTATGGGGAGGTCTTCAATAGGAAAATTCATACTGAGTTATTTTTACAGGGTCCTGAATTTTCAGAGAAATACCGAGCACCCTCCGGGGCCTCGCGGACTTAGCTGGGGTTACTTTTTCTATTTTTTTTTCTACTTTTCGTTTTTTTGGAATTATCCCCGCCACGGCGGGGGAAAGCAATACCGTTGGCTTTGGTCAACCGGGACATTTTCGACACCAGTGTTCCAGTTTATTAAATAAAATAGATAATTTTTGGAGAAACGTCAGTGGAGTACGAGAATTTACTTTTGAACATTTTCGCCCTTTTCCCCGAATCCACCCCTCTCTCCACAACCTAGCACACTGAGCAGCGCAGCCATCCGTTACCTCTCCCTCAACCCCCTTGCTGAATTAGATGTAAGTACGGGTTAGTGATACGTTTTGCGGTTTTAAATTAGGTTTAGGTTTTCGAGTTGCTGATTTCTCGATCCGGAAAATTAGCTGGCGCCCGGCAACCTTTTTTTTGGTCCCGATTTTAGTTAAGTTAGTATGGGCGAGGAGGTCAGAGGGAGGAAGGGCGAAGGTGATGGGCATTTTCGGTCGCTCAGGAAAATGTCACGTCACAGCCCATATGACTACTAGGCGCTCCTACTCGGTAGTGGTATAGTTCTTTTCGGGGTCGGCCAAGACGCTACTCATCTAGGTCAGGCATGGGCAAAGTCGGACCCTCGGGAGCCGGGGCCATAAAACCCTGTTAGACCCATTATTAGAAGTACAATACCCCAATCGCGTGGAGCCCAGCGTAGTCAGGGTGGGAGTAGCAGCGTGTACGAAGTGGGGCGCAGTTAGACAGTTTTAAAAAACCTTACCGCCTAAAAATTCAAACAAATTTTCACCAATTCAACGTGGTAAATCCTCAGTTGTATCAGGGGTAATGATTCAAACATCATGGTGCCAAAAATTGATTATTTCTTGGTTACCTTAATATTGAATAATTATTTTAGTAAAAATTGGAAAAAAATGAGATGTCAGTTCTTTAAAATTTGCTTTTAGTCAAACTTTTTCGAGTTGATAGCACAAAAACTATTCAACGGAAACTATTATCAGGTTCGCCCGATAATTCTATTGGAACTTTATTAGATTTCTATGAAACCTATATAAGTTTGTGATCGTATTCTTTTAGAAGTTTTTTAAAAATATAAATGTCCCACAGAAAGCGCTGCGTTTGAAACGAATGGGATGTTTCCTTACATTTTAATCTATTTTTCTTATTTTGTGCCGATATATGAGACAAAGAAGACAACTCAAAATAATTTTACCATGGAAATTCTGCAAGGAAATTTCTCTCAAATAATTTCTATGAGCGGATTCTTTTAACTCCATTTTTGGTATGAATCTATTTATTCTTTCAATATTCATATTGGAACAAATCCCAAATAATTGTCGGGCAGACACTCACTCCACAATTGTCAGCCAGACCACATATTTTTTATTCTGTCAAAATTTTTCAATTATTTTTGCTCGATCACTTTCTGCAGCTAATAATTTTTATGTTTTTCTGCAGTAATTATCCATTTTCGTGGTTAGCTGGAAATGGAGGGATTTTCAAATGTTTAGCAGTGGGATCGATATAAAGAAATAAAGTCAAAAAGTCATAAAATGATGGAATTCAAATTTCTTGTTTTCTTGTGCTTTTTCACGGTAAGAACTCTTTTAAATTCTTAAAATACTGCTGAGGGAAGGTTCAAACAGTATTAACAAAAATTAAAAAAATCTTTTCAACTGTTTTTCTCAATTAATTTCCTGCCGAAATATTCAATTTAAAGTAATTTATTCAACGAAATTTTATGCGGACGTTGATAGAAGGAAAAATGATTAATTGATATTTTTTAACAATGCAAAATGCAGCAAAAAAAATATACATATTTTTCGTTCAAAAATTCAAATTTTTGCGCGTTGACTGACGTAACGATACCCCCACTCTAACCCAAGCATCGTGGTCTCGTTCCTCCAACTACCTGCACGGTACAATGGGACCCCTGCTTTTATAGTCATTGGCCTAATTGAGGTTGGGAGCTAGGTGAGCCGATTGAGCGCACTTTGCCCATGCCTGACCTAGGTTATGACGCGTCCCTCACCGTCCAGTTCCTGCGTTAGGACCGCCCTCAGTCCCACGGTACTGGCATCAGTCTGGAAAACGAACTGCTTCGTGAAGTCGGGGGGCGCGAGTGTTGGGGGCAACACTAGGTGACTTTTGAGTAACTCGAAGGCCCCATTCTGCTCGGTAGTCCACGGCCAGGTCTGATTCTTCTTGGTGAGTATGGTCAGGGGCTCCGCTATGCTGACAAACTTCGGTATGAACCGCCGGTACCGCGAGGCCATGCTCAGGAAGTGTGTGAGCTGCTTCATCGTCTGGGGAATGGGGTCGTCAATTGGGGCGGAGGTTTTCTTCGGCTCGACTTAGAGCCCCTGCTCGTTGACTAAGAACCCCAGATATTTAACCTGGCAGCGGCAGAACTCACTTTTCTCCCGGTTAATTCTCAATCCCTCCTCGTTAATCCTTGTTAACACCCGCTGCAGCCACAGAAGATGTTCGTCGAACTTCTTCGTGACGATTATAATGTCATCGAGGTACACGAACACATCAATTAGCCGTTGGAATGTGGCCGGGGCGTTCGTTAGTCCGAAGGGCATCCGCCTGAATTGGAAGAAGGCTCTTCCAGGCACGATAACCGCCGTGATCTCGCTGGGCTCCTCCCTGGACCCCTCCCTGGACTCCTTCCGTACCTGGAAGTACTCCTGGCTCAGGTCGAAGGTGTTGACGTACCGGGCCTGCCGCAACTCGTCCAAGATTCCAATCATATTGGGGATATGGATAATATAACCCCGTCCTCGAGCATCTGCTCAACCTCCTGCCACTTGATTTCTCGGAGGGCGGGAGTGACCGGTCTTGGTTTCTGTTTGTTCGGTGCATGTCCACCGACTTTGATGGCGTGCTCAGTTAGAGTGGTGATGCCCAAGCCCTCAGAGTGGCCTGCTAGGTTCTCATTCAGCAGGCCCTCCAGCTAGGCAGTCTGCCTCCGGATCAACGTCCTCCGGCCACAGCGGAGCACGCGTAGGGATTGGTGGGCCGGAGTGAACGAGTAGACCGTGGCTGAATCACCTCGGTACCACCGGGGCTGGGCTTGGAAGTCGATTACCATTCCGGTAGCCGCTAATGCCTTCAACTCTAGGATAAAGTCCTCCGTCAGTGGGGCAACGGCGAGGACTCCGAGCTGGGTCCCTCGGTCATCCAGGTAGGCGGTCGGGTTATAGACTTCTCGTGCCCTTCAGCCATGCTCCTAGCTCGCCGTCTATTACCCTTAGCCCTGGGGCTATTTCGATAGACTGCTCGAGAAGTCTGGTTCGATCAGCCCAAGAGGATGACTGGTTAACTCAGGTTTCCCTGGCGGCCACGGGTTCCTCCCCTGGGTGGCTCCTGCAGGGCTGGCTCGAGCAATGTCGGTCGGTCCTCAGTCGCCTAGTTCTTCGGGGGGTTGACCCTCCACGACTCGATATTTCTATTGCTGTGGGGTCACTCAGATTAGTGCAGGTTCTCCCTGGGCTGACTCAGGTGTCCTCTCCCCTGGCGGCTGCGCAGAGGGCTGATTCTGACTACGTTGATCGGCCCTTAGTCCCACTAGCTCGTTATATGGTGATACCGAGGGGCTGACTCCCCGGAAGGGGTCGGCTCTCCCAGGTTACCCGGGGGGATTCTCTTAGGGGGAGGTCGACTCTGATCTATTCAGGCAGACTCTCCCTTCGCGACTTCGCCGTTCCCCGAAGGCACTCGGCATTCCGGGCTGTAGGGGCGTACTCACCTATGGTTGATACGGCAGGTCGTCGCGTCGTAGTCGGTACTGTTTTATGCTGCACTGGACCGTGCAACGTCCTGGAAGTTCGGTGGGTTACTGAAAAACGCGTGAGTTCACAACGTGTCGTACGGGGCACAGAACTTTCTTTGTCTAGGCCCCTGCCCTTTCTCGAGGAGATCCGGTAATTCCTCTCTGCGCTTTATTTTCCGGCCTAATTTTCACGCGCGATCGCCTCAATGTAAACACCGTGCGACTCGATCGCTCGAGTTCCCGGAAGGATTAGTTCGTCGTTACTGTTCCGAGGCTCAATGTTTTTGTCGGGTCACCCAAATTGTAAACGGAGCGACTCTCAATATCTCTTAACTTTCCTCGGGACTATCTTATATTATTTATTTCGATATGTCTTTTCTCTCCTGTTCTTCTCCGCGATAATCTTCCGTGTATTTGATCGGTATTTGTTACGTTTGGTGTTTTTTTAATATTCGCTTTTGGTATTGGGGATTTAATCCGATATTGTTTATGAAATTTTTTTTTCGATTCTCACTCGATAGGTCTTTTGTTCCGTCAGCCAACGCGGTATCAATTTTTTTCCTCAAATTCCTTGTCATCAAATTTCCAAAATTTATTTGCTCCGTTCATGTCTGGTTTTATTTTCTTTCGTTTTGTTTCGTTTATGTGTCTTCGCTTTCTTCTCTTTGGTCTACACGCGCTATTCCCCCTGAGGTACTTACCCCATGATTATGCCGTTCGATTCCTTGCGGTTTCTTATCTCTTCTTTCCTCTTCTTCCATCTTCTCTTCTCTTTTCTTCTCGCCTTTTACCCTTCTCACGCGTCTCGAAATGTATGCCTCACGTCGGACGCTATTTGTCACGCTTTTCCCGGTTGCAGATTTTTTCCCTTGGCGATCCCGTTCCACACCCGTACCACCCTAGTCCTACATCCCCTATCGTCGTCACATATGATTCTTCGTCAGGCGCCAGGTGACTTTTCTAACACAGTGCCACCGCTGGGCGGAAATTTCTATTAGGGCTTTTTATTTCCTCCACTCACTTGACCAGGCGGTACAGTTCACTCACACACTGGCACTATTAGTTAGTCAGGGGGTGCGGTTCATCTTTTCATCTGAATCGCGCGGTTCCTTCTCCACAGATCCTTGCCTGGTCCGCCGTTTCCCTAGCCTCGGCAGACTGGGCCCTATCTAGGGCAGAGAACCTTCCTGGGCACGTGTTCGGCGGATGAATCCTGGGTACTCCACGGTATCCTCCGGTACTTCCCTTTCCTCGCGCTTTTATGGATTCACTGTTCTGCTGCCTATGGTTTCTCTATTGTACTCTATGCTTGTGTTTGGGTTATTTTATTACCCTATCCCTAGTCTATTGTATTCTCTCATTCACACGTTCGCTCTCTTCTTACCTTCCCGCCGGCCTTTGCAAATTTACATCTTTCTTTTCATTTATTTTTTATTCGCACGGGTGATGAATTTGCGGTTTATCACAGTGTATGTTACGCTTTGTCATGACATCTTGGAAATTTTTATTATAAAACTCCTTGCCTTGATCAATGTGGAGTTTTGTTGGAATACGCCGCTCTTGCAAGATGAGGTTCATGAGCTCCGGAAAGTTAACACTATGATGTGTGACGTACACCGTTTTTTTGCCGAGAGAGAGAGCCGCGCCCAACCCGCGAATCCCACACCAGTGGAGGAAATTGGATAATTAATTAAACAGTGACATGAAATCACGGTTTCGCGACTTTCCCGGACAGCCCGGAGGCCACGCTAAGGCGGTTTAAAATTCCCTAATCTCCTGCTAATTCCGGAATTAGCAGGAGATTAGGGAATTTTAGGGGAATTTACGGTGGGAAAAATTACATGGGTTATTCCCTGCCGAATCAGCAGGAGATTAGAGATTTATTAAGGAATGCTTAGGGTTAGCTAAG
>NW_011887750.1:0-1524 GCF_000806365.1 Fopius arisanus
CCGTGACGGTAATCCTCCGATCGTGAAGCACTCCCTCCAGAGGAGCCGCTTTACTCGTGCTTGCCGTGGTAAGTACTTATTTTGTACTTTGTTTGTCTCATAATATTTCAAATGCTGATGTTATCTACTTTTCTTGCAGAGGCCATGCAGAGGAACACCAGATTTTTTGGGCCACAGGAAGACCAATTCTGTGACTGCATGCAGAGGTCCCTGAAGGCCCTGGAAATCCGCCGTCGCCGCAAACGACCGCGGCAGGATGGGGACAACCACGACCCAGCACCTCAACGACGCCGTATTGCCGAGGACCGAGAGCTGGAACAGAATGAGGACTTGCACGAGCTCTTTGGAGACCTGCTGTAGGAAGAGGCCATGTTGGTGAGCTGTATCTTTTTCTTTCTGTATTCATATTAATTATTTGGAGGTGCTGTATGCTGTTTTAGGGTTGAGCATCACAGAAGACAGCGGGGAAGGGCTGTTTTCCGTCTAATTGTTTTCATTATTTGCAGGAATCTGTTTGGAGAGACAAAGTTGTGGTTGCGTCTCACAGAAAAGGGCGGGGTCGGGGCCCTTTTCACTACTAATCATTTCTGTTTGTTTCAGGTGCAGCTGTAAAATCGATTGGAGAGACTAGATTTTGGTTGTGTCTCACAGGAAAGGGCGAGGTTGGGGCCCTTCCCACTATTAATCATTTTATTTTTCAGGTACGCCTCGAGAATGGCTTGAGGGCACTGCTGTACAGTGTGTCTCACAGGTAAGAATTGTCATATTAACTTTATACCTAATCCCATTTTTACCTTTAATATTAATGTATGTTTTTTCTCAGTTTTAGCACTTCTCAAGGGGGCGGGACGTTCGACGATGCCCACATCTCCGTTGTCTGTTTGGATGTTTTTATTAAATTTATATTTAAGACCTGGATGGACTATCCATTGAACGTGGTCTTTTGTTCAAATTGTATCTTTTTAGCTTCAAATACATTATAATTTGGGATTAAATTTGAGTTTCGGGAACCTGTCGAATGGATATCGAAAAAATAATGAAAAAAAAGAGGAAATATTACTAAAGGGTGCTAAAATGCAATATTATTTAACAGAGATCTACCGAGTTCATAAAAAAATTTAAAAAATTACGCAGCTTACCATTGTTTGAGGAGATTGAGTGACAGCTAGACGCAATAATAAGCTACGTTTTTTTTTTTTTCGTAAACTTGGTAAATCCTTCTTAAACAATATCGCTGTTTGGCGCCCTTCAATAATTTTTCCTCTTTTTCTGATTATTTTTTTTATAACCATTCCACAGGTTCCCGAAACTCAAATTTGATGCCGAATTTTAATGTATTTTAAGCTAAAAAGATACGATTTGAACAAAAGACCAGGTTCAACGGATAGATTAATATGATTAATATGATAATGATAATATGATTCAATTATTAAAGGATTATAAACATTCAATGTATGTATATATATCTAATTTATTGCAATAAAATAAATTTTTATATATTTTGTTCATTTTTCATTGGCGGTA
>NW_011887750.1:7730-8481 GCF_000806365.1 Fopius arisanus
CGAGGGACCAATAAATCTCCACGTTTCAGACGATTCTCAATCGTTTGAGTATACATTTGCGAGACAATTTTTCCCGAATTTATTTAGTCATTTTTCAATTTGTTAACAAAAATAGAGCCGTTTAAAAAAAAAAGTTCCGAGGGACAAATAAATCTCGTCGTTTCAGGAGATTCCCAATCGTTTGAATATATATTTGCGAGACAATTTTTCTCGAATTTGTTTAATCATTTTTGAATTTGTTAACCAGAAAGAAATCGTTTAAAAAAAAAAGTTCCGAGCGACTAATAAATCTCCACGTTTCAGACGATCCTCAATCGTTTGAGTTCACATTTGCGAGACAATTTTTCCCGAATTTGTTTAGTCATTTTTCAATTTGTTAACAAAAATAGAGCCGTTTGAAAAAAAAGTTCCGAGGGACCAATAAATCTCCACGTTTCAGACGATTCTCAATCGTTTGAGTATACATTTGCGAGACAATTTTTTCCGAATTTGTTTAATCATTTTTGAATTTGCTAACAAAAAAGAAATCGTTTAAAAAAAAAAGTTCCGAGGGACTAATTAATCTCCACGTTTCAGACGATTCTCAATCGTTTAGGTATACACTTGCGAGACAATTTTTCCCGAATTTGTTTAATGACTTCTGAATTTGTTAACAGAAAAGAAATCGTTTAAAAAAAAAAGTTCCGAGGGACTAATTAATCTCCACGTTTCAGACGATTCTCAATCGTTTGAGTATACATTTGCGAGACAA
>NW_011887750.1:8491-14565 GCF_000806365.1 Fopius arisanus
AAAAGAAATCGTTTAAAAAAAAAAGTTCCGAGGGACTAATTAATCTCCACGTTTCAGACGATTCTCAATCGTTTGAGTATACATTTGCGAGACAATTTTTCCCGAATTTGTTTAATCACTTTTGAATTTGTTAACAAAAAAGGAATCGTTTAAAAAAAAAAGTTCCGACGGACTAATTAATCTCCACGTTTCAGACGATTCTCAATCGTTTGAGTATACATTTGCGAGACAATTTTTCCCGAATTTGTTTAGTCATTTTTCAATTTGTTAACAAAAATCGATCCGTTTAAAAAAAAAAGTTCCGAGGGACAAATAAATCTCGACGTTTCAGGAGATTCCCAATCGTTTGAATATATATTTGCGAGACAATTTTTCCCGAATTAGTTTAATCACTTTTGAATTTGTTAACAAAAAAGAAATCGTTTAAAAAAAAAAGTTCCGAGGGGCTACTTAATCTCCACGTTTCAGACGATTCTCAATCGTTTGAGTATACATGTTCGGGACAATTTTTCCTCAATTTTTCAACAAATGGCGTATTTATGAACGTTAACTCGCTTTTTCATTCCGTCCATCGGTTGTGTCTCCATCATACCCCCACTCTCCGGTACATCGGATGTTTTCGTTCGTTTTCGGACGTCATCGTTATTTCAATAAGTGCCCTACCTTAGTGACACTCACGACCGCCTCGAATGATCGACATTCACGGGCTCGCGCTCTGTCGTATCCATACTCACGGGCTCTGTACATTATCGACACGCACGGGCTCTGAAAATTATCGACACTCACGGGCTCACGACCTGTTTTACTTACACGTACGGGCTCCCTGGGCGTAGTTCCGTAGCCGCCGCAATGAATCACTCGCCCAAGCCTTTCCATAAGCCCTAGCAATCTCCCCTATAATCTCTGGTAGGGGAAGCGAGATAGCGAGGAAGTGTTTAACAGAAATAGAAGGGAGGGAGGAGTTAGCCCTAGTCTCAAAGTGGGAGGAAGGCAGGGAAAAGTTTAGAGTAGTCCGCGGTTTGTCCAAAAAAGGTGAAGAGAGGGCAGGGGGCAAAAAAGAAAAGGAAAACGTCGAGGAAATATTACAGTTAGGAAGGGTAAACCAGGAGATAGAGAGATGGGAGAAATATAGGAGCTCAGGGCTGAACAGGTGGTACGAGGGAGTAGCGGAGGCAGGGATTCCAAGTTACCTGGAAAAGTGCTGGGGGGAGGAGAGGTGGAATAGGGTAGCGAGGTTCAGACTGGGAGGGGGGATGAATGGTGAAATAAGCTGGCAAAGTGAGGAGGCAAGAAGATGTAGAAGGTGTAGGAACAGGGAGGAAACATGGGAGCATGTATTGGAAGAATGCGCGGGAGATGTGGATGCCGAAAAAAGTCTGTGGGAAAAGGTGAGGGGGATTTTGAATGAGCATGGTTCTGGAGAGAAATGGATGAGAAAATGGGAGAGACTAGGAAGGGAAGAAGGGTTAGGGTTAGGAGAAGAGAGTTGCTAAAAGGGTGGATAACGAAGGGAGGGAGAAGGATGACTAACCCGTTATGAAAGGGTATGATCGGAAGCCGGAAGCAGAGGTCCTCTCTCTCTACGGCAAAAAACGAGTTAAGGATAGGCAGAAGTACAGACGGTATGGACAAATGGTGGAAATAGAGGATAGATGATAAGCGGTAGGCGGTATGGAGGAGGTGCGAGAGGCCTGATCGGCATGGGCAGCTCGGAGGGATGGGTGGATAAACTAAGGATTGTGCAAACAGAAATGTAGAGATGAAAATGTAAAAAACTGTAAAAATGTAAAAGATGTAAAAAGAGTAAAAAGTTTAAAAAAAGGGTAAAAATTGTAAGGGGAAAGGCGAAGCCTTTGGGAGGGCTCCCGGCAAAGGATTGTCTTGCGCGGGTACCGGTAGAGCGAATGCTGTGCGGAGGGATGGGATGCTAGGTCCATGGTTTCAAAACAAAAATGTTTAAAACAAAAATGTAAAATTGGAAAGAGGAAACGGAAGCTCATGTAACCCTTAGGGGAAACATTAATAAAGGAATTGAATAAAGAAATTGAATTAGAATTTGGGAGTAATTAATTTTCGTTTAATGGATTTTTCTTTTTTTACAATAATAATAAGCAGAAGTTATGATTAAACAATTCAAAAATAATTGGAATCGATAGAGAATAATTTGGTGGTTATTATAATCAAGGTTTCATAATTTAAGAGTTAATGGTTTTATTTGTAAAAACTAAAACCGTGATTATTTTGCGGATTATATAGTTAGGACAGTCACGCATGCGTACTAGGCTCGAGGTAAGCGAATTGACGTAAGCGAAGTGGTTTTTATTGAATTTGGGTCAATGTGGGTCAATATTCGCCAACTATACGGTCCAACAGTTTTTTTTATTAATAATTAATACAATATTTGTTTCCAAATTATGGAAATGGTTTTCTAAATGTTTCTAAATTATTTCGTACTTTGTTCGCCAAATACACCGCGAAATCAAGGGGAGCGGAAATCGGCAATTCGCTTACCTTAAGCCTACTGCGCATGCGTGACTGTCCCAACTATATAATGTACGCAAACAAATGGAGTTTTGAAATTATGAAACCTTGATTATAATGACCACCGAATTATTCTCTATCGATTCCAATTATTTTTTATTTTTTTCAGAATAACTTCTGCTCATTATTATTGACAAAAAAGAAAAATCAATTGAACGAAAACTAATTACTCCTAAATTCTGATAATGTTCTCCTAAATTCCACCAAATTACTACCTACATATTTATGAAGAAAAAAGTTTGAAAAGTTCATAAAAAAATATATTTCTTCCAAATGCACAGTGCCCCGGGGCCCGTGATTAAGTAAGTTCGATTCTAACTTGTTACTGTGACGCTTCTCTCTTCAAATTAATTATTTTCCAAGTTACACAGTTTAGTTTTGTTTTATTTTTCTTAAAGTCTGTTAGTATTGCAAGGTTCAACTTAAGTTTGGAAGTTATTAAATAAAGTGTGTTACGTGCTCTCCTAAGCACTGGTGTTTCGGATTTATTTTATTTATAAAACCTGAATCCGACTATTTGAAATTGAACGAGTCGACATCGATGGAGTCCTCATTTGAGGTTTAGCGGCTAACGTATTCCACGTTTTAAAACTTGGCGCAATTATTTGTAAATGGCGCCACTGTCCTGCTAGTAACTTCGCTAGGACATAACATGGGAAAATCTAGGGACTTAGCTTTTTAGAATTTAAGTGGTATGGAGGTTGTACAATATTTTCATGAGAAGACTGCCATTTTGATTGTGATATCTGTGTCATATGTGGGCTTTGTGAAAAAATAGGGCGTCCATGTGTGTGAGCAGCAACACATATGAAGAATTAATTGTAAACGACTGGATAAGTCAGAGTTACACGTAAAATTTATATAGTTGCTGATTGACTTGACCCAATGCGAGACCTAGCGGACCAACGTGGACCCTCGGAGGGGTGAGAATCTCGTGACAACTACGTGGTGAATAATCGTAGGTGGTAAATATGATGTGTGCATTTTTCCTCCCGATGAAAATTGTTAATTCTTGATGTATATGGCGTATTGAGAGATACTCTCGTGATTCTGAGATGACGTCATTTATGATTGAAACAATTCAATTTGACAGAAAGCTGCTGACTGGTGGATTGTGAATGGTCAATTGGATTCCCCTGGATTATGCTCTGTCAGCACTTGATCGGTTTTGAATTCGAGGGAATCGTGAGAAGTTAAAATTTTTATTGCAGTTCCCTTGAATATTTGGAATATGGACAGCAATAAGGACGAGGCAGACAGGTGTCTGGATCTTGCTGAGCAGTACATGAGGGAAAGCAGATTCGAGGATGCGGAAAAATTCGTGAGGAAAGCTATGAAACTTTATCCCACCAAACGAGTGGAAGGTGAGTTTTCGTTTTGATTAAGGTGGAGCACTTCAGTCGATTATTTAATGATGGATTTTCATTTTTTTTCACTTGTTTTAGAAATTCTCGCGAGAATCTCAGTATTGTCCAAGCAGAACAGGAAATCAGAGCCGGAACCTGAACTCAGGAAACGCCAGGCCACCGCGACGAATAAAGAAACTAGCCAACCACAGGCCAATGCTGATTACAGTAAGGAACAGTATGAGTATGTTAAACGGTAAGATAATAATGATAATCAAATCCAGGTAGTGAATATTCCTGTGGGGGTATCGTAATAAATGGTTTTTGTTTACGTTTACAGAATAAAAAAGTGCAAAGATTATTATGAGATATTGGGTGTTACTAAGGAAGCCACTGACAGTGAAATCAAGAAGGCATACAAGAAATTGGCCCTCCAGCTTCATCCTGATAAAAATAAAGCTCCTGGTGCAGCCGAATCCTTCAAAGGTATATGGGGAATGTTTTTTTTTCTAAGGGGACTCGTTATGCTGAACTGCTTCTCGATTTAGAACTGTTTGAAAATGATTTTTATTGCTTATCTGACTCTGGTAATGGATTTCAGCTATTGGTAATGCTGTGGCAGTATTGACAGACCCTGAGAAACGTAAGCAGTATGATTTGTATGGCTCAGACGAGGATAGAATGCAATCAGCGCATTCACGATCGACTCATACACATTACAACTACTCACGGGGATTTGAGACTGATTTTACAGCTGAAGAATTGTTCAACATGTTCTTTGGGGGTGGTTTCCCACAGCAGGAGTTCTACATGAGACGATCTGGTGGCAGATGGATGAGGCAAACACCTGATAATCAACAGCAGCATGCACACAGAGAGCAAGCCAATGGCTACACTGCTTTCCTCCAAATGTTACCGGTCCTATTACTCATAGTACTCACCATGATGAGCAGTTTCTTCATCTCAGATCCTGTTTATAGTTTACACTCAAATGCGTAAGTCCTATTCATTTGATTTTGAATCTATGGAAATAAAATGCTGTTGGAATCGTTGTATGTGAGTGGTTTCTTTTATTCCCCAGGAAATATTCAGTTCAGAGGACAACTCAAGACCACAAAGTGCCCTACTATGTCAAGGAGAATTTTCACAGCGAGTATCAGGGCAGCTTACGTAGATTGGAGATATCAGTGGAAGATGAGTACATGATAAACCTCCGGAACGCTTGTTATAGAGAAAAAAGTTACAGTCCGTATTTCCACTGATTTATCTGGAAGAACAGTATTTATTATTTCACTTGTGATGAATCATATTTATTTATTTTTTGCCGCAGAGGACTCAATGGTTTGGAAGGCGAGAAACTTCGGTGATGCCGAGCTATTCCAAAAGGCGAAAAACATGGACACCCCATCGTGTCGAAAACTCCAGGACATACACGCAAACTAGACAATCCATCCTACGTCTTAAAATGTAGATAGGTGTATAATATACATACATTATGTATCAATTATCCACTTGAATACTGTAGAAAACACTGGAGTGCAGCGTGAGATGTGGCAGCTTGCTGTCAAAACCCCTGGAGCAATTGAGTGCAGCTATTACGTATTTTCATTTTTATGTGTCACCCAGCGTACTCACAAATGGTCACAGAAGCTATCGAAATTTAAAGGCTTCTCCTACTCTCCTCCACTTTCCTTTTCATGTGTTTGTAAATTTACAGTTTATTTTGCCTATTCTTTTATTGATAAATATCGTTTTGACGCGGATTTAGCAGGTTTATGTACAACATGCACTTATTTATTTACAGCATATAATCCATCTATGATAATTAATATTGAGGAATCATAAAAATTGTTGTTTTACGTGCAATAAAACGATTTTGAAATTTCATCTGGAGTTTTTTATTTATTCATGTGAGGCCCACATGGACTATTTATCAAACATGCTCTTTTCTTTAAAGTCTATCTCGTTAGCTTAAAATGTATTAAAATTTGCCATCAAATTTGTGTTGCGCGAATCACTCGAATGGTTATAAAAGGATAATGAAACAAAATGAAGAAAAATTATTGAAGCTAAAACGCGATATTGATTGAGAGGTATCTACCAATTTTTTTAAAAAATAATAAAAAAATACGTAACTTACCATTTGCTCTCATGATAAGCTGCGTATTTTCTATTTTTTTTTTTTTT
>NW_011887750.1:15360-35136 GCF_000806365.1 Fopius arisanus
CACACCCAAAACGTGTTAAAACCCACCCAATTTGATAGACCATAGGAAAATTAGAGTCCCTGAAAAAATAGATAACGAAAAAAATAATTAAATTAAAAAATAATTAAATTGAGCGAGTTTTAACACGTTTTGAATGTGTGGGATATTTTTTCCCTGGGATATTTTTTCCGGGATTCTTTTTCACGCCCAGGACGGAAAAAGGGAATCTGACGAATGCGACTTTATAGTCCGCCGAGTCAGTATAGTCAGAATCACTTTTTTCGCCGTGGCTATATGATACTATTTTATGTCATTGTGGCCGAAAACGAGTTTTTATCCGAGCGAAGCGAGGTTAGAAACGCGTTTTACCGGCCGCAATGACATAAAAATATTTTCAATGCATTCTTCATTTGAAAGTAACAATTAAAGATCCGATAGTATACTAAAGTCAGCATAAGTTTTTCCTTCGATATTAGGAGTGGGGTGCATAGTTGCAAGTGGTAACTACGTGGAGTGGGGGTATACCTATATCAGTAATATAGTACGATGCATTTGGACGGAATTATACACAAAAAGTAGAGAAATATGTTATGTTATATATGTTATACAGTAAGCTAAAGGAATACCGACGTTTGAGCACATTTCTCGTTTGTTTTGGAATAAAGAGAGTTATTTATGATTTCAATCAAGTGTTTAATAATTAATTATTGTACAGACAATGATGGAGGAAAGTTTAGGATCTTCTCCTTTGGAAGATAATTTGGATATAGGTCTAAGTTTCGGGGTGAGTGTTTAGTTTGATAAACGTTTGATAAACATAACCTCTATAGGTTATGTTTCGATTTGTATCTCTAGATTTAGCTGCAAATTAGGATGTTCTCAATCAGCAGAACTCATTTACAGGACGACAGTCAGAAGGCTGCGAAGATGAATCAATCATTTTTGTTATTGAAGAAGAAATTATTCCGTTCTCAGTGAGTATTTGCCAATTTCATAATTAAGTGAACAAATGATAAAATTTTTTTGCTTTTCAATTTTTTCCGTGTCGGAAGTTTTTATTATCATCTGCAAGGTAAATGTATAGGTATATGAAATCGACGATTGGGTAATGAAAAAATTTGATTTTAGAATAAAGGGACTTTCTTCCACCAAAAAATTGTAGATCAAACCCTCGATCTGATCAAAGTCCAAAATCAAATACCCAAAAATTGTTATAATTAACGAGCACAATTCTCACACTTTTGTTCCAGTGATTTGATCCAACAATACAGCAATAAAATAAAAGAATGCGAGAGTTTGCGAAGTGACGTTGAATCATGCCAACGAGATTCCGAGAGATTCAAACAGCAGCACCTGACAGCCACAGCCAAGATCGTCAAGCTGAGCATGGAGAACACAAAACTCCAAGAAGCTAATAAAAGATTGGAAAGCCTGATAAACGAGCACGAAACACACATAGCTGGGGATCAGCGCCTCATCCAGCAGCTTAGCTGCAAAGTCGAGGACATTGAGGACCGCCATTCCGAGAAAGTAATGCAGTTGGAGCTCGAAAAATCAGCTTTGCAGGGTAAACTCAAAGAGTTAGAACAGAAGATGAGGAGAATCAGCAAAGCCCATGCGAGTGATCTAAAAAAGCTGGAGAAAAAGGTCGACCCAAAAAGTTTAAACAAGAAACTGTTGAAAGTATCTCCATCCAAATCCAGTATAATCACTGGCCTAAAGATGATTGACAATGAAAATCAACTCCCAGAGTCCTCAAAATCTCCCGGAATCTCAGAAGTTTCCACTGAAATCTTTCCAGAAGATATTCCCCAAGATCTATCAGGGCCTCCTGAATCTCAGTCATCACACGATGACACAATTATGGAACAGTCAGCGAAAGAGATTAGATTTGAAGAAGATGATGAAATCATAGAAAAATCAATGGGAGAAATTGAAATTTACAATGATTTTAAAGATGAAATCGTTAAAAAATCATTGGAAAAATTTGCGGTTAACGGAGGCGATAAAATAATTGAAAAATCAATGGCAGAGATGGAAGCTGACAAACCCGAGAAAATCATCCAAAAATCAGTAAGAGAAATGGGAATAAACGTAGATATTTCCCTCTTCCCTCCAAAACCAGTGACAATCGACAGGAACATCATGACGGATGAGTTCTACAGTTTCAAAGACAATCCTTACCCTCTGTTCTGCGAAAAATGCCAGCAGTTGTTGGATAAATCCCCAGACGATGTTATTTGTAAAGCTATGAGACTCCCCCCTCATGTCCCTGCGCCTCCTCCATCACCTGCCAGACCTGTGACGACAAGGCGATATTCAGAGGAAGGGCAACCAACCTATCCTGTCATCCTGGACAGCCTCCAGAGAAGAGTTAAGCTCCTGGAAAAGCGGATAAAACGTCAAAAAAAGTTGGAAACTTCCCAGCAATTGTCGTGCTGCAATCATTCACAGTCAGTTTCTCACTGTGGACATAGTAATTCGTTAAGTCACTCCTCCCAGTTGGACCTGATGACACAACTCTTGGGTAGAATAATGCATTTGCCAGGATCCAGGAGCCCAGAGAAATTTTTGTCCATGAGAATGAAGAGAAAAACTCACAGAACAAAAATGTATTTGAATGACTGGGATGTAGAGTCCCAGGAACGTACCGTGCGTGGTGTTAAAGATTTATCGTCAAAATCTCGGGCATCATCATCTCGGGAATCATTCGAAAATCTCCGACAGGATTGCAATCCAGAGGATACCTTCTTCGATTCAATGTCTTCTGCCGGAGTAGCTAAAAGAAAAAAAGAAATTCTCAGGGGAATTGATGAATCAGGAGAGAATCCCTGCAACTCTTCTCCACAGAAAATCAATCGTGGAAGGCGAAAAGCTGCAAAGACAACTGAGGAATTGAAAGCTCTCCATCCAGAAAAATATCCAGGGCAGATATCCCCCGATGTCGAAATGAACTTCTTCGAGAATAACTCTGCCCCCTCAACGTGTCAAAAAAGAAGGCATCCAGAATCATCAGGTTCAGTACTTGATGATACTGTTGCCAAGAGGAGAAAACTAGCGGACGACCCACCAAAGACAGTTAGCGTTCGATCGAATTTGTTGAAGAACTTGAAACGATTGAAGAAGAATAACACGGCAGTCAAAACCATCTCCGGAGTTGCAACTATCAAGAACACTGACACTACCAGTCCTACTGATGTCTTGGGAAATAAAAAACGAATTGCTCATGTTCCCAGACAACCACAAGTGCCCTCTATAACCAAACCAAGTACTGACATTGATGAGGCGAATTCCGAAAATATTTTTAATAATCTAGGAGAAAAGAGGATTACTCGATCATTGAGAAAGTCGTCAGACGACAAAACTAGGAAAAATATTGAGCAGCTGAACTCTTCGCAAGAAGACACCATCAATAACGATTCAATCACCTCACATTTAACTTCCGTTTTTCGAGATGAAATACTTCCCGCTGTAAAAAATTTAGAAATGAGTGACGAAGAAACGGAGATGATCATCGATGACGCTGCAGCATCTCTACCACCAGTGCCCCCATCATCTCCAACGGGAGAATCCTTAGAAATCCCTTCAGAAGTCAGAGAAATCCCCTCGATTTACGAAACTGCAACAGTATCAGATTCCTCTGATAGCGAGCGCCCGGATAATGTAAACTCTTCCAACTTTATAAGAGAATTACGAAATCGACAGATTCACGTGAGTCCAACAAAACCAAAATCCATTCTTTCACACCCAAAAGAACCTCTTGAATCCCCAGCCTCTTCACTAGAGACTTCATCATCACTTGCACCCTCTCTGGACCCACCAAGCCAACTCATTCCCCAGAAATTAAAAAAAATCGAGGATCTTCTGGACAATTACCTCGCCACAACGAAAAAACGTCCTGGGAGAAAACCAAGAGTCAACGAAGTAGCAAAAGGGCTCCACTCCAAAGCAGAACATCTGATAAAACAGGAGCTGAAGAGACTGATCGAATCCCCGGACTGGAACGACGTTCACTTGAGTGTCTCTCTCACTCTCCTCAACACGAAGAGCCCTCGAACAGTGGCAAAGACTCTCATCGACTTCTTGGTGGAACGATCAGATGTTATCGAGCCCCTGGATCTGACCTACACCCCTCCAGCCCCTCCCATGACGAAGAGCCTCCAGAGGATCGTCACTCTGCTGATAGATCTCAACCGTGAAATGCCAGGATTGACAGACTTGGTATTACAGGGAATTGACTTCACCCTCTTCAGATTGAATGCCAGTCCCTCTTGGGAAGCAGTTGGTGAGCTTTCGAAATTGTTCACTATACTCGTGAGGATCAGGAAAGATCGTGAACGAGTCAGGATCATGTGCTGCGACGCTATTTACGGTCTCCAGAAGAAGAGTTTAATTGTTCTCCACGCAGTCCTGACTTGCTGGCCTGAGGTCCTACCAATGTATGATGCTGGGAAGAATCAGTACTTGCCTATTACTATTGTTCACATTGTGAGGACACACTCGGTGGACGATAATGCCAAGTGTGAGCAACTGAAGAAACTCATCAAGGGGTTCTTCAAATATCCTCAGAACGAGTCCTCTGCGGTACTGGGAAAAAAATTGCTAGATATTCTTGCAAGTGATTCTAATAAGAATGTAGAGTGTGGAATTCTACTGCTATCGAAGAAAGAGGGAAGTGAGTGGACCAACAAGAATATTATCCAAGGGGGACTCATGAGGATGATTGTGGAGGGTAACTCCTCGGAGGTTTATCAACTCCTCAAGCTCCTTGGATTCCTCATGAGGCCCTTTCCAGTACCGGATAAAGAAGGAACTGTTAAGAGGATTGTAGAACAACTCAAGGCTCTTGTTGCGTCCGATGCCGGCTCTCCTGACCTTCAGGAAGGTGCTATTTCTGCACTGGTGAGCCTGTCTCGTCACAGATTCGATGACATTGCTGCTTCTGTTTTGAATTGGCAGCCCATTCGAGCGTTACCCACCTTTCTGCATGAACAGATGAATGCGTTCTTCGCTGCTCGTACCACCCATTGGAGTTATATTAAAGCTAAGAATCGGAAATATGCGGGAGGCCCGTGAGTTTATGGGGATGTGAAGTGGAATCGTCGGGTTTTATCGAGAGGAACGAATTATTTGAAATTCCACCGATCGATCGAATTAACACTTATCCGCTAAGAAATGTTCATTTTATTGATAAATTAAATATTAATTAATCATTAATACCCCATGCACTTGAATTTATTTACTGTATTCGTCTGGAAAGATATATCATCAACTAATTTATCAAGATTGAATGAGTTAATGAATTTACGAATGAATGAAGTTAAAAAAAAAATCATTATTTTATAATAAATGAATGGATCTTTTTCAATCTTTTTCATGTAAAGAGCCTCTCTGAATTATTCAAAATCGATTGTTCGCCCCTTGAGTGAAATAAAATGAGCAATGGAATATTGTCGTCAATTCCCCGAAAGATTCCTTCACCTTCTCATGCATCTTCCGGGTTTTAATGGAACATCCGATGAATATTCAAATCTCCGTTCATGGTCTATCGCGCAGACCATAATTATAGGATCTCTGGGTTCATCGAACCCGATATGAACTCGAAAACAAACAGAAATGGAAAAAATAAAGAAACATTTCCTTTTCACGGACCCAACAGCTCTCAGGATTCCACACATAATTTAATCAATAAATAAATAAATAAATAAATAAATAAATAAATAAATAATGGGAATGATGTTCCGCAATCGAAAAAATGTCGATGCACGATTCATTACTTGTGTTTGCTATTTTTTAAATAAAAAAATTTGGTAGACAAGATACAGGCGATTTTTGTTTTTCAATTTCTTGAATAGTAATAATGAATGAATAATGATATAATAAGAATAATATTTTCAACATACTCGTAAGCCTTCCATACGCAGAGCATGCTAGGGTAATACAATGGTACTATTACATAGTTCTCGTTGGTATCTCAAATTAGTCTGCATTTGAAAATTTGTTCATATTTTTCAACTCCCACGAATTGAGTAATTTGCCTCTTTATTACAAAAATAATGAATAATAAACATTACCCAATGCGGTAATAACTTGACCATCTATTTTCCGATGTTAAGTGCTCCCAAAATGCTCAACCAATTAACGCATTACAATTTCACCTTCACATTTTTCCTGATATCATTACTACGAATATTATCATTTTCTCAAAATAAAGAAAAAAATATAATGAACATGTTTTATTATTCCCACCTCTAACTGCTATTTCGTACAATGTCATTAATTTGCATTTAACTCGTTTCGTTAAATCATTTCTTTTTATTTTTATCAGTTCAATGACGTGTCTTTGGTACATTTTTCAACGGACAGCTTCTCCATATTTTCATTTTAACGTTTAACTCACACCGCAAATAAATTAACGGGGTTGGGTATGTCGGACGGGGTTCCCACCATCCGCCGGTCATAAATGCCAACGCGATGCAGCAAGAAGTCATTACAAGGGACTGACTGAATATTACGAAAAAAAAAGACCATTATAACAATGACAAAAAGACAAATCGAGTTTACACGATAATATCTACACAAAAAGAACAATGCCAATTGATTTCTTTTGATTGATTAATCGTCTTTCAATGGGCTTTCAAATAGATCTTGAATAGTCATTTAAGTCGACGACATACGACAAAGTCAATGCTCCGTCGTTCAAGAGCGTCCACGGGGTGAAAACACTGCAGAGATGCTCATAAATTAATAACAAATTTCCAACGAATTTCGAAGATACTACATTAACAATTAATCAAACGTAATTAATTGTCCCCGATGATAATGGACTTCTTGGTGAATTCACGACGCTGTCTGATGCACTAAAATACCACAACTGTCTACAGTCTGTCTTATTCATGTGTTAATTGTTCTGCATGTTTCTCCATTAATCTATATCTGCCTAATTGACCTCGCTACACACAATTTTCAATGGTGCATACACGACTCACGTGTAAAAATGTGTATAATTTTGTGTCTCATTATTCTATATAATCGGGAAGAAAAGCACTGTTATTGTTTTTACTCATTCATTAAATTTGATATCTCATTTAGAAAAAAAAAACTGAAAGGCCACCTCTGGTACTGGACTCTTACAAAAGCTTTTTATCTCCCTCGCTATCTATTTTTCTCCATTCGTTAAATCGCATTCGTTTTACCATTTACATTAATTTTCTCTCTTTTTTACGTCTCCCTGAATTCCCACACGGAATTCGTTTCCAGTATTTATCAATAGACATTAATTGAATGAATTAATCGTAGAATATTGATAAGATAATAATTCGTAATAATATAGCAAGAATGGTAAGAATAAATTAGGAACCAAGTACAATACGAAGTTAACTAAGAAATTAAATTATAATACGCTTAACTATGGACTATTTATAAATTTTCATCATACTGTACGACTTTGTTTCATCATGAATTTGTTGTTCATTCTAATTTTGATTGTTTTTTTTTTCGAGGCCCTCTCGTAGGTTATCTCGCCGTACTGTTCACCCATGAATTTCATTGTTCTACCACTGGTAACGACTAGGCCTCACCAAATTTAACAAAAGAAAATACTGCAGGGGTATGGGGAATAGCTGCTTCATTTTATCATTTTCCCTTCTCTCTCTCACCTCAGTTCCTTTGCTCTCTCCTCTCCCCCTCCCAGGGAAGGAAATTGGAGTGAAGCTTGGGATTATGAATTGAGTACTCACAACAGTCGTGATAACAGAGCATTTGGGGGAGAGCTAAATATCAAACTCCTATCTACAAATATACAAATTACATATGCATCTTTTTCGAAAAAGTCCGCCTCTTTCTGACAGTAAAAAAAAATAATAAAAAAAAACTTTGAGTTTCTTTTCACAGTTGTTTGCGCACTAGACTCTGGGGGACAATGATGATTGATGAAAGCTCGTTTCCTTCCCCGACACTTTGGAAGGCACTCTTGAGGCTCATTGAGCATGAAACGACAAAACTTGGTAAAGGAAGGAGCAAGTCGTCGGAGATACGAGCAACGAAAAAAACATATATAGTAAAACCTCGTGAATATTCCTTTCCCTCACTCATTTCCTTTTGTCACTAAGTATATATATTTCTTCTTTCTCATCTCTCCCCCTGTTTAAAAGAAAAACGCGAGAATAATTTGCCCCTTTTATTGTTCGATAAAGGTGTTGAAATTCTGTCGCTTGTATATAAATATATAGATTTGTTACTTCTTATTTATATATAAAAGCGCAGAAAGTTGGTGAGAGTATTGGCTTTCGTCGATGTATTTATTTATTTATTTCCTTGGTGACTATTGACTCGAGCGTTTGGGTTCGCTTATCGAGGCTAGTCTCGTCATTTCCACCTGGGAGTAGTCATTCCATACGGGCATTCGGGTTTGCTCTATCGAGGGACACATCGCCGTCGACTGAAACCACAGATTAGGGGGTATTAATTGCATTTTAATTGGGATGAATTTCAAATTTTTTGATAGTCTATCTCGGTAATTAGAAGTTATGAGTGTTTTAGGAGATTGGTTTAATGGATAATTTTGGTAGAAAGTCACGAGTGTCTTTCACCAAAATCACTCGTTAGAAAGATAAGTGGGTGATTAGTACAGTGGAGACCTTCTATGTTGGGCATTTGGAGACCTACCGAGGAGTTTTGGTTCTTGGCCATGAAGATCATGAGGGAGCGACTGCGGTTACTGAACGGCCTCAACTCCGGATCTCTCCCAGGACCATCCACTGTGTCCGCGCAGTTATTACTGCAATTTAAATTCATTCGAATAATTATTATTTTATCATTCAATATCTCACTGATTCAAGATCACGCAGCATAAATCAATTTTCCATGGAATTTTTGGGTAATAATTTATGATAAATCTAATTGAGATGATCGGATAATCTAGTCATTCGACTATTCTAAATCGTTTTCATTTGGATTAATAACATTTCCAATAGATTCTCAACGTCTAACTAATTATTTTTTTATTTGTCTCTTATTCCGGTGAATTCCATGGGAAATTGCAGCCAGTCATTTGCACGTGTTTACCGATTGTCTTCATAAATATATTAATTACCTCGATCGTAATTCTTTCTGTTTACGTTTACAGTGAATGTAAGCCGCTATACAAATAATAACGACGAGAAATACTGCTATAGTGGCACCTCCGGCGATGCTGGCGGTTTCCAACATTACCCTTTGTCTGGAAGCTACAAAACCATAATTAATTAATAAATATTGATCAATGATATGTCTATGATATAGATGAATGGAGAATATACTCACGCAAATAGGAACCATCCAAGTCCTTAAATTCACATCTTTGCCCTATAAACCCATTGGCGCATCTGAAATTGAAAAAAAAAAAAAGATAATCAGACGAGATTCGTATATAGGACGGAATACTTCTCCATGTGCATTGACAATTAAAATAAATCACTCAATTGTTGACTTTTTTTTTGTTTCCCCTCGGGAATCAGTGGCGGAAGTGATGGATCGGAGGGTCTGAAAATTATCATTATATACTCTGGTCTCCATATTTCGGTTATCGAGGCTAATTGAGGGACCGTAATTGACGCAATTCCCACGGGGGTGGGCGCATTAACTGTTCGTTACAGATTAATCACCAGAGTAACTTCCTTCTTCGATTTGTCCAACGCGACAATTCAAATTCATAGAAATTCATGAAAATTATTTTCCTTTTTCCAGCACGTGCAATGAATAAATTATAAAACCCCCAAATTTTCCCCGAAAAAGAGAGGAAAAAATGTGAAAAAAAGTACGTGGAAAACTGAAGTAGGAAAAATTCCCAAGCGTGCCGACATAGCAGTGGAGGAATGAGACCGAGAAAATGAGATAAGTAGAACGGAATCTTTCATTCTCCATTCTCTCGGTCCTTTCAATTCCAAATATTCAATATATTTGTAACTCCCTCTAATATATCCGCAAAGCCCCCATGGAATTTACCGTTGTACGTGTTCTACCAGCCAACTCCAGGATTATCCTCTTTTTAGGGAGTGGAAGGGCCACAGCCAATGGAAAAGATTTTTCGAGTCAAAAGAATTCATCCTTTTTTCCAGTCTCACCGAATGGAAATCCCCAGATATCCCCAATATCGAATCTCCATTATTCCCTCGTGTGTAAAACCTCATTCCGCTTTGTTTGTTTTTCTCTTTTTTTTAACAACATTAAAGATCATTCCATTGGCCTGGTGTAAAATTTAGTTTTTACATAAACTCCTTTTTTTCCTCTCCATTTCTTCGTTCTCAGCAGATAATTGAAAAAGAAACGACCACGGAAGACTGGAGAGGAGATCTACCGCAGTGAAGATAACACTGAAATGGTGGGCTTTAAGCGAATCAGGTACAGCAGAGAGGGAAAAAGAGAGAAGACAAGTTGTGAGGAGAAAAAAAAAACCAGGATAAATAATAAAAGGGAGTCGTGCTCGTTCGAGCTTCCCGTTTCCCACGCTCGTCGCTTTGTCGGACGCGATCCGCCAAATTCTTTTCGTTTCGCATTGAAACCTGCCACCGCGGAGACACCGCCACTATAACAACTGCTTAGCGATAGTCCTACGCTTTCCCACTCTTTTTAACAAATTTCAATCCCAAATTCATCGGGAAAACTCAACTTCCCCGCATCTAGACGACTGATCCTGGAGTTAAATCCTCTGGACTACCTCCTAATCCATGTACTCACAACCGAATTCACAGACAATCTTGATATTGTTCTTGAGAATTGTTTGAAAAAACAAGAGAGACAGCTTATCGACCATTCTCGTCTTTTCCCGACTTTTTAAAGGGTTTTTTTTTTAGGCAAATATTACTCTCAATGTCGATTTTTAAAAAATGCATTTGAATAGGACAGGAAAAATCAAGGGGTCAGGAGTGGGCAACGACTCGTGTTATGGAAGGCCCTAAAACTCTGCCCCATTTATAGCGTGACGAACCCCAAGTACGGATTTTGCCGCATTGGCGCAAATTCGAATCAAAGGTCAGAGGCCTGAAATCTGCATTTTAGCGTATGGCCTCGGTCATCCAAGGCAAATAGTCTCCTATACTTGACATTGCAAATCACTCTCTGTCTCTCTTCCCCTTCAAACAATTTTTAAACTCGCCTACATGGAGAATAATTTATCGTAAATTATGCATAGAGTCATTCCTCCGCAACTACATGGGTAAAATCGTATTTCTCATTACTCCTAATCATGAGAGGAGTTTGGCTGACTGATGGAAAGTTGACACGAAACCCCCGGGCTTCACTTATCCTCTTTTAATTTTCCATTTTTTACACATCCTTGAACTAAAATAAATTTTTTTCATCAGCATTGCGTTTTCGCTTTATCCCTTCGGAGATTCTGCACCCTGTTTCATGCACTTTAAACCTAAATTAATTATAGTATCGTTAAAAATATTTTATATTACCACGAAGGATATTTATGATGTAAATAATACTCACAAACAATTGTAAAGAAGTGACTCTTGGATTTTGACGGTGAAGCACGTTGCCCCGTTGAGACAGTACCATTCCGCATAATCCGGTGGACATGTGTACATGTGGAATGTGATGTTGGGTCTTGGTGTCGGTGTTGGTGGTCTTGGTTTAGGCGTCGACCTCGACGAGCACGCGTCTGTAAGCGAAAAATTATCCCCAATTAGATAATTAACCAATCATAATTATCCTTCCTGAATCGTGCCATCCTGTCTTAGAATTTTACGTGGGCGTTGCTCCAAATTCTCTAAATAGTCAAAAGCATTTGAGAGAGCAAATAAATCCAAAAAATGATGGCATTTTCCCAAAACTATCCCCCTGGCCCACACCAATCCAAAGTGGTATCCACTAGAATTAATCTGGCCCCCGTGGTCCACTCAAATCCCCAAGCCCACAAAATCAATGAATTAATTCGATAGGAAGTGTACGTTACACAATCAACTGGCATAAAAAACCCAGAGCAGAAGAAAATAAAATAAAATATAAATATAATGGCGAAAAGGGCCCACGACTGATGGCTTTAGAAAAATATGACAATGGGCCCGGGGGCCCCGATATTCGAGAGGTGCTTAAAAAGAGTCTTATAGAGGGGTAACCAGAGAGAGACAGGGAAAAACAGAAAAAAAAGTGCGTGTGCGCCAAGGGCCCGTCAAGTATATATCAAGTATATACACAAGGCGACCGTTTGCGCTCTGTTGTGCCTTAGAGCTTGGGGTCGCATCTGCCCTGGGTTTCGCTATCTGTCACCTGTTGAAATTTAACGATCGCTGGATTGGCAAAAGAAAAACAACAAAAATGCGCCCAAAAGGCCTCTCAACATAAAATACAATGTGAAACCGCTGGGTAGACCGGAGAGGAAAAAAAAACACCGAATAAATGAAAAAAAAAATCCTCCCTTCCCCGCTATCAGGAATTTCTGCCTTTCGGTAAATATGTAGGGTCAACTGATGATTTATGAAACACTTGGTCCATCCACAGAATGCGTTTATTCTTAAATAATAATAGTAAAATTTTCACAATATGATTGAGAATTTGTTGCTAAGTGACTGAGTGAATAGAATCTTTTAAATATTTTTGCTTTTTGCCTGAGCACCCCAAATTTTTCACCGGCCATGCCATTCACACCAGTTTTGCACGTTACCATCTATTTCTATTTCTATTTTTAACTTCTTCTAGTGAGTGAATTATCGATTTGAATATAAATTTAGCGAGATTATAGCAAGTGAGAAAAACGTTCCGACGGAGAAAACCTTATACATAGAAAAATCTCCGACATTGTGAAAAATACAATGAATCTAATAAAAATTCTTATTTTGTATAAATTTTTTCAGAATAAAAAATGAAGAAGTTGAAATAATATGAAAACTACTCAATACCTCAAATAATATTTACTTTTCTATCAACTACAATTTAATCCAATGTCACAGAAATTAAGGAGGAGGGAAGTAAATATGTAAATATATGATAAATAACAATTGGACGTAAAGAATTAAAAAAAACGAGTACCTGTAATACCAAACAGCGTGTAGGAAAGAACGAGTAGTGTGGCAAAGTACGATGGAATTCTGCGTCTCTGACGAAACCTAGCGACACCAGGAGACCTCGATAAGTCATCCCGATGGCACTCAGATGAACCCGATGAAAATCCCGAGTTATCCCTGTTAACGTCATGAGGGTTCCTCCGTATACCCGTCGTTAACGACGTCCTGTGAATCCCCGTTATCCTCGTAATACTCTCCACCTCGTCTCGACTCGCTTCCCCGACAACCTGGTTGAGCTTCCATCTCTGATTATCCTCTAATCTGCTCTCCTCAATTTGTTGACGATAATGCAAGCAACGCAGTCTAACGTCATCCAACCTATCCTCGGAGATTCTCCCGGGATCAATTATAAACTGTCCATCCAGTTCGCCAGTTCTCACTTCCTGTTCCTGGGACGATTCACCAGCACCTGGCACACCACCGCAATATCGACGCACGTGTCGTCGTCTCCCTGCAATTGCAACAATAATTTATCAGTGATTACAATAGTGAGATAATGGCGGACAGTGCGAAGCAGTGACAAAGGATAATATTGAGGGAAAAGATTTAATCAAAATTTTTTTATACTCTCGCTGATGATGTCATTGTACTTTACGACTCGGTAATTCATTATTATTTTTTTATGAGTTCCTTCATTTGGCTTTTTTATGTTTTAACTTTTTCTGTTGCAATTGGTGAGGTAGTTGCGAAAAAGTGATTTATTTACAGTACTGGGACAAAATAAAATGGTTTTTCCTTCTTTTTTTTTCAGGGTTGAGAAAGAAATCCCACTGATGTAATCTTATCTCATCAAGACTTTATCGACAGGCCTGATAAGGCTGTACCTAGAATTTACTTGGCACACTGCGGTCCTGAGGGGCTTGGCTTAGGTGTATGAGTGAGAAATAGTATGGGGAAGTGTCGCATATAAGTAGGTGACACACGCAAACGATACATGGCTGCTGACATCCCACGTGCACTACTCTATAGCTCTGATTAATAATTGGTCATTTCCCCTCCTCGTTTCATGTACTCGTCAACTCCTCTTTCTTTTACACATGGGAGTTTTTATTATCCCGGTTGAGTTTCATATCGTCCACTGGACACCTACGTTTCGGGTTATTTTGTAATTACGCGAGTTTGCGCGTAACATCCGCCAGCAGATGACTATCATCACCTCGATTTTCCACTCTTGGGGGTCGCAGTGTGAAGTCATCACCGTGTAGTTACCGTTATTGGAGAGTCACACATCATTTTCGTCATGGGATTGGGGAACCAGCCAATTGAAAAATATTACTCAAATGGCTCAAATTTGTCATTTAGTGATGCGACGACGTGACGGCTCACTTCACCAACTGGATTTCTCTCAATTGGATTAATCCATTCCGACTAATTGCGAATGGTTACGACTTTCGCAATTTTTGTCATAGTCAAAGTGTGATTTTCTAGGAAATCACTCGAATTCGATATTTACTCATTTATTTTGGAAACAGAAATTTGTAAAAATGAACTTGCATCAACGAATCCAAGTCATTATTCTCATGGAAATAAATAAAAATCATTATCTAAATCATAATCATTGGGCTAAATAATTATTAGAATAATCATAAATGATTTTTGTTGTCGGCTACTGATGATACAGAGCTGCACCACTCAACCCGACCCCTAAGAAATGGCGCAGACAAACCCCTAATCCGAGCTTTTCATCCGAAAAAAAAAAATGGGAAAATCAGAGAGAATTTTCTCCCCCTCAACAGAAGGCACAAAAAAAAGGAAAGGGGAGACCAGAGACGGAATCGCGGGGGACATGGGGCACGTGGCAGATTTTTTCCAAGAGGGTTTGAGGAACCAGCTGCAGCACTCGCGACAACCGGAACCTGAAAACGACTTTTAATAGTCCCAAAATATGTTATTCCACACATATTTGAGTGGTAAAAAAAACGCATGCTGTTTCTATCAGATGCGTTATGTGTACTCAAGTCCCTCAGCTTGCAGCCGTTTCCCCTCCACCAGACCTATCTCCTCATATTCTTATGGTACAAATGTTGAATTTCCAAGAGTTGTTGTTGTTGAAATTTTTATACGTCCCAGATATAACTGAATGGGCCGGGTTTATGGTATTTGAAAAGGCTGCGGATGTGTGGAGATAAGTTGCAAAAGAGCTATTGTCGAGGTTGAGGGGCTGAGATGAAGGGTTTGGTTACACTTACCCCTCCACCCCCTGGAAGGTGGGCAATTCACCCTCTAATCCCTCATCCCTTTATCCACCGCAGTGCAGTAGTGCAATTGTGAATCTCCAGTTCCCCTTAAAAAAAAACCCCACATTACCAAATAATTCCAATAATAGAGGTACATGGCACGTGCCACAAGTGTCCAACACTTGGTCTCCCCAGACATCACGCATGCCCTTCAACAATAAAGAATAAATAAAGCAACATATTGGCGCACACGTTGACTGATATCTTCACAATCCCAAAAGAAAGAAGAAAATATATAGCACACATGCTGACGGCCAAGGTGCGGTCTTGGTCGAAGATGAAAATGGGCATAGGAAACACGTGGTTTGAAAATTGAGAGGATATCTGCACATGCTCTTCCCGCATTTCCCTATGTGCATTCAGAATCTCCAGCTGCCAAAGGTGGATTCGATGGAGGTGGAGTAGAGAAAAAAAATACATGAAAAAGGAGAATGGGAGGGCAGGAAAGGGTCTCATTCCTTATACCTGTTTCTCATACACCACTTTCTACCGAAAAACTCAACCGTAACGCGAGTCCACGAGCCACGCGCCCAGCTTCTTCTCCACAAATATCCAATATTGTGCATCTGTATCGCATGTCTCATCGCTCATCGCATCGGATATGCAAAAAATTAAGTTCTGCTTCGCTTCGGTCCATGTTTATATCACCTTTTTACAACTTTTCACTCGAAATTTTCTAGAAATTTTTTTTTCAATGTTTCAAAAAATTTCAAAAGGGTTTTTTTAAATGTCATTGAATCATGATAATTTGCGAGAAATTGGAAAATACGTCATGTTAAAAATTAAAATTCCTCATGTAAATATGAGGATACAGGAAAAAAAAAAGAAAATAATATCTAATGACCTTTTGTTTTTAGACACGCGATATAATATATATGATATCCATATATTCAAGTGGGGCTTGGTGTCTCTCCATCTCGTATATTGTGCCTGAGACCTCCTTGACACCGTTGATTTTTAAATGCGAAGGTGCTTACGTGCTTACTCTCTGCCTACGACTAACGCCTTCTACCTACGAGCCTCAACGTGAGTCATCGACTTCCTTTTCGTTCATTATTGCCCGGGGGTTATTCCATTCCTCGATTTTCAATCGTTGATCAATTTTTCCAATCTATCGGAAGATTTTATGCCTCTCTCAGCCCAACTATTTATCTGGTAGTGGCAAACTGGATTTTCATTCATCGTGTGGGTTTCAAGCTCTGGGTAGTTATTCATTGAAGGAAAACTCGCATACCCTAACATCTGAAAAACAGATAGATAATGGAGCAGCTGCGGCCTCAGGCCACTGAAACCAGCATGTGCCATCCTCAATCTTTTTTCTCCTCATCAGGAGCACCGACATGTCGGAGCGCACAGCGCAGCTAGCAAAAAGTTTATCAAAGTGCTGGGGATGGCACGCGCGTCAGATAAGAGGTGCGTTAGATAACCTCAGCTTTGGTTTCACATTTTCAGCACAGTCATTTTACCGGATGATTTTTTTTCTAATTACCCACTCTCGTAAATTTGAAAACAGTTGAGAGTTCATTCAAATTGGCAAATGTATTCCTCTGAAATTCACCAAGTCTTTGCTTCTTTTTTCCCTATTTTATTCAAATTTCTATTAAAAAAAAAAGGTGAATTTTTCTAATGAAGCCTCCAATATTATATCTAGTGAAATCAATATCTTCAAGTTTTCAATATTCTATAATTGGAAGAAGAACGACAACCCAATTGCTATATCGAGATAAATGTCTTCTGGGTGAATGCGAAATGACACGATTATGGTGGAAGAGTAGTGCCACCAAAGTAGACAGACATGGGCCCTCGAAACAATTCACCTGGTGCGACAAAAGCTGATCAATCCCCCAGTAATCGATCTCATAAAAAGGTGGTGTTGGCGAAGAGGCACACGTCGGCTAAGAGGCATCTCAGATGACAGTTCGTGCCGTATCGCATGCTCGGCAGTTGCATCGCTCCACTACTGTCGGCTATTGCTTAAAAAAACATTATATGATGTAAAGAAAAAGGATAAGTGATAAAGTAGAATGGGTATACGGGATCCAGTGCCCAGGGTTATTGTAAGCACACACCGGCCATCAGCTCGACCATCAACTCACAACACATGGTCCGCCTCGGAAGCCGCAGATGGTTCGAACGACGATTATGGTTTTTTGCCCTGAACCCAAAATTCAAACTCAAACTGCAGCCGATGTATTCTGTGTTCTGTGCTTTTTTTTTTCTTTTCCCTTCATCCTCCACCACCCATCAACGAAACATTGTAAGGGTACTTGTCTCGATCTCAACATATTTTTCGTTTGTCCAGGGCGTGCGCCTGCTCACGAATATCAACCAATAATTATTGGTTTATCCCCGCAGACGTTACAATGTTGGTGTTCCTGTTTATTATTTGACATAGTTCGCTGCTTGGGGGATTCAATGGATTACATTCCTCCTGAGAAAACAATTGGCCTGTTCTCCCTTCTCCCCTTTTCTTTTTGAACTGCTCATTGGCTTCTGAATCATTCACTATCTCCAGACATTTCCTGATTTTTCCTCACTAAATTAAATGTGCCCATGAATGACTCATTCATTGATGAATTCTAATAGGGCTGAAAGTCCAGTCGAAATGTCCAGTTGTCATGTGGGATCTGGCGGATTATGAGGGATTATTTCTGGAGAGCCAGTGGCGATTTTGAAATGAACGTTTGGTCCTGTTTTTTTGGAACGGCTGATGATCAACCCTCGTCATCACAAAAACGGAACCGAAAAACAATGAAGACATATGCTCAAGACTCTGAAGTGGGTTTAGATTAGGACCATCGGGGGAGACCTAAGAGTTTGTTGTTCTCGCATTCTCTGTTTTTCTCTCATTTTTTTTTCCTTTTTCACCGGGAGGTCGATCAACGGCAGACGACAATGGCGCGATGCCGCACCAAGGATAATTGGACGGCGCGTTAAATTAGAGGGAGAGCCTGTTTCTTTGGAGCGGCGAGCGGAACGAGGCGGAATAATTTTCCTTGTTTTCGAGAGCAAGGCAAGAGGGATTGGATCGTTAAGGGTACCTACTATATCCACCAGGTGGGTGGTGGCCGAATTACTTCGGGAGGATTAGCTACGACCTGTCCTGAGGACTGCATGATTAAAAACCCAGGAGGACAAGTTGGATTGGGAGGATGGGATAAATTGTATTTTTTGAACTTCAAACAAATTATTGGGAGTTATTTGAATTACACTAGATTCTATTTTTTTTTATTCTTAATAATAATAAACTAAAGAGCTGTTGAGATCAGCTGAAAATCCATAAAACACATGATTTTTCAATAGAATTATTCTGTGAAAATAATGAAAAATCCGCAACATTCACGTAGTTTTATGTAATTTCCACTAATTTCAGGAATTCTAATTATTGAAAAATCCATGAGCTGGTTAATTAAAGCTGAAAATCAATTAAATATTTGATATTATTCCAATAAAATTGTAAACAATGTGGAAAACTTATGAATTTTTTAACGAAAATTGATAAGCTTTCCAGGTGGTTTGAAATGAAACTGACTCTTGCTCAATAATTTTCCCTCATAAAACAAGAACGTCCCAGGAAAGAGGAGAAAATGGGAAAATTTGAAATTCCCTCATAATTGGTTGGTATCCACCTTCGATCGAAGAGAGCCCCAGCATCGAAAACAAATAAACAGCTGAATAAAAAATGTGGAACACCGAGTCGTATTGACACAACAGACACGAATAAAAAACACTCGCCATAAATCATACGACCCACTTGTTATTTGCTGCAAATGGTCAGCAGTTTGGTCGACATTGGGTAATGCACACTCAATAGTACCTGCACTCAATTTGCATAAGTCCCCCTGAATTCCCGAAGCACGACTTGTCTCCCAGGGGATGCCCCAACTTCCCCAAAAAAAAAAATGACAATAAATGGAGATACGTGATTCTGGCCCATCCTGACAATTGTTACCTCACGTTCCGAGTCTTTTGTGTGTTCCACCGTGCAGAAGAGTTCCATTGAACGAGCAAGACAGGACCCCATCTATTGAAACGACTCAACTACCAGAGATACCGAGAAATTTGTCGTTTCATGTACACCGCACGATTTTTTCCTTGTCCAAGTAAATTGGGGGCGGCTTGTGTGTCCCCACAATAATTCGTTTTTCAACGTTGAAAAATCAACACACACCGAAGCCCCACACGAGCCGGAATTTCACCCCCTCGCTTTTTCACATCTCTCTCGCCCATTTACTAGTCCATTGGGATGAAGGTAGAAAATTCGAGGGAGGCGTTTGGTGTGTGGTGTGTAGTGTGTGGTGCGTGGGGTGCGTGGTGTGATGACGGGTGGCCAAAGCCAGTTGGTGTCCAACACAGAGCCACGCTCTGTGCCGGCTGCTCCCTATATGTACAGTACAGTTGGTCTGGGTTTCTTCGTTAAAAAAAAAGTGCACACATACGTCTTTGAGGGAGTAAGATGAGAGGTGGGGAAGAAGAAGAAGAAGAAGAAGAAGAAGAAGAAGAAGAAGAAG
>NW_011887750.1:35256-247240 GCF_000806365.1 Fopius arisanus
AAGAAGAAGAAGAAGAAGAAGAAGAAGAAGAAGAAGAAGAAGAAGAAGAAGAAGAAGAAGAAGAAGAAGAAGAAGAAGAAGAAGAAGAAGAAGAAGAAAGAGGAGGAGGAGTGGGTGAAGAATGGGTAAGTGAGGAGAGCAGTCGGGTTCAGTTGAACCTGGGTTTAGACCAACGGCGGTGGGATAATATTACAGAGCAAGTCCCGGGAGCTCTCGCTTCTGGGTGTCCAGTATGATTGGAGAAGGTTTCCCTGAATTGGACAAATCATTCATCCTGCTCGATGGTATCAGAGGATCAAAACCCAACAATCCGAACCATCAGATTCACCCTCAAAGATCAACTGATTGGTGGTGAATTGTTAATGAGAATTGGAGCTGAATGGGAGATGAATGAGTGGATTTGTTCAGGCATTCTGGGGAATCTCTATTAGTTCTATCCTCCTGTGGCCCATTATTCCCTTCTGCTGTGTGCGATCGTGAAACACCTGGCTTCTATTACCACTTTTTTTTTCTACGGGTCTCTTTTTTTCACCAGGAGAAATCCATTCTGTCCCATTCCATCGTCGATCTTTGTCACGTTAAAGGACTAAACCTGCAGAGGATTCCACGCCCGCCTCGTTAGCCCTCGGGCTAGATATGAGGGGAATTCTCCAACCAGAGTGTGGAGCTCTCATCTGATCCCTCAAACCTGCTCTGGGTGAAGGTCTCGATGATAAGGTGGGGGACAATATGTTATTAATATTTAAATGAAAGTTTTTCCTTCTGGAGACATTTCCTGGGGACTTGGTCCCCAGAATTGTCTTATTTGAAATGCAAAAGTCTTTTCGGGGAAGGTGAGATGATGGGAGGGATATTTCTCTTTGGTGTTGGAATTGTGGTGATGAGGCAGGCGACGGATATTGGGGAAGGGACTAGACAGGCACGTTCGATGAAAGATGGGAACGGGATGTGATTACTGAGTTGTTCCTGAAGATTTTTCTTTTTTTGCACATTTAATTTTAGAATTACGAGGAGTTCAGAGATTTTTTGTTTGATTAATTTGAATAATCAATTCATTGCGCTTGCTTCATATTTTAATTCCGTGAATATCTCAAGAAAATTCAATTGGCCATAATGTTCAATTTCACAATGAATTTTCAAATTCAGGGGTATTAAAATTTAAATAGAAATTAAAAATTATTCTCATAAATAATTGGATTCGAAAAACATTTAAAATTTCATGAATTGATGAATGAATCAATGAAGCATTGAATGTGCATTGGTTGGATATGCGTCAAATGAATGAATATTAAGGAAAAATAAGAAGCACAGATCCTGTGTTATTAGAAGAAGATGGGGAAATTTCTGGCGGGACCTATGAAGCTTTCATCTTGCCCTGCAATAAGGTGCCCCAAAGAATTTCCCTATCGCCGTTGAATTCCAAGATATTTTTCAACGAATTTTACTACTTTCCACAGGGCCTGAACTAATTTTCCAGAGCCGTAAAAATTGAACATCAACTGCATTGAGATAAAAAGTTCTTACTGCGAAGGATCTAGTCCCTGATATGCTTCTAAAAAATCGTTTGCTCATTTTTTCTTGTCGTTTACTTCGGAATTCGAAATGGAAATCTCTACGAGAGTCCACGGGATCACATCGTCATGTGATGGGAACTAAAAAGTTCACGTTCTTCTTGTACTTTGTGCAAGAGACGAGGAAGACATGTAGACAATCCACAAATAGCCAGACTTTATTTAAATCCCGAAATAAGGGCAACGACATTTCGTATTTAGTCGTTAGCAAAACCTACGGATAGAATAAAAAAAAAATCCACCACCACATTCAATCAATGATACCATTCTCTTACGTGGGAACTCCAACACCATTGTCTCATCATTCCATCCGATGCAAAAAAAAAGCATCCTCATCCAACCGAGTCGACGAAGATGGACAAGAAAAATAATTGAAATCAACATCTGCTCTGGAATTTAATTACTGTCCTTGAAATTCTCGTCATGACCGGGAATGTGGAACAGCCTGAGAAGGGTCACTTTATTCAAACGATTTAAACACCCCCTTCCCCTCATATAGTCATTAAAACTTTCCTCAAGGCTTTTCCCTCAATGAAATGTTAAACAACAAGATTGCAGCACTGGTCCAACCCCATCGAGATGCATTCAATATTAATTGTATTTATTCCCTATTTTATACTGTTAAAAATTATTCGAATAAAAAGAAGATAAAATCCTCAATGCAATTTGTTACTCATGCAGCGAACATTAATTTCGCTGAAATTTCCATATGGTTTTATATCCAGATAATGGATCTCGTGAAATTGTTATTGAATTTGACGATTGCCAATTGAATTGACTTAGGAGTAAATGAATTTACCATACGTAACGATTTTTCCTCAATGTCCCCAAACCTTTGAAGAATGAATCCAATATTGATTGGATTTATTCAAATGGCATGTTCCCCTTTCGATAAAAAAAAAAGCATTGTGGGTATGCAAAGAGTTTCGGTACGAGTAATAAAAGTGGCCTTTATACATAAACAAGTGGATGGTTCTTTATCGCAGTTGGGGATAGGCGCCAAGGGTTTCACGATAATTAATGGTCCTCGTTCTTTCACGATTGTTATGTACAAGAGCCCAAATGCAAGCCAGAATGAAGGTGAAGGAATAGGCGTGTTGGAGAGGGGGAAAAAAGTGAGAGAAGAGGATTAAAGAGGAGTTGGTATAGATAGAGACAGATAAAAATGAGAGAAATAAAATGTGAGAGGGAGAGATGTTCAATTTCACGGGCCACCCGGAAAAACCAGTGCCTTTCCTTCCACTTAAATTCCATGGAATGAGACACCTACTACTGGGACTGTCTCTAATCTACCTGGCATTATCTACGATTGGGTGTCCTCGAAGAAATCGACCTGAAATAAACACTTTGAGAAGGTGTGGAATTTCGAGATTAGATACAGTCAGGCGCGCTGGCTTATGGCCCAATCAAACAGTCCGATCATTTTCTGTTATCCGATCATCAGTGTCAAGATATTTCGCGGTGAATTGAATTATCCAAATTAGCAAGTTGTAACGATTAAAATAAAAAAGTAATGTGGAGATGGCTGATGTCTGGATGGTTATAGTGATAATTATTTATTTAATAATGAAGATAATAATGGAGCAATAATAAATGAAATTGCACATTGAAAAGCTGGAAAATTGGGTGCAGCTAATCGTAGGATTTTATCAAATCGTGACTGAATTCTGGAAAAATAGTTTTAGTCCTGGGTCATATCACGGCGGTTCGGTGGTAACAGAACACTGAAGATTCGTGAAATCCGACAAGTGCCCACGTATGAAACACATACGCATATGCATATGTCCAAGTTGGATGAGAAAAAAAAGGGGAGGAAGCGAGGGAATGAGAGAATTTGCCAAGTAGTTGGAGACGCGTCAATGTCGCATGGCACAATAGACAAAATGAGAAGAATGTTACTTTAATTCTTTCCTTCCTCTCGTGATGAGAAAGGAGAATGAGGCGCCACATGAGACTGGAATGAACACAATGAGTTATTTCAGTAGGATTCTTGAATTAGACAATGAAAAAAATGCTAGACCCATTTTATTCCATGACAACAATATAATAACCCCTGCCCTCCTTCGATTAATCCGAGAAAAAAACCCCGATTCACCCCCAGGAATATGTGATGTAGTAAATTGAATGAGCGATACGGAAATGGATTTTCAACTGCGGAAAAATTGCAAGAAGAAAATAAAAAATTGACGGAAATTCCATCAACAGGATGAGCCATTCTAATAACTGCGTCAGAGCGGTCAGAGCCTCCGGGTGCAAGAGCTCTACACTCATTTGACGAGTGAAAAAGGCAAATAAAAAAATGGAAAAAAAGGATAGCCCACGACGAGACGGCTTTTCACCGTTCGAAGATGGGCGATAGTGAAACGTCGGCGGTAGATATACCGCTCGTTAACCGCCCGGAGACACGAAAATCCCTCGTTGCCACTAGTTCCTCCAGGGCTCTTCGACTTCCTCCATGGTCAATTCTTTATCAGGCCAACATAGCCCTAGCTAAATTTTATCACAAACTGGATTATTGATTTGTTGGCCTTAAAATGGGGTATGACTATTTCGAACGCTGGAATTCTCTTTAGCCCCAGGTACACCAGCTAGTTCTAACATCGTAAATAATCAGGGAGGTGCTCCAGGCAAATAAAACGTACACTGAATGGAGGAATTTCTATTCTTTTCAGTGAGTTAATTTTTTACCGACACTTTCTCATTACTCACTCTCCGGGTAATTCTGACTCTATCTGATTTACTCGATTGTACGATGTTGCAAAATTACTCTAGAAATTTCAAGTGGAAAATTCGCACAGAATAGAATAGTCATTCCTCATTGACTAACCAGTTATTCCATTGAATTTTTCAATCTATCGAAAATTTAATTGGATTTTCAATTGGATGCTCAATTTTTAGGATCACAGAATTACCTTCAATTACTCCAATTACTTCGAACTTTTCTTAATCATTGCTAAGAAAATGAGTCATAATATTCAATTGAATTCGCACTGATAATTGGAAACGTGTAGTAGTGTAATAACAAAAATAGCAAGTGCAGAGATAAATTTTGAGGAATTTTCGATAAGCTGGAGCATGTGAATTTTTATTGATCCGGAATTCTAAGAATTGTTTACTCAATTTTACTTCTTTATGCACCGAGACCATTCACCTTTGGGAAGAAAGGAGCCACCTGACTGTTTACGAGGTTTAGTTAACGACCTAATGCAGGTAGAAATAGCGAGAGATAATGGAAATAGCCGGCAATAACGACATTTCCCAGAGGTTCAGTCAAGATTATGCAGCAAGTGTCATCCCCACTTGGCACTCATCCTGGCGCTAACTTTTATCCAACTTTTTTCCTTTCTTGATAAGATACAGTAAGTTGGCCAACGCCTCGCTTACCACACGTCAATTCATGACGTCATCTCTCATAATCTCCAAATGACACGTTTTTCATTATATTTCTTTCGTATTCCGCCTGCTCATGTACCTGCATGACGTGTTCACTTCCCACAGACATGGTGGAAGAATGGAGAGAGGAACGAAATAAAAAAAAAACGTAAACGAAGAGGAAGGAGATGGAACTATTTGAGACATTGAAGACCGAGAGAATATAGAGAAAGATAAGAAAAAAAAAGGAATTAAGGAGGTGCACCGATTCTGAAGAGACGAAAATTCTGTCTGGGAACGAGAGTACAAAATGACGGTGGAAAAAAAATGTCGAAAATACATTTTGTCGTGTGCATTCTGCATGAGACACCAGCCGAAAACCCGCTACATCCCTAACACTACATAGAACGATTGCTATTTCCGTTTGGAATAAAAAGATACACACATTCAAGTTTACCCCCAGTGTCTCGTTCTGTCTGTCGCGATGTCGCATCTTCTAAAGATAAAGCCTCCGCCGACACCGGCCCAGACAGTTCCCAAAAAATATCTTTTAACCGATTTTTTACTCTCATTGTCGCGAGAAAATAAAAGTATTTGGAAAATTTGAATGAATGGAGACATCAGGGGCCAAATCCATGTGATCTTGTGACTCTGCCAGTGAAAATCAACCAACGAAATGAAGAACTGACAGATAAACCTCTAGGGAACTCTCACCATCTCCGCAATTGAACTCCTTAATTTCTCATTAATAAATTTCCCTCCGTGAGTTGAGCACCTCTGGGCCCGGTGTCACGTGATCCTTCGGCTTTCCTTTACGATTCTTATTTTCCATCCCATACTATCCCGTATTTCGCCAACACCACGCGAGTGTCGTGAAACGTCAGTCTAATTTTTTATTTATCCAATTAAAGCCCCCAATCCACTCACAATTAACCCACACCCACACCTACACACTCGACACACGCACGCACACATATACACGCACATATACACACACATGCGCGAGTGAGTGAAAACCTTTTATCCTTGAGTCAGTCGTGAGTGCAGCAGTGAACGTCAGGAGGAAATTAATCAATTGCTCGAGAACGCAAAAAATCCAGGAAAAAAGTGGCTTTTTTCCTGTTTTCAGGTCACACCCAATTTCATCGGAGTGGAGAAACGCATTGGGGAAAACGCAATTAACGATGAGACGTCGAGATGTCACGTGTATCACGATTACTTGATTGCACCCCCCCTTAATTTGTCGATCAATCACATATGGAAAATCCCTGGAAAATTGATGGAAATAGTTACCTGAAAGTCTGGCGAGGAACCTGAGCATACCAGCGGCAGAGTATAGACACCTCGATGCACTCCTAGCGACGAGAATTCCCCCTGCTACAGGCATGTGTGTTACCTCTTTCTTCACAAGTATCTCAGCGTTTTCTCCCTTATGTACAATTATTCTCTTCAAAGTAATCGAAAGAAAACAACCGCCAACACACACACACACACACAGACTGGGGAATTAGCACCAGCCTAATCCTCATAAAACAATCATATTAAAAATAAATATGACTACAAAACAAAAATAAAAAAAAAGTAATAGGCAACTCCAATAACTAATTGACCACTCGCGCACCTTAGGAAATCCATCCAAATCCAATAATCAAGTTCCCTCCTTTAATCTTTATCCTGTCTTCCCTCATCTTCATTCAAATTTCGTGAAATCCTTGAGCTGAGATGGTCGAGTCAGAGGTGTAGACCTGCATGAAAAGCCTTTCCTGGGGCTGTCCAATTATTCGTTTCCACATGCATCAAGGTGGTGATTTAATCGGTGTCAATCAACCTGCGATTGACATTACCATCGATTCATTGACAATTTTGATGGATGAATATCAGGGGAAAAACAAAGGAAATTTTGGGGGAAACAAAGTGTAGCCCTCGGGGCTCTCACACAGCTCGAGTCCTCCAACCCCGTGGGACAATCAAATTGTTATTTTCCCAGTAGTATAAATAATAGTTTCCTCCCTTCAGCCACGAACTACGTGCAAACTAAGCCCGTGCGTAGACCAGCCACTCCATTGCTTGTTGGACACGAGCGCCATTGCCACATCTCTGCCACTCGACTTCTTTTTTTCCCTTCCTCTTATGTTTCTCCTTTTTATTATTTTTTTTTTTTCAAACTCTGCCCCTGTCTTCCCACCTCACTGGTTTGTTTCAAATTCACGTTGTCCCGAGCACTGATTGCCTCTCATTTGTTCACTCACCACCGGATGAATAAACCAAAACAACTCGCTGGAATGACCAGTAGGAAAAAAAAAGAAATCCACAATCAACAAGCACACATTGATTCGCCTCACAAAACTCATCCGGTTCAAAGTGGCTGGCAAGTCCTCGCCTCAAATGATCATCATTCTCAGGAAACATTCAGATGTAAAAACCATATTATTCCACTGGTGTTGTTGTTTACGTGATTATCCGTGGCTGGTATTAATCCTCGTACTATCAATGGCCCCCGGGGTGGTTACGATAAACTGAGAGGGAGAAAAACTGGGTGGAGAAAATAAAAAAAAAAAAGAAACGTGAAAACGTGTCGGATTAATTGGAAATGAATAAGAGGGACTCCGTCCAAGTACACGTCAACGAGCGAACTGAGGTGAGCTGGTGAGCATCTGCCGCTTGAGGTCTTCTCCCCGTGAGCTGTGCTCTCTGCGCTCGCAGGTTTTGGCGTTTGAGTTTTGCCTTCTCCTCTCTCTACAAGTCTACACTATATACTCTACACTCCACTCGTTAATGGATTCCCATCTCCCTCCACTACCTTTTCACAGCCTATTCTACCTCTCTGTTGCACCACCATCGAGACGTATGTAACTCCCCCTCCTTTTCTCTTTATCTCTTTATCTCTCTCACTCACTTTAACATGTCTCTCTCATACTTGAGCCACTCTCGGTCCATCTCTGTCTATCTCTCATCAACAGGCCAATGAATGGGCGAATGGGCGATCTCGGTATATGTATAGGAGAGACACAACCGACACCACCACACGACCCACACGACCCACACTACCCACACAACCCACACAACCCACACAACCCACACAACCCACACAACCCATACTCTCAACCATTTCGTTTGGCGATTATCAACGGAGTTGCACGGAAATAACCGATCATGATTTTGGTACAAGACTAGTTGTATGGGATTTGTGTGTTGGGTTGGGTACCACATCCACGCACTTCCCGCGTTACACCACACACCATTTAATAAAATTCCATTCTTTTTTTCTTTCTTTCTTTTTTCAGGGGACCAGTCGCCGGGGAATTCCAGCATTGCAATTCGAATTCCTATGAATGGGCTAATGAGAGGTCATTTATGGTCGGTCAGGCGGGTTTTCCCATCGGGAAATTCAATTTCTGTGGGTAATTTCATTTTTCGAAGGCTCATCGGGTTATTTAGATGACAGGTACTTCTCTCGTTTTGTTTGGATTATTCATGTGCTTCCAGGGAGGACTGTCTCTCCAATGATAACACAGCTTTTTATGTATTTACTATGGGATTACTACTACTGGTTACTATGCCATTTCGAGTGGATGGGATCAATGGAATTGAAATTGGAAAATTCTCGTTGGTGGGGGCTGACATCTTGCGGGGGATGTCCCAAGTTTTTCACTGGAATTTCTCATTGGAGATGCTCGAGATGAGGGCAATTTCACCGATGGCGAATCGATTATCAATTTGTGTTGGAATTATCGATGATAATTATTCTTACTGATTTTTATATGATTAATTTTATTTTTTTATTGTAGCGTTGTGCATCGAAAGCAGAATAGGGAATTCGAAGAAATTTGAACCGAATTCTTGATAATCAAGAGGAAATCAACTAAAATTATTTAAAGCAATAATAATTCATCGTTCACTGAGTTTTTTGTCTATAAAAAAGATAAAAATTCATCAGGAATGAGCGGTTCAGACTGGTTGCTTGTTATAAATCAGTGGTGGTGAAGACTTTCCACTACAATTTTACCCCATTTTATTGATAAAAATTTAACAATCCTATTATGGTATTCTATCCGCATATTTGATATGTTATTTATCTATATTATTCATTTAAAAAATGAAAAAAAAAACCAAGAGTAAGTGATAGCAAATGAACAATTAAAATTTCTTTTAATTGATGGTTTTAACGGCTTTTATGATGGTTTACTTGATCTTACGTCGATGGCCTGTATTTTTAATGAAAATCTCAGTGAAAAGGTGAACAAAATGGGAGGGATAATGGTAGCAGGTCGTGGACACGAACGAATTGCGCGCGGCCAAGCATTTAAAAATATCCGGGAGTTATCGAAGCATCTCGACTCACCTGCCGACTTGGAAGTGAAACATCTGCGGAGCAATCTCATCGAATTTCTCCCTTTTCCTTTTTTTTCAGTGTCTCGTGAATTATGGCATATCCACTCCGCATCGTCGACTTGTGAGCCTCTTCGAGCATAGAAATTAATCAACCTCACGGTAGAGGAAAGGTCTTGTAGATCCACCGATGGTGAACACAATCCATTGGCATATCGGGTAGTTTCCATCAAGTTCACTGATTCTAAATGTCCAAACAAATCGCAAGACCCGTGGAAAAATAAAACATCATAGGAAATGAAAAATCGACGATAATTTCCTCCGTCGTTCTAATTAATTGACGTGAGAATTTTCCTGGACATCAGTTGGAGGATTAACTGTTAAATTTTAATGCATCACTTCTCCTTTTATTCGTCATTTCACTGAGTATAACGGCACATGAGCAATTTTCACTAAACTGCTGATATTCGATTGGAGATAAGTCATGCATTTCAGTCCCTCGGGGTCTATAAAACCCTCGCTACTGTTTTATGGACCATCGATCGTTAAATTAGAGTCTACACAGAAGCTCGCATTATGGCAAATGCAGTGCAAATACTAGGGCTGATTCGATAATTTTACTTTGGCAATACCTCCAACAGAAAATTCACAATCAATATCTTTCAATGGAGTTCATGTCGATAATTCCGTTGCTATTCCATCAGAAATATCTCATTTATACCTCTATTACACAACTCCAATCTCTCTATAAATCAAAAGAAATTCTCAAAAACACGAGTAAACACTAATAACACTAAATTCAATTCCTTTTTCCTCAGATTTTCTCCAATTTTCAGTCATTTTCCATGGGAATTTTTCGTTTTTTACTCATGAAAATGAGGAGGAGTTAATCAGTATTATTTCATATCACGATATACAAAAAAAAAAAAAAATCTAATTTGTCCATTAATTCCGTTACAATTGCGTTATAAAATAGAAGAAATGCCCCCTGACAAGTATAACCATTAAATTCAATTAATTCCTCTCTAGATTTCCTCCAATTTATAGTAATTCGTTGGGAAATTTTGGAATTCAATGTTTTTTTTATCGTCAATGACGAGAAGTTGGTATTTCTCATATCTGTCGGATAGGTTTTTAGAGATTCCCCGTAACTTTCATTACTTATCTTAATATTCCATGTTAAACAACAGAAAATACGAACAAACAAGCCGTGAAAAATCCATAATCAATACGTATTGTATCGAAATAGAGGGGAACCCCTTGTCATTGTCATGCCTATTCACCTGTTCAATACAGACAAAAATACAATGAAAATTTATGGTAGGTAGAAGGAGGATAAGTTGTAATGTCATAATCAGGAAGTGGACGAGAAATAATCGGGGATTTTGGGGTGAGTTGAGGGGTTTCACTCCGACAAATGATTCGATGGGTTTATTAATTATTCATTTACCTGTATATGCCAGGGTATGTCTGCTTTCAGGGAGCGCAGGCGTCAACCTGACTCCTGGTTCAGGTGGATATAGGCTTTGAAAGACATCGAGGTACATTCGTGCATCAACATGCTAGACCTCTGGGTTTTCTGGATTGCAATTACACTGATTTTCTTCGGTAATTGCGCCGAGTCTCAGTCACAGATTAGACTCTGTAAGTCGTCGAAAGTTATCGGTGTATCAGGTTTTCAGGAAAAGGGTCGAAAAATTCAACGGGTTTCTTGGGGATTTTTTTTTGGACTGTTTTAGTGATCGTCGTGGAGAACTCCGATGTTAGGGTCCTCAGTCAGCTCAATGATGTCGTACCAGCTGCTGAGAGAGCTTATGCTGGTGATAAAGTTACTGTCGAGGTGAGACCTGTTCAGGTTGATCGGCATGATGTTGATGGAAGCTTTCGAAAAGGTACTGTTGACTTATTTTTGCTATTCCAGTCACAATGTTACCTGATTTTTTCATCACGTCTAATAATCCACCGAAAAGTTTCACTGAATTTCTCGTTCAAAATCCCATTTTTACTGTAGTATTTCCAAGTCTTCACGTTTAGGTCGATGAAAAATCAAAGATTGTCGATTCATTTTGAAAAATGGATGAATTTTCGAAAAATTCTATTGAGTTTATAGTTTTTATTTTTCGTGGGGTCGGAAAATTCCCAACTAATTGTTAATTTGGTAAGCAAATTTTTAAAAAATTCAGTGATTCAACTCACTAAATGCAATCTTTCCACCTGCAAATATATATAAAACTATATATCGAAATTGATGACTTAATCCGTTTGAATTTCTGAGCTCAACTTTTCGAATATTCACTCATAATATCACAACCGCTTCCAGATAATTCCAGAGCTGCCTGATAATTTTGAGGCTTGTGTGGTATTCGAGGGATTATTTTTCCCATTCAAATGTCGGTCAATATATTATAGAATTGCACGATGAGACGAAACTCACGATTAAGAAATAAGAATTGCATATCTGTCATGTTTGTCGTGGGGTTCATTTGACTGGATAATGTTTTCTTTTTTATATAACAACTACCAGAGGGAATGATCAAAAAGTCATCAGTATAATATCATGTAGGTTGTGACGACACGTGACATCAAATGATCGATCGTCAAATTCTATTGTTCGATAGGTGGGTCGGAAAAATAATCTACAAGGTTTTGTCATATTCTCCTGATACTGGACCCAGAGACATCCAAATTTTACAAGACAGTATTGTAACTTTTGAATAAAGGGAACACTAAATTCAAATATTCCGCCCGCAGAATGTCTAAATTCGCTAAATTGCTTCATCACTCTTCTGCTTCCCTGATCTCAGGCACGGCAAAATACGAATTTTACACGAGCATTCACGTGATTTTGGTATATACAAACGTACACTAAATTTGAGGTACACTAAACTCAGGGCAGATCATATATCCAACAGATGGAACGTTCACTCCGCCCGCTTCATGTTTTTCGGGTACAATGTACGGTAAAATACTAATTTAACAAAAGCGTCCGGTAATTCTCGGGTGCAAGCTGAATTTTAAGCCCTGACTGCTTCGGCAATTCAAGATTTATGTTCTCCTGATAGATGAGACAAGAAAAGAAGAATTTTGCGGGAGCGTGTGGGACTTTAATCGCATCATCTCGACAAATCTGTCGACAAGTCCCAAGTGACTCGACTTAAAATCAAAACAATAACAATTATTATGCTGACAAAAAAATGTTGCAGTGTGCGCTGAACTCTTCGACGGGATCACCATCATATTAGATATCACCTACACCGGATGGGACAAGCTGCGAAATGTCGCTCAAAACAATTCAATAATCTATTTGAGAACAAGTGGTTCAATTATCCCGTACGTTCAGGCGATTGATGACTTGCTCCTGAAAAAAAATGCTACGGACGTTGCGTTGATATTCGAGAACACACGAGGTCTGTTGAGTTTTGGCAGAGAAGTTGTTAATTGTGATATTCTCGAGATTATTGAGATGACGAATCAATTACAGAGCTCAACGAGTCACTTTATTATCTCATCGGCAACTCGATAATACGATTAGTCGTCATTGACGAGTTGTCAGAGGTCACAGTCTCGACGATACGATTAATGAGACCGTCACCCTCGTATTATGCCATTTATTCCAGTACCGCTAAGATGGAAAGTCTCTTCAAAACGGTAGATAATCATTGTTATTTCACATGAAATGAGAAAAATTAATGAATTTAGTTGTTCTAACTGCTCTTGTAATTCAAGGCCATGAATGGAGGATTAGTCAAGAGAGATGGCATCTGGAATCTTGTCTTCACCGATATGCATTATAAGAATTTTAAATATATATCCGGTCCAGATACTTTAAACATAATGGTGGGAATTTTATCTATGAATCCTAGTGTATGTTGCAGACTTATTGGAGAATATCCGTGTACCTGCCCTCCCAATTTTGACGTAAGTATCATCATTTCAACTTGATAAACTAAAAATTATGAAACATTTTTATAATAATTTTCATTTTTCGAATTTTTACCATCACAATTAATTATGTATCTAAAATATTTGGTTGTTTTCTAAGTATATGGTAGAATTTTGTGTAATTTTTGTGAAAATTAAGAAATTGTTTTTGACAAGAAAATTGGCTGCTTAAATTTTATAGGAAAAAACCTTAGGTTTAGGTAATTTTAAATTTACGTTTTTTTTGGAAAAAAAAATTTAAAAAAATATCTGATACAGATTTATCCGAAATTCTTCGAGAAACTGATTTTTCTACTGGTCTCAACCATAACCCAAATTCAAAAATCGGGGGTTGATGTAGAGCCTATAAAAGGCCAATGTATGACGAGCAATGGAAATCCCATAATAGATCCGGAGAAAAATGCAACACTCAGGACATTCCTCACAACTCTGACAACTGTGAGTTTCTCATTTCCGTCGCTGCAATTCATAGCGGGAAAACTAACACAAGTTTGAATTTTTCGTAACATACGATTTCATTTCACCGTAGAATGTGGAATCAGACAATGACATGTTCGAGTTTTGGACGGAACGAAACTTAATCCAGATGCGAGCTGAAATTAACCTGGAGACACTTGAGGGAGGAAACTTGGAGATGTTGGGGAACTGGACGAAGAAGAGTGGAATCATACCCGCACCAGGGAAGGATATACAGCCAGCCAAAAGGTTCTTCCGGGTTGGAACTGCCGAAGTAATTATTAATTTTCAGCAATTATTCATTGAAATATGAGAAGCAAAATGAATTGTCATTTGTCAATTATGAGAATTCCATAGAGTCTGTTATTCATGGAAGATTTACCGAGCATGACAGAAATAATTAACACTGTAATTAATTAATTACACCAATTACCCTCCATCTAGGCATTACCCTGGACAACAAAAAAAAGAGATCCAAATACCGGTGAAGTAATGACGGACAAAGATGGCAAGATCATATGGGAGGGCTACTGCATCGATTTCATCCAGAAATTGGCAGAAAAAATGAATTTCGATTACGAACTCGTTATCCCAGAGGACAATTCTTTCGGCCACAAACTACCAAGTGGAAAATGGAACGGATTAGTTGGGGATTTGTCACGAGGTGTAAGTCCATTGGAATCGCCCCAGATAAATGCGTTAACTCCCAGCACCAGTCCATTTAATTCACCGAGATGTCTTCTTTTTTTTCTCAACGGCATATCAAATGCCACTTGATAAAATTATAAATTTCGTATTCGTACTCGGATTTTTTTTTCTTCTCCTCATACTCAATGAATAAATGCTATTTGCATAGAGCGGACAAACACATTGAAAATCGATAGAATAAGTTTGTTTCTTCGCGAAACTGATAATTGTATACAATTAACGAAACAACTGCAATACCCTATTGGTATTGAGCCTTCGCATTATCGACTGGTTGATTTGAAAAATTAATTTAATGCTCTACCGCCACGTCAGCTTTCCGAATCCCCCGATTTCCCCGAATCATCGGTGTACAAATAGCGCCTCAAAGCTCATGATCTCCTAGTAGGCTTCTACTCAAGTTTATGTCACGTCTTGTCATTTTACGAGACTGTCTAGGAGTTTAATAGTGTCTTGTCATCACAGGGGACCACTGAAGTATCATTTATATTCCGTCCATCATCTGGAGTTCAATTAATCAAGTCTTCGAAATTGAGTGGGACCATTTTGCAATTCCGCTATCCCTGTTATTCTTTTTTCTCGTAATTCGCTGGTGTCATTAATTCTAAAAGACCATTTTTTTTTATCGATATTTGAGATGAGTCTCGAGTCATTCAAATTGAATGCATGCGAAGAATTTCGAAACGAATTTTCAGATTTCCTCCATCTCGGTCATGTTTTCTGGGTTTCTTGCACGGCAAAACTAAGAATTCCTCGATATCTTCTCCACTTGTAGATTTCAGGGGCGAATGTCTTATTACTCTGCTGAAATTTTCCACTGAAATTTCTTTTGCAAGTAGTACTTTTCCTAAATTTTCAAGAAATTCACAAAGATCAGTGAAAATTATGAAAAACTCATGAAAAAATTCAAGTTTTGTTCCGTTAATTTTCACACAGACATTAATTTCATCTCAGAATTACAAAATTGTCACGTAATTTTTCGTGAATTCTCTATAATCCTCTACCAGGAATTGATTTTCAAGGAATTCCTTTTTTATTTTACGTTTTTTTATTTTTACAAACACTCTCAATTACTTTCAATTTAATTTTATCATTTATTTTTCGGTGTATGTTTCTCCATGCGGTCTGAAATCCAGATTTAATATTCTCCCGATACTAGATTGATAATTCCAACGCCCTATAGGGACATATCCTAAATTCATTGAATCCCTTGGCTTTCATGTTCTCCCGATTAAAGGCACGGCAAAACTAAGAATTTTACGATGCGGTATTGTAATTTTCGGGTGCAACTGTAGGCTCATTTTACCGTAAAAATCGCACAAATAAATTTATATCAATGTGAAATTCCTACCATTTCATAAATATGCGATGAGAAAACCATTTTTTCGACAATTGCGCTCTGTCTGTGAAATTACTAGTGAATTACCGGCCACTGCAATTACTATAGAATCGAAGTAAAAATGTTTGTAATGGAATATCGTAGATTTCAGAATATCCCGGTTCGTTCATGTTTTCCTGGTGGGATGAACGGTAAAACTAAGAACTTTACGATACCGTAATCTAATTTTAGGACACTATTATGGGTGAAATCCAATGAAGTAGAAGTGGAAGATTTAATGGAGATAAATCTTCCCGTTTGCTTTTCATGTGTCCCTGATATTGTACACGGGAAAGAGACCAACTTTGCGATGCGGTCTGATACATTTTGTACAGTTGATTGACCCCCAATTGGACATTTCAAGCTCAAAATTCCTAAATTTCTAGACTACCCTTCCAACCTCATAATCTCCTGGTGTCATACACGGGAATAAGAACGATTTTACAAGAACGAATTGCGATATTACGGCAGAAAATTCCATTGACTTCTCTCAACTCAAAATGGAACTGAAATTTCACGTCCACTTTATGTTCTCCTCATACCATTCACGGGAAAAGGCAGATTCTACAAAACCGTCTTGTTATTTCAAAGTCCAGTAGATGTTATCGGGGAGGTACTGCACGCAACACAGGAAAATTCAATGAAAATTCCATGAGTTTCAGTATTGCAGACCAAAATCATTCGAAATGTTTTGTCTTGGGTAATAGTTACAAAAAAATCGCTGCATGAAATTAGAGAAATTTCAAGGGCTAGGGGACATGTTTAACAACTGCTTTCTCCGGAATTCTTCTATGATCAATTAACAATGGATGAGACTTATACTTTACGAGTATTTCGCGATGCACAAAGTCATCAATTGCTGACTTGGTATGTCCTCCTAATACCGTGCACGAGAAAGAGGAGAGTTTTACACATGTCAATCTGACAACAGAAAATTCTCAGGTAAAGTAATCATAACTTGCAAAATTGAATTTGCACAATCCACGAGATTCTCTTGTAACTATCAGTTACCACTCAATTATTTAGCAAAAAGAATTTCTAAAAATTATCACTAGTACTACATACTCTTGCTATTTCCATTGAATGACAAATATTTCCTTTAATAGTTTCATATTAAATATATTCATATTAGATATTTCAATAATTTTATAATTACACTCTGATCTCATCTGATCTGACCTGAGGGAAAGGTCATTGCCAAGATAATTTACTGAATGATGAATTACGATTTAAATTATTCTGGCATTTGGTTTAATTTTTTTCAATATTTTCAACAGATATTATTCCCCGAATTATATCATAGTCATACACCCGAAAAGGTGCTTGACAGTCGATCAATATCATATGGAAACAACTCCCCAGGAAAAGGATGCACATCTATCATGTTCCCCTGATCCGCTCCACGGAAAAATAAGAATTTTACAAGACCGTATTCTAATATCTTTACACAAAAGCTCCGGATTCATCGGATCTTCTATATAAAATAAAATACATAAGAAAATATTAATATACGTTCCTCCCAATCTTCTGGCGATTATGTCCTCCTGATTCGTTTTGAAACGTCTGACCAAATCTAGTAGATTTCCCCAGTGAGACCCACAAATGAAAAAAAAAAACACCAGTATACAGATGCTGTCCTCTGATTCCTGCCAACCTCTTGTGATTTCTGACCTCCGGATGAAAATGAAAGCAAGTTTGATCGAACTCTGCCAATTCTACCAGACATCAGGGGTTGGAAAAGACAATTTCATAATTCAATCTCCTCTCCATTACACTCAGAGGAAAAATCTGTTGAATAAAATTATATTGCATCATATTCTTCTCCACAGGAGACTGACATTGCAATTGGGGCTTTAACGATGACCTCTGAACGAGAGGAAGTCATAGATTTCGTTGCACCTTATTTCGAGCAGTCTGGAATTCTCATTGTGATGAGGAAACCAGTGAGGGAAACATCACTCTTCAAATTCATGACTGTTTTGAGGGTCGAGGTATGGCTGAGCATCGTGGGGGCTCTCACCTTGACAGCTGTCATGATCTGGATCCTGGACAAGTACTCTCCATACAGTGCCAGGAACAACAAGAGGATTTATCCTTATCCCTGCAGGTTCATTTCCCTCAATGAATTCCCCATCATCTCAAAACAACTAAACAATATTTTCTTCATATTCAAAACTCTATGAAATCCCCTAAAAAATTTGAGGACCACATTGAAGTATATATTAGTGATTCGAAAAAATGAACAATTTTTTAAAGAGATGAAAAAATTTGAAAAACTTATTCATATTATTTTGTTTAGGAGTGAATGCGCAAGAAAAAATATGCAGTGAATACAATATTGGGTCATTAATTTGGATTAAAATGATATATTTAGGGAATTTACACTGAAGGAGAGCTTCTGGTTCGCTTTGACATCTTTTACACCTCAAGGGGGTGGAGAGGCTCCAAAGGCACTTTCTTCTAGAACTCTCGTTGCTGCCTATTGGCTCTTCGTGGTTCTCATGCTGGCTACATTCACCGCTAATCTAGCTGCCTTTCTCACTGTTGAGAGAATGCAGGTATGACGTGTTAAGAATGTTGCTTATTCATTTTTCTAATTAAACAATATGCCTGAGACTGGTTTCGCCGATTTTAGGGTGATCCATATCGTGTGTGATTTATCAATTGATTCGTTCCAGGCTCAAGTCCAATCACTGGAGCAGCTGGCAAGACAATCGAGGATTAACTATACGGTGGTCGCTAATTCCACAACTCATCAGTATTTCCAGAATATGAAAAATGCCGAGGATAAACTGTACAAGTGAGAATTCCTATAAACAATGACTATTTTTTCCCGAGATATATTATGATGATTTCTATTGGTAGTGTCTGGAAGGAAATAACGTTGAACAGTACGAGTGACCAAGTGGAGTACAGAGTCTGGGATTATCCAATAAAAGAACAATACGGTCATATTCTTCAGTCAATTACCACAGTGGGACCAGTGAAAGACTCGAAGGAAGGATTTCGAAAGGTAAATATTATTAACAGTCTCAATGGAATTTTATTCCAATGTATGTTCCAGGTAGTTGAGAGTGAAAAAGCTGAATTTGCATTCATCCACGATTCATCAGAGATTAAGTACGAGGTAACGAGGAGCTGTAATTTAACAGAAATTGGAGAGGTCTTTTCCGAACAGCCTTACGCAGTCGCTGTGCAGCAGGGGAGTCATCTTCAAGAAGAAATTAGCAGGAAGTAATTAAAATTCATTGCCAAAAAATAGCCATTGATAATAAAAACCATATGGTGAGCTGAATTGATCGTATCTCTTTCAGAATTCTGGATCTCCAAAAAGACAGATACTTTGAGACTTTATCAGCCACATATTGGAATGCCTCATTGAAGGGCACGTGTTATGACATCGACGAGAATGAGGGTATCACTCTGGAATCTTTAGGTGAATATTCAATGGTTCAATTTATTAATAATTGAATAGGAAATAATAAATCTCACTGTTCTTACTATTTACATTAACACTTCACCTTTTCCCATTTTTTTCTCGACTACTTTTTTAATCGATAACACATCACTCATTACATATATTCTATTCAAATATTTACAACAGGTGGAGTTTTTATCGCGACACTCTTCGGCCTTGCTCTTGCCATGATAACACTGGCAGGTGAAGTGATATATTATCGCAAGAGAAACGCAGCCAAGGATAACAAATCGAGAGAAGCAAATGGTGAGCACATGAGAACCGGTGAGGATGCCCTATCAAAAGGAAGACTCGGTTTCAAACCTGCACCAACAGTTGCCTTCATTGGAAAATCCCACACAGGTCCAAGGTCAAGAATCTCCCACATCTCAGTGTATCCCAAAAATTTTCCCTTCAAGGATTGAAAGAATAGGATAAAAAAAATTTAAGATAGGAAATCTAAAGATGTTTTATATAAGCTTCAGACCAAAATACATAACATTAAGAATAAAAACTTCTTAAATGCCTCATTATTCTGAATTACGTGACGCCTCTTTTTCAATAAAAAGGGGAGGCAACCAATAATGCAACACTGCGGGAAAAACCAACACTTTCCACATTATCGCAATCGATATTTCATTCTTCTTCCGTGTTGGTGATCAGTGGGCGTATTATTTTCGGGTTTTTGTCAGTAGAAGTGAAATCGATTTCTCATAAACCGCAATTTCACGAGCTCATGAATTCTCACTTATCCGATCCATTCATTTACTGATACTCAATTATTTATTTTTCATTTACAAAAATCATTGGAGAAATCATTAAGATTTTTTTTTTCTATTTTCGCATTAAAATTAAATTTGCTGGTAATAATGAATGTGTAACGTGTGTTGCCAGGGTCCCGAGACTTTATATTGTTGAATTGTTGATATCCCCATTCCAGATTCTTCAATTCCTATGACAACAATGACAGGTGGTAGACAATAGGCCCATTGATCTCCCTATCTCGCTTTCACTCGACTATTGTTTCAAATGTTAATTAGACAGAGCAGGTGTAATAGGTGTCAATAGAAAATTTTTTTTAGCCCGGACACTTTCGTTGAAAAAAAAAATCAAACAAAAATGAATAAAATTAATGCCGATAATTGGACTATGTAATCGACAAGAGTTGCCCCACCTCTTGCTATTCATTTGGCAATTATATGACCACTGCTGTCGCTTTTCCTTGCTATGGAGGGGACACTTCTACACTTCTTCATATTCTGGATGTCAATATAAATCACCTCGCCACTTCAGGAGCAGTCATTTCATGCTGAAGTGTCTTATCATTCGTTGGAGCGTGAAGTGATCGACACAAGAGGTGATTTTTAACGTCCAGATGGCTTCGCACAAGGTCAGTGTTCAACTCAATCGACTCACCCCCACGCTAGCAATACAAGCATCTCTGTTATTAATTTAATATTTATTTATTGAGTTAATTGTTCCCCAGATCCTCTGGTGCACGATTTTCCTGGCAGTGTGGCTCACAGAGGCCCTGCCAAGACGTGATTCGTCCTTTGAAGAGGTCACTTCCCCCAGGGAATCTTCAGGTTTCAGATTCGGGGATGAGTACTTTACCCCGGAGGCGACATATCACACCCCAGAGAAGCATCAGAAGCCAGAAGGCTGCGAGAAGGTGGTGAAAGATCTGATGGTATGCATGGTATGCAAGGACCCGGAGACCTCTGCTAAATACGAGCAGTGCTCATACGTCCCTCAACAATCAGAGAGATCATATAGTCATAAATCGAGTGGAAGAAAACCGAAGGAGTACGAGAGTTCGCAGTCCCAAGTGGCCGAGGTTCGTCCTTCCTTGACCAAAGAAAGTCTCGAAGAGGAGAGTGAGGAGAGCGAAGAAGCCTCGAGTCCCTACAACTCCGGGTTTTTCAGCTCTCGGGGTGAGAGTGAAGAGGTTTCATCCAAGAGACCATCGAGGACCTACAGGGCTGAGGCTGAGACTGAGGATGAGACGTCGGGGGAATATGTTCCCGAATCGGAGAGGCTCGCGGAAAAAGCCGATAGATCCAAGTGTCGGGAGGAGAAAAGACAAGATGGAATGACCTGTCAAGTCTGCAAGGATCCAGAAACTGGGGGAAACTTCGAGAAGTGCGCGTATGCGTATGAACCCAATGACAAAGGCTACTCCTACAGTAGATCCAACAAATTCCAGAGTCCTGGGAGAAGCGACTCCGGAGGGAAAAAGGGAAAGACTCCGAAGAAAGCCATCAGGAGGATCGATGAGAAGAACGAGGCAGAGGACAGGAACCCTGGGGAGAGTCAATTCACTGAGAGAAAAATTGATGGCAAGTGTCGGGAGGTCGTCAAGGACTCCATGACCTGCACTGTCTGCACTGATCCCAAAACTCGAAGGAACTCCGAGCAGTGCTCATACTCGTATGATCCTGCTGATAAACTCTTCACCTACAGCCAGTCGAGGTCCTTCGGATCCAAAAAGGACCCCAACAGTCATCAGAAGTCCAAGGAAACCGAGGAATTACCTTCAGAGCATTAGATCTTAGTTATTTTTTATTGTTGAACATTGAACGTGTAAGGAAAATAGAAAATTAAAGACTTTTTGTCAAATCCCATGAGACTGGTTTATTTCCACACAAAACATTAGTAATTTCGACTCTTTCTTAATATATTTCACTGTAACAAGAGAAATCTGCTGAAAGAAACATGGAGAACTTGTAAAAAACGACATGTAAAGTAATTATTGAAATTCCCTATGAAATTGAGCAATTACTAATAGAGATTGTAAAAGAAAAAACATAATAATTTCAATTCGGATTTATTTATTCTCGCATTTTTTCCGTAATTTGTGAATTCTATTTTATCGATGGTTGATAATAGAATTGAGAGAGGGAGAACGTGTTTAAATGTGCAGAAATGAATGGATTATCTCTCTTCTCTGATTGAGAAAAACTGCAATTCTCTTCTCAAGCAAACTGCTTCTCTTTTCATAATTAAATTCCCAGGCGAACTGATTTGTCATCTCATTTTAGCTTTCACTAAGTGGAAAAGAAATGAAAATGGAATAATGCAAGAATATCTCAGTTGAAATTGGAGAAAAAATCACGGACTAGAACACTCTGGGATGTGACTTGTTGTGTCTTTGATGAACAACAGCAACAACATGAGCAACAATATGGGTGGCTGGGATCGACAGAAACTCACCTTTTTGTACGTGTGTTGTTGTACAGCTCATCGCTACGATTTCTCTGGGCCGGCGGCGAGTCATCGTCAGTTGCGACGGACGCGTCCCAGTGTCGGCATCGTATCCCAGTTACTGACTAAATCCACTGATAATTCCAACAAAAGACAGACAAGACATCTCCAGGAATTTACCATCCATTCCAGGATACTACCATGAGCTCAGCAACATTAGTCGGGTAAGACACCATCTCTCCCAATTAATCACTTGATCTTCTGTTCTAAGCCCCAAAGTCTGCCTCGGTCTCATGATAAATCTAAATGATCCAAAAATTCTCGATAAATTATTCATAAATCCAGTGATACCATGCACTATTCAATAATCTTTGCCCTTGAATTTCGGCAAAGCCCTCACTTGTTGCTCACCTTATAGAGCCGACATGACCCAAATAAACTCAATACTATTTCGGTCAGTGGCTAACAACAGCAGAATCTTCAAAATCCCCGAAAAGTCGATGATCAGAGAGTGGATCTCATCAAATCGGACCTGTCCTTCGATCTTCCTCCGATGTCAATGACCTTTGGCGAAATTTCACCGAATGTCTGGCGATAGCCAACATATAGCGAAAATTGTTCATTGCCACGTGCCTTGCTTGCCTGGTACCCAGCGAGATGGAAGATATTTTTAAACAAGTTAAAAGTGCCTTTGCTCGTTTTCCCGTAAAAAATCCTCTTACGTGTTGATTCTCACTCTCATCGAGTTCTTTGAGTATCAACTGACATGCTACTCAAAAAAGAGCATAGATTCGACGAGGAACTCAGGGAGAAAATAATATATTGATTGTCCGTGGGCATTGGATTAACAGTGCCACAAAACCTAATGTCTAAAAATAATATAATCGGAAGCATTTTATACGGGTGTGCTTACGGCGCGGGTCAGCAGTCGCTAAAATTAGTTGCGCTTCGTGTATCTACCTAAATACATTTCTACTCTATAGAGCGCGAGTTGGCAGAGATCCCTTAAGCAATAAAGGCCCAACTCCATGAGCTTTTGCCATGAGATAAATATTTTCAATTTTCACGTGTGGATTGATAGACGTGCAACGTTTCGATGAAACCTCCATTTTTCATTCTATCATCTAGCCTCCTGATAATTGAGGATGATTTATCGTCCACTCGTCCATTTAATGTTACACATATGGGACGACCTTGTGGACAACCTGGCGACCTAGAGGTTCCTTAAATGGCGTTGACCATTAAGGAAGCGCGAATCATTATCAACCATTCTCCAGGACAAAATGTCAACTGCCAGATGTGTGCCGTAGAAATTTCCGACTCTAACTGATATAGATAGAATTTGTTTAGTATAACGAATCATGGAAGTTGCAAAATAAAGAGAATGAGATAAAAATAAAGATAAATAATGAGATGGATCAAGTAAAGGAGAACTCTGGGGAGAGCTGTGAATATGTGAACCACCTTGGCTGAACACTTACAGACCGCTGACTGCCTTGCTTCCACACTTCCACACTTCTCTACCTAAGGAGAACTTTGGGAGTGTGCCGAAGACTATTTTATAATCCATGCGTCATCGACCAACTTTCCCAACTATTTCCATTTTTTCTCAAAAAAAAAATCTCACTCCAACCAATGGCTTTTGTGAACTAGTTGTCTACCCTATTTTTCTAGAACTTGAATCTCTATCATTTTCTGAGAGAAATTAGTGTCACGAATATTTCAATTATAATTCCATCTGTAATTATCATCGAAATATTTATTTTACAGGAATTCAGATGCGTCCGGAGCTCCAGGTAAGCCCTGAGAAAATATTGTGTAGATTGGAATAACAGGTCAATGAAATGACTTCCGTCGGCTTGTGACGATGGACATAATGATGTTGTGTTGTACAAAATGTTGTTAATAATTTGCAGGATTTTGTCCTGCCCCACCACCGCCTCCACCACCACCTGGGGTTGGTCAAATGCCAGCAATGAGGATTAACACTGAGGTAAGATTTCAAAATTCTCATATTCTTAGTTTGTCATTTGCCTTCACAACATACATTTTGTGACAAAAACAAGAGGCTCCTGCGCATTTTCCATTCCTCTGAAACCTCAATTTACTCTAAAACTATAAAATGACGAGTCCCGAAATACCGGTAATTACAATTTTATTCAATTGATTTCCATTATATTGTACTATATATTGTATAATTCCTCAAGTAATTTGATATGTTAATGTTCCGTAAATGGTAAAAATCAATAGAGATTATTCGACAGAAAAATGTCAATCATTTGAAACGTTTGATTCTCTCGAACTCTGGAAATTTTTTGCAATACACATAACAAGTCCACGCTCAATTCTTTATTTCCAAATTAAACCGTTAAATCTTGTGATATAAGTGGATGTTTCGAATGACACAAGACAGGTGTTGCAACGTTTTTCTGAACAACTCTCGTGCACTTGCCAAATATTGTCCCAACTGTAGCATTACAAATAATCCCCGGAAAATATAAAATTCTTCCAGACACCAGCATTAAGACGCCCAATGCCAAGTGCCAATGATCCATACGAGCCGCCAGCTGCAATTCAAAACGCAATGATGACGAAAGACAAAAAGCCCTTTACTTACACTCCAGGTATGGGTGGTAAACTGGATTTATCACAGATCAGGAGTCCAAGAATGGCGCGCAGGGTGGCAAAGAATGCAAATGATGAGGGAATTGAGGGTCCACCAAAATCACCTCTGGCAGCTGAACAGTCACGTCCAGTCTCCACTGGTGCCAATTTGTTTGTTCAGCCTCAAGTGGCTGTTCCTGTTTTCCCCACTAATGCACCACAAGTCACTCGTCCACTTCAGGTCAATCGGACATTGTCAAATGCTGGGGAGAGAGGCCAAGAGACACCGACACCGAAACCAACGGTGAAGATTGAGTCGAGACCGTCTTCGCAGCCCACCACTCCAGATACTCCAACGAGTCCCACGCAGGTGAATCTCAACAAGGCACCAACACCATGGATGCAGAAGAATGTCAGGGAGAGGCAAGAGGAACTTCCTGAGTGGGCGAGAAGGAGTAATGGAAATGGTTCAGCTTCTTATTCACCCCCGCAGAGCCCTCCGGAGTCTGTTACATTTGTTCCTCAGTCTCCAGTATCTCAACAACAGCAGAGACCCTTGACCCAGATGAGATCCGTGCAGACGCAGCCTGGAGAACGTGTTATTCCTCTTTGTGTAATTATTATTATTATTATTATTATTATTATTATTATTATTGTTATTATTATTATTACTACTATTATTTGGTCATTGAACAGATGTTATAAACATTTTAAATGCTTGCAGGTTGAAGACAGACCCTCTGTCTTCGCCATGAAAAACGACCATGGGGCGTCTGGGCATCATCAGCTAAAACAGACCCCCCCTCATCATCAGTCTCGCTGGTACGCCCCTCAAAACTCGCAGAATCAAGTCCCAGCACCTCGACCTGTCTCATCTCCTCCTGCATCCCAGCCCCAATCGGGTGGAACTTACATTGTCCCGATGAGGATTGAGGGAAAACCCACAAGTCCTCCGGTTAATTCTCAGTATCAACAGCCGGCTTGGAATGATTACAGTCCATCTGGTAATCAGGGAAATCGAGGAAATTTCCAGCAGAGATCTGCTCCGCCCATTCAAGCTGAACCCGGACCCGTCCAATCTCGATCCTTTCGAGTGCTTCAGAAAATCACAGATACGGACGATGACGATGTTGATGTCGAACAGGTGCGCAAACTTCAATTGACTGAGGACGATAAGCTATTGATGAGCAAGTTCAAAGAGCAAGTTGATGGGGACACGTATCTTCATCAGGAGGAAGACCCCCGGTATCGTGGCGCTGCCATTCCCTCTAGGGCTTTTCGTTATCTTCAGAACATGACCGATGATGGGGCAAACACCAATGGTGAGTATTAACGAACATCATTAAGCCATTGATCGATTTATCTTTTTTATTACTACGTATCAATTTGAATAAAATTAAATGTCATCTCAGCTGCACCTGCTCGCAATGTGAACAGTGCCCTCAAGAAACAGAACAGGAACTCACGAACCTTCGGTGAATTAAATATCATTTCTGTGTGCATTAATTAAGAATAATAACACTAGTCGTTCTTACAAATCTATTGCAAACCTTTTTCAATTTACCTTTTTACCTTTGACTTTTTATACTTTAACGTCTAATAACAAAACTTTTATTTGTGAAGTGTTGATTTCTGAATGTAAATTGGTGCTTTAGTGATTCTTAGTGGTTGTTTTAACTTGATTTAACAGATGAACCTCAGTCAAATGTCCCAGCAAGCGAGCAACAGGTCCAAGAGCCTAAGAAATACACCGGAAGTGCGATACCTTCCAGATCCTTTAGGATACTTCAGGCAATGACAACCCCTGAATCCGTGGGTAAGTCTCAATCTCAAATTCTCACATGTGTGCCGATATTCTCTAAAAGCACAATGATAAAAAAATATTTTTAAAATACACGTAACAATCGATCATCAACCATCGATCTTCGATTAACGCGGTCTGGATTGCCTCACATTTGTTCATGAATAATCAACATGATATAAACAAAATAAATCACCAAAAGAGTTTATACTGTCCTGTCCTTTGATCATAGGAAACATGTGTAAACAAGGAGTCCTATTTGCTCCCAACTTTCACTCTCCAGTTCTCCATTCATTAACAAATAACATATATTAATTTATTCAATCCTGGCATTTGTTAATAATTTGTTAACGACAAACGAATGGTTCCATTATTGCAATGAGTGAGAGCAAATTGAACGTACAAAGGGCAAAAATCATCCAATAAATACCGCGACAGCAGAGCCATCAAATGATCAAATGATCAACGATTTTGTATTGTGAATGACAATGTGTTTGTTGTAGCGAATCAAGATAATCGTCAAGCAGATTTCACCTGTCAATCAGAGAATAACATGATGCCACCAGGCAAACATCAGAGTGTTATACCGCGTTATTCCCAATCCATACTCTGGCCATACAATCCCCTCCTATGTTCAATTAATTCACCAAATAGTCATTATCACCGTAACACCAGCATCGAGGATCACAATATTTCACCCACTCATACTTGTCATTATCTGGATGCTTCCATTGCCGATAATATTCTATCCGCCTACTGTCCTATCTATGACTACCGTTTGTGTTCACCAATGTGCCATGAAATTTTCCAATTACCACCAGTGGATAGACATTACAATGATTGTTTAGAACTATCGCAGTCAGTGGATAACTGGGTTAAGGTGGCCAGCAAGATTGATGATGATGAGACGAGGTATTGTGATTGGTGGGGTAACATCAAAGACGGATCATCTATGCCTGGTGATATTTTTCATAAAGAGAGACAAGACACTGGACAATTTGCGGATAATCTCCAGGATGGTAATTCAGAGACTTCTGAAACTTCGCGGTCTTCTGAGACTACCAGCGAATTCGAGTCGTACCTTATTTATTCTCCAGGACTTAATTTGAGTGTTAAAAGAGAAGAATCAACGGCTTGTCCAAGTTTTTCCAAGTCTTCTGTGAGTGAAAATGAAAACGGTGAAAGATCAGAGAAAGAGCTGAGGCCAGAAGTAGCCCTTGGAAATGAAAATAGAGAACTGAGAGATGATGAAATACACAATAAGGATGGGGCTGATGAGGTAAATGGGAAAAAAGATATTGAGGCCGAGAATAACTTGAAGCAAAATGAGGCAAATGAGCCTTTGACTGTGAACGTTCGTTTACCCCTGAGGTTCCGAATATCTGTCACCACCAGCGAAGATGAGGATAATTCAGCTACGCTGATATCAAAGTCTCAGGCAGAAGGACGTGATCCAGTCATTGATACAAGCACAACTGTCGACTTTACTTTGCGAAGGAAAGGGACCATGAGACCTAAATCCTGGTGTCCAGAGAAATGTATCAATGAGTTTTGGACAACTGAAATTATTCCTATGAAGCGAAACTTGTCACCAGTGGTGTTTACTGCTCGGAGTGTCGATGATGATGATGATGATGATGATGAGTCCTCCAGGGATATTCCAGTCCCAGAGTTTAAGTTGCCAGTGGACAAGGACAATAAAAGCGAAGAAGAGGTAATCGATGAGAGCAAAAATAAATTCTTATTAACAGTGGAGAAGACGCGTGATGAGACTGATGAGGAGGACAGCGGCGTGACATCAGACCTCAGCAGAATCATATCAGAAGTTGACACAGATTCTGAGAGCACACCTGTGAAGAAAACTGCTGCTTACAAGAGAACTCAGACGCACTCGCGACTCTTCAGACTCATCAGTGGTGACTCAGATGTTCCCCAAGATAAGGACGACGCCTCAGAGGCTGTCATAGACATGTCAGTGACAAAACACCAATTGAATCTCCCCAAGATCTCTAGTGCTTTCAATTACGACCACTCGAGTGAGTCTAGTGGTTTGACATCTCCGGACTTCTCGCCAATCTTCGAGAATTCCTGGAAAAGATTCCAGGAGTCCCTGGGCACTGGAGGAATGGATTCCATGGGGAAAGACTCATATTTCAAGACTTGGAAAGAGGCAAAGATCCAGGACCATAAGAATGGCGTGTCTTCGCCAGTTGTGATTCCTGGGGTCCTCCAGGGCGTTTCCCCCTGGCCTTTTAGGGCCAAGATCCTCTGTCCAAGGGTTAGAAGCACAAAAAATGTACCCAGGACTATTCAAGGCCATATTACCAAACTCAACAAGTACGACCGCTGCTGATGGTCAGAAATTAATCATCAAAGCACAAGCAAAAATACGTTTTTTTTTCATGTTTTTTTGTACATTTGCAAGCAATGGATTTGTTAATTGTCGAACGCTACCATTCATCCTCATTCTCCATTACTCCAATTATCTGGGGGCCGGATGGGATTTGGTGCTATGTTGGGAATCCCGGGTGACAATGGCCTGACCGCGGACATGGCCTGACATTTTTTTTCACCCATCGGTACATAACTTTTTTTTATAAATATTTTTTTTCTCTTCAAATTCAGCCAAAATGTCTCGGTATCTGATATCTTTATTTTGTGGAAACGATGATTACTATGATAATTGATCAAGTAGTGCAACCAGATGAGGAAATTGCCATTATCCATTCATTATTTTCGTGGGGACATAACGTAAAAATATAGAATTGTTTTGACAGTCATAAGAGTTATAGGAAATTTAGGGGTTATTTCCTCATGCTTTCCATTTTGTTCCATTTTTAAATTGAAGTTTCATTTAGGAGTAATAATTTTTTTATTAATTTTTATCTTGAAATATTGTTACTAAATTATTGGGAAGTTGAGATGACTCATTTCATCATTTGGCTACTGATTCTTATTTAGATTAATAAATTCCGGGTTGTAATTAGTGAATATGCAGAGTAATCATTGAGACGACAATTATCTTTAACAGTACTCTTCGATCTATCTCTACCCTGTTTTCTTACGCCAAAGACTCTGACAATTTCATCCTCGTCGTCTTCCTCGATGCGCTCTTCCTCCCGTCAAACCCACGAGGACACCACAATGTCTCACGTATTTTAGACAGACCAGACGTTTCATAATTTTAATAGCAAGTCATGATTAATTGAAAATAAATTATTATTATTTTTTTTTAAAGAACACATGAAGTTACGTAAATGTGCTCGTACAGCATGGGAGACTCTGCGGTCTAACGCTATCATAATTTCTAAATGATTATTCAGTTTAAATTATTTATATTTAATTGTCACTATTTTTATTCACGGTTTGCATGAAGCAATCTTGCATGACGGTTTAATGATTAATTAACTGATAAAAAGATATAGAATCCTTTGAATCAAGTAATAATTTTTTTCGTTCTATTAATTACAATTAAATCGGATACGCGATACTAGACTCTGAACAAAGAGCTATTTTTCTATTGATAATGGAATTTGAAAATTCATCTCATCAATTTTTATGTTTATTTTCAGGCCCAGACACAACCGATTATTGAATACACGAGAGATAACTCCAGAATATTAAAATTTTTATTGTCTAAAAATTGTTTCTTCTTTGCTTTTATGAAGTTTGAATTAAAAAAATTAAAACAATTGGAGAGATGGGACTATCGGTGTGTATGCGTGTGCGTGGATATTTCTTTCTTTCTTATTCGTTTGATTTTCTATTTTGTTACAAGTGTAATCCCCATCCCCAGCTTCATGGGAAATTATTGTTTTCATTTATGTAGATAATACAGCAAAAGGTACTATAATTATATTCATTCGAAAACAAACCAACAGAGAACAAAACAATGTGGATAACTTAACTAGTGGATAGATGAAATCGCATTGATTAATAATATAAATAATTGTTTATCGCTAAGACTATGTGTAAGCCACAGAATAAATTATTTATGAAAAGTAGAGGTGAATTCTTCGTGGCTATTCATTTCTATTCGAATTCTACTCGAATGACTTGTACATGAGATGCTGATTTTTATTAGAAATGATATCAGAGACTGATGTATATTTGATTGTGGTGCATAATGTAAGCGATTGTAGCCCATGCACTGACTTCCCACAGGCCAGCGATTGTTTTCCAGTAGTGGGTATTCATAGCACCGTATCTCCAGTGGAACGGAAATATTTGGTAACACATTTGGTGGCCGATATACATGAGCAGCGCGTTCATGCCTGTAACATGCAGTGAGAATCGTCAAATTTCATTTTTATATCAACCATCGGTTGATTTAGTCTTCTACGGTGGGCTGATAACACTATCCATGAAATGTCGAACTGTAAAAATGAACAAAAAGAAATGAAAAAAAAAATGAAAAAATTCACTCTCGGTCGAGGGTCTGATTTAGGATTTGAGGGAGGAAACTTGTTTTATAATGTAATCAGTTGCATTTATCAATTTTCCATTTATATCACCTGCAATTCTGAATGGTCCACCGTTCCACACACGAGCGACATCCACCAGTAGATAACAAGCGGTCAAAAGTGCAAGAGCAAAACTTGTTGTCAATAATACGAAGGAGAGCGACCTAGGCCATCCAAAACGAAAGAGGAAATGTACACAATCAATGAAATTCTCGAGTGGATCATTAATACCCACCACAAGTTCTTGTTGACAGGTATGATATTTTTAAAATGTAGAATAGAACCGATTCCGCCGTATATGACGGTGAGAATCATCCATCGGATGACACGACTCTTCCAGTTTTTATGAATCCTCAGAATTTTTCCCGCCTGAACCCCCAGAAACGTCTGGAATATCGTCGTGAGACAGCCGAGAATTCCTTCGGGATCGAAAGGCCCCGATCCGTAGACTCTATCGATCGTTGGATGTTGATATAAGTGATCGATTCCCAATACTAATTTATCGATATATCCGGCAGCACCACCTGTGCAGTTGAAATATTCTCCTGATCTGTGATATCCGCCTGGACCGAGATATCCTCTACAGGCGAAAAAAAAACAATGTCCATTCACATCCCAACATAATTGCAGTCGTCCAAACCATTTTTTAAACTCTAGTGAAAGAGATTTCTTTATTTTTTAATGCAAAGAATAGAAATTTGAAAATAAACTCACGTGGGACATCCTGGAATTTTCAAACCAAATGTAATCATGCAATGAGCTACAACGATACCCAAAATGACAATCCACTGTGGCAGCAGTGATAAGCAATCTTCAGTTTTTGCGAAAAACCCATGCTAAAAAAATCATCAACTTATTGCTCGTGAATTGAAAGAAATGCAAAGACTTATGGAGACATTTACCTGAAATTTTTGAGACTGTCTTCTACTCAAAATAATATAAATAATCCCAACAATTAGATAAGCAACTCCGAACCTCTGGAGAACTCCAAAAACCCTAATAGTCTCGAATTGGGCAGTAGTTCCAATTGTGTTTAAACAAACTCCAATGAAGAATAACAAAAAGCCACGTCTGACGATATTGGCACATATTTGCCACCGCGGAACTCCTCGTGACAATTGCGAGGTCAAGGCGATGGGAATGCAGACGCCCATGATCCAAATGAAACTAGGGAATACCAGGTCACCAATAAAAAGTCCGTTCCACGTTTTATGCTCTAGAGCTGCGTAACCCCCTGCTCCATTATTCACGAAGATCATCATCAAGATGCTCATCCTAGAATATCGTTGACATTATTATGAGGAGAATTATCACAGGGAATAAAGAGCTATAAATACCCTCGAAACGTATCGATGGATAGAACGCGTCGTTTTCCACTCAATCTCTCCTCATTGGATTCTCCTAGATTTGGAACTCCCGGTTTACTCCTTAAGTACTTCTTGAGGATTCTCCCGGACGCTAGGAGGAGAAGAGCACACAGGAGCAAAGCAAAGATAACGACAAGAGCTGGAGGACATTAAAAAGGAATTATAGAATAAAATTACTGGTGTTCTTGATGCCAACTCACGTGTGTAGGGATTTGCTGGTTGTTTGATTGTGGTAATCTCGCAGCCGAAATCCTCCACTGTTACTTTATACAGTCCATATTGTCCTAGTCGTGGCTTGAGTTCGCAAATCAAACTTCTGCATTTATCATGGGGAAACGGAAAATTTTAATTGTACTTTACAGTCATTCGAATAGGGGATTTTCTCATTTTTAACGAATAATTGCGCTCAGTGTCAAAAGTTTCAAAGTAGTAAAGAAAAAAAAGTGACGAAAAGAAAAACAAACAATAAAAAATTCATTCTTCAAATTTTCCATTCGTTTTTTTATTTGAATTATAATTTTATTTGTTAGAAAATAAATACTAATTGTTGAAAAATAATTAGGAAAATTATGAAAGCCTTTAAACTGTCAAGCACCTCTACCAATTGTAACTTTCCCTAGAAAAATATCAAATTTGATAGAGAAAAAAAAATCATCAACCTGGTATCATTGGGAAACTTATAATTCCCAAGATTCTCCCCATGAAAAATCCTCCAGATGTGTGTTTTCGCACTGTCAAAAATAAAACTCGCATTTTGCCGAGTGTCAACTGTAGAAATTCTCGAGAAGGGGCACTGCAATCAGCAGAAATAATCGAAAGTAGCGCAGATAATCAGCGGATATCTTCCAAAGGAATGGCACAACACTAGATGCTTGATAAGGTCATTGCACTTACCAAAACGCAGTCTGTTATCACTGAATAAATCCCCAGCTCAAAGTTGCTCTTGGTGTTTTCGAAAAGAGCACAGGCTTCATCGAGACTAAGTGCATCATAATTGCACTCATTTACCTCCATATTCGCTTTGATATCTAATTATTCAAATCTATCGGAGGATCTAACAGCCTCTGACATCTGCTCACTTCCCCTCGTTTCGACACACTTCCACCAGCGGATAAGCCAGTAGAAAGTAATAGTCTGATACTCCACTCGTTTACCGGTCAGTTGTCTTCCCCCTCGATTTTACAAGAACCAATACGACGCATCCAGTCCATGACGCAAAAATAAAAACGATCGAAAACAGTCGAACGCACTTTTCTTCTTTGATTTAATCACACGACTCAACGGATTGGTATTTTGCTATTTGTTAATGATCGACTTTTCCTAATATTAATAAATATTGAGAGAGCAATTGCACTTTGAAAAATTCATCGATTTGTCCTCAGTACGTTTTTGAACTTCATGTAAAATAAAAAACAATTTTCTTCCACCACAAACCATTTTTCAAGCTGAAATAATGTAATGTATTTTCTTATTTTTTTCTATAAATTTGAGTATACCTCGGTATATATATAGATATATATTTTCATTTTTATTTTTTACATATTTTGCGTTACCTTCCTCAATTAATTTACCTCACTCGATTTTTCGAAGGGAATAAAATAACAAAAAACTATAGTTTAAAATAAAATTGTTATGATAATACAGATTTTTTTCCTTCATTTTTTTCTTCATTTTTCGATTATAGATATTTTCAGGGTTAAAACGCTGCGAGTGAAATTGGGTTGACTCCAGTCTATCCTTGATGTTCACTCTCCGATTGTTAGTGTCCAGAGCATTCTCTTGTTTTAATTCTTGATCCTTAAATTCGCCATGGGATAATTATTTTAATTACTAAGGAGTGTCTTGATCTCTTTGTGCATATGACAGAGGAAATCGACGTAGCTTTGGCTATTGTCGTTTCCTCGATCCTCAACCAAAAAGTGTCGCAGCACCATCTCCAATTTATCCCTCTGGCGTACAATTGTCAACTGTGAAATAACAAGTTAATCGGGAGTTAAATGGAGAAATTGAGGAGAAGGTCGTTCAGTGAATTCATCCGGAGAATTAGTAATTATGTGTGCTACTGAAAGTGAAAGTGGTACTTACCCTCATGCAATGATGTCTTTCGGTACGGACGCGGGCAATTATTTCTCTTATATGAATGTTGAGTTGATTATCTAGGATAGGAATTGAGGTGCGCTCTGTGTCGACCACTGGTGCACCAAAAACTGCCTGAATCCACTCGGCGGACAATGCATGGCCCAGCCATAGGAACATGTGAATACCATTCTCTAGAAAATTCAATAAATCAATTGAAAAATTATAACTGAGACTACCGATGATGCAAACATTCGAAAAAACTGAATAATCAATATAAAATTGACAATGTTAAAGCTTGACATTGCAAAAGTATAAAAAATAAGAGTCAATTTACCCAGCAAGTAAGCTCCATCCTCCGCAAACTTATCAATAGAACATCTGAGCTGCTGTGGCAGTTCATTGGCCTGAAGATCAATATCATGCAGCGGCAGCAGCCTAGGATAGAAGTAATTAACAGAAGTATAAAGAGGCATAGTAGCCACAGCCATCATCACAAAAGTTCTATCGTCGATGGTCATGTCGGCACCCCCAGAGATTGCATCGCTCTTCAGCAGACAATTGACGTAAAGAGGAAGTAGTTTCATACACTCTGGTAGGACCAGCTGACTTGCACTGAAGGGAGATGCACAGTGTTTTCTGTACGCAGCAAAAATCGTTGCACATTTGCTAATCAGATTATCCTTGACAGCTTTGGGTGTAGACTCGATGAGCTTGAAGACACTCTGTTTAGCAAAGAAATTGACAACGGCATCAGGATCACACGCTCTGTACAGCTCAGCCATTTGGGATGATGTCTTGAGGCTGAGATTAATAATCCGCAATTGACGAATGCCTCCACAAGAGGTATAGAGAAGTGCCACTTGGACATAAACCCCTTCTTCATCAGAGAGTTTATCATCATGCTTGACCTCAATAGCAACAGCTTTATTGCAATCAATACTAGCCAATTCCATATCAGTTGTATTCGACATGAAAAAGTGGCCGTAAAAATCAGTGGGTCTCACCCCAGTGGACGTTCTCACCCTCATCACAGCATCAAACGCAATGGGTCTGCTAATGTTATTAATAATATCTGTAACAAGGCGATCTCCATCATTGTCGGCCTGGAAATATGTGTATTTATAAACCTCTCCCCCTGTCAATCGAGACACCTGCCCAATGGTAGCAAGATCTATGTAAGAATTATTAAAGATGAAGAGATCGACACTGCAGCCAACTCCCACGCACTCCTGCCCCAACTGATTGTAAACTGTGCTTTGAGGAGCCAACACAGTTTTCTCCTTGTCCCCTCCCAGCAACTTTCTATCGTCCCTGTTCTTGAGCTTGCCAGGTGCCTCAGCAATGGGCAACGACGAGTGAAACACCATGAGCTTCCCAGGGCAATCTGAAGCCTTCAGTGCCTCCAGCCCAGCTTGAATGGCAGGTGCAAGTATTGTCTCGGTTTCACGAGTATCTGCAAACATTACAGGAATCTGTGCCAACAACGCATCGATAACAGCCTCACTCTCCTCAGGATCTCCCAGGAATCCATCCAGCAAGGGCATAAAAACATCCTGCACGTCCCCAACAACCATCATCTGAGGCTGTGTCAGATTAGGACTGATGTTGTAAAAATGTACAGTGTTCGAGTAAGTGATGAATCCAACTTTCATAACAGATCTCTCTTGAAAACGATCCTTAGGAAGATTCTTGATGATGTTCTTGAGTTCGCCACAGAGAAGATTAACTAATCCTGATTTAACGTTATTATAGGACACATCAATGACGAACACTATCGCTGGTGGTTTGGGGAAGGTTGCGTTTCGGCAGTACTCCTTGGTTGCTATGAACTCGTAAGTCCCCAGCATGAGCTCTGGTCTCTCGTATCGATCCATTCGCTGGCCAGTGTGATCGAGATGCTGAAAGTACTCTGATGGTACCTCTGTTGTGGCTTTACAGAAGGCGCACTGAAATCTTCTTCCAGCATCGATAAACTGCATGAAGGGGCCCATGTAGGCCTTGCACCTGATGCACCTCACGGGACCAATCTCGCCCATGTCCACGATCGGTGGATCCTGCTCATCTTCAATAACCTGGGCCATAGGACTCACAATCAGTCCAAAAGGCACTCCTGTTTGTTTCATTATGTCCGTTGTCGTGGGTACTGTGTAGATGGTTGACCTGATGAATCTGGGAGATGCATTTCCCTGATCCTGGACAACGAATTTTGTTGTGACGAAGGGAGGGGCCAGGCCTTTTTGATTGGTAATGAAGACACCACCTCGGGTGCGTTGATCATCCTGCATCACTTGGATGGGACTGGGCATGGATTCTGGGTCGAGGCGTCGTGCTTGTTGGGGCTGGACACCGGGCTGATAGACAGAGGATGGATTAGGGGGACCTGCCATGTTCAGACCCTGGGGATGGAAGGGACTGCGTTGGCCACTATAAGCATCTGGGGGTTGATAACCTGGCATCGATCCTGGGAGGCCTCCTGGACGCATTGGTGGCAACTGGGGCTGGTGCAGACCAGTCTGAGGAGGCATTGGGGGCCCTGGCATCATCTGCCTCTGGAGGTTCTGGTGTTGCTGGGACTGGTATGCGATGTAAGGTGTAGGCTGTCCCAGTGATCCTCCAATGTTTGACGGTGGAGGACCTGTTGGTGGTAAATTTCCTGGGGGGCCGGGTGGTAATCGAGCTCCCGGAAAGGACTGGGGGTGCGGGGGACCTGACATGGGAGCGTTTTGAGGGGTTAATTGAACAGGGGGTTGTTGAACTGGAGGTTGTTGAACTGGGGGTTGTTGGACTGGGGGTTGTTGACCTGGAGGAGGTTGACCAGGGATTTGTCGCTGTTGGGATGGTGGGTAGTTCATGGGAGGGGGTCCTGGGGGCTTTTGACCGAGTTGGCTTGGTGGTGTCATGTGAGGAGGCTCTCCTGGATATCTATTCACGTTGGCTGCCGCTGCTTGACTCGGTGGAAGACTCTGGGTTTGCGAGGTTGGCGCCGGAGGAAGGAGAGGATCTGAAGGACCTGAGGGCGAGTGATCTGTTGAGGAGAAACCGTTGATATTTGAGGGGGGCGGGGCTGAATTGGTCGCAGACTGCGGGGGAAATACCTGGGAATTAACAAAAATTTACATTAGTAATTGTGATGAAATTGTGTTTCAAATTTTGATTTAATTTTCGTGCGTACTCACCGATGGAGCATTGTTTAACGCCATACTGGACATTTGGTTTGTCAAATTATCCTGATTCACCGAAGGTGGTGGCCCATGAAATGAATTGGGGGGAGGTGGCTGTTGATTATTGACTTGAGCGTTGTAGTTGTAGTATGGACTGGCACCTGGGGGTAGATTTCCTGGAGGTGGTCCTGGCATGGTTTTCTGTGGAGGATACTGGTGGGAGTTGACAGGGGGCTTCATCATTCCAGGCGGAACATTGGCGTTTAATGCTTCGTAAGGAGAACTACCTGGAGGCCCTCCATAATGAGAAGCCTGAGGATGAGGCTGAGGCGCCTGTTGATGCGCCTGATGCATATACTGCTGATTCATTCTTGTTGTTTTTTCACTGGAAGCACAACGAAACTCTAATTACAAGTCAAACTGAATTTTTCAAAAATATACAGCTGATAAATCATCACCCACCCCCAACAACATAACATATTGTTAATGATTACCAATAGATTAAGAATTTGGTTGGATTGAGATTAATTTTGAATCAAGTGAAGAGTCCACACTAGATGAATTCATCACCATAAATGCAAATTGTCAGTTAAAATAATTGACAAACGTGGAAATCAATGAATCCTGACGTTTACGAAAATGAAATCCCATTACTACGAGATCATCCCTCACCTGCGAAAGTGCAGTGCAATCGACCTAACCTGATGTACTAAATATCATTGATGTAAAAATGATCTTTAATGTCAGTTGATTCATCAACATATCGGGCAACATATCTCATACACTCGTTAAAGTAATAGGACAAGATATTGGAAAGGACACTTAGTGAACTTTAACTGCAGGTGTTTAGAAACCCAAGAGTGTCTTCCAATTACTATCATTCACGTGTGCTCTTCAAAAAATTAGTGCCCTTGAAGGGACTATGATTATCCTCACCTGAACGATTATTTTTGTTATTTAAATCATAATCGCAACCCTAAATATTGACAAATGTTTACACTAAAACGAGACAATGTATCTCACTGAGGCGATTTCTACAGATGCCACGTAAGGTAGCACTGCGCATGCGCCCCACGCACGTTACCACCGGACACGTCATGGAAAAAACTTTGAAGCACTTGAAAATTTTTAATTTCCCTGACACGTCGAAAGTAGCCCTTCCCTGCCATATAAACACCCCGTAGATTATTTATTGATGATTTAATCCATGGGGGTTGCAGTTTTTCAATTGAATCGTGTTAAATAGAAAGTACTTGGATATAATGCGCAGTCCCAGAGTCATATGGAATTCGAGACGTTTCAATTGGTCCAGAAAAGGCGGGAACGTTTAAATTGGCAGGCCAGGAGAAAATGAGAAAGTCAATGGCAATTTGTGTATGCATTTTAAAAACGCAATCTGTTTAGGGTAGAGAAAATTGAGTTATCGTTTCATCATTTTTTTATTTTTATTATTCATTAAAGTGTCAATGACAGTCACGTGAAAAGTAATATTAATTATGAATAGACTATTAGTTCCTGTATTAAAAAATTATATTCCTCTTGCTGAAATCATTCCCAATTTATATAAAGTAATTTAATTGCAAAATAAATTATTCTGTTGGTATATACGGTAAATACATGGCTGTTGGTGAGCTCTAACCTAATTAATTTGATATTGGACAGGTTATGTGCGTGTGGGACGTGTGGAACTCAGTGTTGTCATCCGAAACCTCCGAAACGTCAACGGTCGCCCAAAACACTCATCCTACTAAACAAAGCTGGAGGTATCGATATTCCGGTAATAGATTGAAATTCTAAGGAGAAAACAGCTCGGCAATGGCAGTTTTGCACCGAGCCCTCTTCACCTGGTTCAATCTGCTGATCTTTCTGATCCTTCTCGTTCTGAGGCTGGACCAGAGGATCCAGTGGAATTGGTTCATCGTTTTCATCCCAATGTGGCTCTATGACAATATTCTTTTGACATACGTTGTGTTTAATATGATATCCCACTGTAAGAATGGGCATGATAGGATCAACACTCTTCGACGAAAGGTACTTTTCCAGACATTCGAAACACCTCAAATAGCAATGTACTCTATATTACATAATAGTTCAAATCTTGTCCAATCAAATATTGGAAAAATTTTCAATCCATTTTCAATTTGTCAGGGGTTTGGTAAATTTTACAAATGTTCACCTTTTTTTTTGAATATAATATTTAGGCTCTTATTATTCTAGGGATGGTACGTTCTGGCAGTTCTTCTGAAATTCAGTGCTCAAATTCTAATCTGCCTCAGACTAGAAACCCCCCAATGGAATTTGCCAGCTAAAGCAGTACTGGCCCCTGTCTGGCTACTCCTACCAGCACTCGCCGTTGATGTTTTTATCCATTTAATTCAACACTCGCGGTACTGACCAACGGTCCGAGACATATACGTCCTACGTCACAGTTGTCATTGAAAGACAATTAAAAGTAAACTCACTCAAACATTGAATTCACTTCAAAATGATAATAATGAGAAGTTCACTTGTTCTCGAGTTTCCAAATGATTCCAAGTTATAAAAAAACATAAATTATCAAAAATGAAAACCAGATGTATCCAAGGGTTTCTAAATTTTCGAAAAACAAGGCACAAATGTCAGTTTAAAACCTCTGAAATATTTCCTCCTAACTTTGAAAAGAAAAAAAAAAGACAATAAGTCTCACTCATGCTTACAAAATAACTTTTCAGTTCAATCGTAAAACCAAAACTACATATATAGGACAATGAAATCCACATTTTCTCAATCAAAACAAGATGAAGTTAACGATGAACATGATTAGCAAGCCATAAACAAATTCCAAATACGTCGTTTGAGTTTCGATTCACGTGGAAACATGAGTAAGCTCTAATCTAATTTTACACTTTCCACGAGTCTAACCTTTGGACACATTCCAAATAATTAAGAGAGTGAATAACCAGAAAGTAAATCACCGAGGCTTTCTGAAATTTCGTAATAAAGTTCAGCCACTTGAATGGCTCTTTGCCTCACAGAAAATCTTCATCACAGAAGACAAATTGAAGGGAACAGCGCAAATAGCAAGAGACTTCAGTGGCTTGACGTATGCATTCCGATCTAGATAAACAAAACGAAACCATTGTAATAATGGAAAGCTGGAATTCTTGAAAAGAACCATTGAAGACCATGGTAATTAATTGCATATCGGTAGTCACCCTATTGCATTGCACCTGAAGGAGAAACCTTGGCAGCCCTCCAACAAATTAACTGAAAGAGAGGGAAAAAAAAGAGTGCTATCCTCGCTGCAACCGGAATTTTTTACGTAATGCATTCATAAACATTGCAGTTCAGTTGAACACGTGTGTTTGTCAATGTGCAGCTGTTGCTCCAATAATCCATCAAATGGAAGACCAAATGGAGGATATGATAAACCAATGACAATTGGCGTAGTCATAGATAAAACGGCAATATGTTCGAAATTCTTCTTACGCAATTAGAGGTCTGTCTTTGGGGGATCGTGGAGGAACGACTGGGGAATCAGTCTGTCTTCGTGACTCGTTTCTATCACAAGTCGTTTAACGTGAGAGACTCAACTAGAGAGATCTATTTTTAATTTTCGTTCAAGGATGAATCGAAAAGAAAATGTTTGCTATTATAAATAGGTTCTGAAAAATAATAGAAGGTTTGAGTTTTGAATGCGTTGGGAAGATTAATTAACTCTATCCCCTGGTGTTCTCTGGATGTTTAATAAGACGTGTGAAACCCTTTGGAGTTATTTATCCTCTGGATAATTTAAAGTGAGTGGACTAAATACACAATAGTATTATTGTGTGAATATTAAACATATTTTAATTGTGATGCAATACTACTCTTTGGAGTCACTTTGATGGATCAAAAGTGTTGGGTTTATGATGGGGTTTAGAGTTTAACGAGAGGAATTAATACAATTCTTTTATCAAGATTGAAGATCAGCAGTAGAGTTGTCGTTGTGCAGTCGAGCGTGGAAGGAGGACTGTTTCTATTTCGCTTGGAAAATTCTTTGAATTTTTGTTCTCCCTTGATTCAAATATTTTCGAGGAACAAAACTGTAAGTTTGTTTCATTTTCAATTTCAATTTAAATAATTCAGCTTGTCTGAAATTTTTTAACTAAAGTCGGCAATTTTTACCGTGGAACTGAGACAGACTTATCACCCTGATTTCCATTGATTTCCTATTAATAACCGATTTGGATATAATTAATCCTTGTAATTCTCCTCGATATTAGTTGTTATTTTTTTTTTTTTATAAAATCAGACTAATAAATTGCAGTTCAACTTCTAGATTATATACACAGCATTACAAGTATTATAATTACCCGACAATTGTCTGAAATTTGTAATAAACTTGTGATGAATGTTTCAATGATAAGATCACGGCATTAAAGGATCAGTTGCATGCGATTAGAATCAGAGAGAAAATATGCTTTCAAGGATTTAAGAATATCTAGAGATTTAATTAATCGCCTCATTTTCATTATTTCTCGTTACATTTACAGATGAGGCTAATATTGATACCAGTATTTTTATTACTATTCGTGGGGGAAAATCACATGGCCGAGAGCAATGTCATCGTCAAAGAGGTACAGTCTGGGCATTTGGCTGAATTACCCTGTCTGAGCAGTGATGACCATCATCGCTTCATGTTCTGGGAGCTGATTGGTGACAACAAAATTATCGGACCTGGAAATCCACTGGATGTCGAAAAATATAACTATGAAGTTCTAACGGGAAAACTTCTTATCAGGGTAATTCTGCTAGCTAATCTGGTATTGAATCCCTCAACTTATCACTGGAATGAATAAACAGTATAATTATCGCGATAAGGAGTAAATACTCTGTAAATATTCATACATCAATGTTTTTCATTCCTCGTTGAAGCACAGCATAGCCTGAGAGGGGGAGAGGTGATGTTATTTTATCCCCACAATTATTCCAATAATTACCTTTGATCGTTGTAATTGATGGAAGTGTCAATATACCGATAGACATAAATAAATCAGTAAATAGACTCAATGATTCGTGTTACTGAAGGCTGATTGCACAATGTATTCTGTCATCTTCATCGACTAATTGCGAGTACTCGTAATTTTTACGTTCTCGTAAAAAATACAATCAATCAATTCCAAGGACTCAGACTATATTGTATTCCTCAAGAGCTGAGGAATGACTATTCTCTGAGGCTTTTTTAAAATAACAAATTGACAGTTGAATGAAACTCCAAATTTTTTTTCAATTACAGGGTGTATCTACCACAGAGTCTGGTCTTTACAAATGCGTTTCCAGAGGATTGAATGATCATTCAGCGATAAATATTGAGACTGTTGAGCTCGTGGTGACAAAAGACTGGGAGGATGTATGGGAGAATGACTATGAGGTAATTATTTATGGATATTTTCATGGGACCATGCTAGTGAAGATTTTTCTATTACTTTTTCGTAGACAAATTTGCTTCGCGGAATGGCTGCTGTTATGGTAATTGTCGTGGGAGTCGCAGTGGTGCTATTGATCATTACTATGAAGAGAAAACGCAATGCCAGGTTCTTCGGTGAGAAATAATTACTTTGTAATGATAGAATTGATGTCTAGTCATTGAAAATTACTCAATTACTTTTTATGAGCATCGAAAATCAACATATTTCCACTGGAACTATAGCCTTCACGCATTCATTTCAATAATTTATAAGAGATACAACAACTATGACAAATGTAAATTTTTTTAATGATTCAATTGTCTCAAGAACTAGGAAAATAAATTTTGTGGAAATGTAGATATGAAATTTTCTGAAATTTTCATATATTCCCGAAATTGGTTTCTGAATAGCACTAGTTTTCCAAAAAGAACTTATTTCCGTGCTTAGTTGACAAATTCACTATTTCAGAAAATACATTGCATAACGGATTTTTAAAAATTAGATTTGGAAGAGTCACGGGAGGGTTCACCAGCCCGATACAGAGAGAATCAGCCCCAGGCATCAGCTGGCCCCTCACGAATGGAATCTGGAGGTATAGACAACGCAGGATTAGACGTGGACTTCCCAAAGGTGTTTAAGCAACTGCAGAAAGAGGACACGTTGCCTTGACCGATAATTTCATTCAGATCTCACAATAATCATTGTTAAATCTCTAGCGAAAATAATTCAACGAGATAGACTCAAGAAATATTCTCCAATCATGAATGTTCAATTCAGAGAATTATCTAAAAATTTCAAATCTCAGGAAAATCCCCAATAACCCATTTTTCCCACAACTCGAAATTTCCTCCATTAAAAATTCACATAAAAACATGAATTATATGAACAAAAAATATGTAACTCACTTAAAATAATTTATAAGCTAGAAGTACAGAGTAAGAATCTTGTAAATATAGTTCTTAAACATTTAATAATTGAAAAACAATGAATAAAAAAAAATATTTACACACAGTCCATCTCTCCTCATGTTGACACCCCGGAGAGATTATTGCCAGATGTTTCCATAAGATTACCAGAGATCTCCCAGCTCTCCTCCCCAGTCTCGTCGTCCTCGTCGTCGTCCTCGTCCTCAGGCTCGACCTCAGTCTCGAGCAATCTAATTTTCTTGCTATTCTCGCTGAGAACAGCAGCAACTTTCCTGGGTCCTGACACTGCAAGTCTCCTCGCAGAGATTCCTTGAAAGCTCCTGGGCCAATTGGATCCTACAAGATCATTGAGAAACACAGACTCCTCTTCCACATCGAATATCTGTCCCTCATTGACATTCAGCTGCACCAAAGTCGATGTCAGATTATTGAGTTTCAACAATAATATACTGAGGAATTGTGGAGAGTAGAACTGCATGTCACTGATGGCAAAATCACTGACAGTCTTGGTGAAAGACGGGTGCTTGAAATCAATGGAGATAACTGAGCTCTTGAACCCTAGTTTCCCCTCTACGGGGCCAGAGCCGACTTTGAAAATCCTCAGGGACCTTCCATCACCATCAGAAGCTGCGATAAGAAAATCACCCTCCAGAGTCACTACCTGGGTGCACGTTGAGGCTTCAAAGGTCGGCAAAGTCGTAGAGTTTACCACGAAATGAGACGTGAGGCCTTTATAGGCGTTGGAAAAGACCCCAGTGACTGCTTCCACGAGTTTCAGGTGGGACTGCAACAATGAACAATCCAGGTCTTGTTTGATTATCAGTGGGTGATCATGGAGACACTTGTTCTCGGATAACAGAGTGGCCCATTCACTCCCCTCAGTGGTGAGAGGGATCTGCAGGCTTTCTCGGCGGAGGTATTGCCCTAATTTCTCGAGATTAACGCCCTTTCTTCGACTCGTTGTGTCGCTTTTGTCGAAACCCCTGAGGAACTCGGCGATGAATGTCAGTTCTTGCTGGCTGACTCTGCTCGCCTCTGAGGGGACTCTTTCATCTGTCAGTTTAGCTATTACGACGTAAAGCCATCGGAAGAAGGCCTTGTAGTCCCTCATGCTGTGATCTATTACCTGCTGAATTTCTGATGATTTAGCTAGAAATGCTTCGGAGGCATGAAGAGCCCTCGTAATGGGCTCTTCATTCCCCAGTCCCAGTGCCTCGTAAGGACCTCCGAGTCTAGCCATCCCGCGCATTTCTGATAACTGATAGACCAAAGCCATCCCCACACTGCTCAGATGCTTGAGAACCAGTTTCTGGATATTACTGTAGCAGATTTCGATGCTGTGACCCAGCTTTTTCAGCCCCTTCTCTGTTAGATCCCGGAGAAGAAAATTTTTTAACTTCGACGTGGGAATTCCGATCATGAGCAGCTCGAGAAAATCAGCGGCGAGAGCTCCTGGCATATCGCACTCCTCGTATCTAGCTAATTTCTCGTCCATTTCTAGAAGAATTGTCTCCCAGGCTTCGGAGATCGCCATCAACGTATGGGACAGATAGTCCATGAGACACTCGACGTTTGCCTGGACTTGGGCTACTTTCAAGAAAGCTGCTGATTGTTCTAGGAGACTACAGGAGAGTCGATTCACTTTTATTCCCTGGGAAGTCTTGCACGAGACGAAGATCGGCTTCCCGGAACCTCCACTTATTTCAGAAACTGAACCATTTCCTACTTTTATCGCACCACAGTAAAACATCCCGAATACGTACATCGTCATTTCACCACCTTCGTGACCTAGCTGAAAGAATTCCATTCATTCATGATCTGATTCTGCAGGAGAAATTAATTTTTAAAAAATTTTGCCAGTTTTCAATGAAAATTGCAAAATTTGAGATATGGAGACAGCACACTTTCTGTTACAGCCTTTTTTTATAGAGCTAATTGAGTAGGCAAATGGTAATTTAGAATAAGTGCACATTTTCTCGGAATGGGTTTTCCCCAAATATTTGGGGATTGAAGCAAAATATTTATATATTTGTAATGATCTTTTTGTAGCAGTCATCTTTTTTTACCAAAAATTTCTTAACAAAGATATTACTAAAAAAACTGACATTGATAAAAATGCACTTGTCCTAATTTACCTCTTCTAAAAAGAATTGAGCGTTACAAAAAAAAATCATTAGAAAAAATCTGGCATTTCTGTTAGGTTCGTAGATATCCTTAATAAACTCAGGGTTTAGGTGGTCAACTTACAAAAAGCATATCCAGAGTTTGAAATAAGCAGTCTTTCCTCTCAGGTTCTTGACTAAATCCTCGATTAAGACTAGGAAGAGGAGGAAGGTATTTTCCAGTGGGTGAGGTGGGTGAGGTCTTGGAATTCTGCATTGAACTTTGGGCATCCGAGAACTTTCTGTTCTCCATGGGTAACCAGGAGATGCAGGTGACTCTTCCCTTGGATTCATGTTCCTTTTTATGAAGAATGTTCTTGTTCTCAATGTCCACAAGATGCAGCGTTCGAGAATTGTCGTAGGTGACTGCCAGGAGTTTACCATCAGGTCTCCAACAGAGATTGGAGACAGTTTCTGATTCCTCTGGCGGACTTAGGAGCCACACACGCTGCCATGTTAGCCGATGCAGTGCAACTTCACCTGGAAATAAATCGTGAATAAAATGGCAGAAACAATTTTATCTAGAAAGATTAATTATATAAATCACCTTTCTTGTTGGCAACTGCCAAAAGGTCCATTTTTGGAGACCATCGCATCAGTGTAACTTCCACTGGAAGCTGACGCTCTTCCAATTTCCTGATCGACCCAGACATCTGAGAATTTAATTTTTCATCTACTCATCAAACACAAGATTCGATGCATAAACGATATAAACAAGTGACATTTGACGGCAATTCAAGGTTAGAATCCACATGCTCACATGCAATTCCCATTGGTAGCTGCTCTTTCGTTCGAAGATAACCAATGAGCGACTCGGAATTTCAAAGCAGTGCATTATGGGTTGGAATAAAAAACGGTAGCGCATGAACTAAAATGAGGAAAATCTCGAGAAGTAATCCCTGTGGATAAAGCAGTGTGTATCGTATTATAAAGTTACCTTGGTACCCTCGGCAACGGCCCGTCTTTGATATAAACAAACTTGACGCATTCTATTAGTTTCACAACGGATAAACCCAAACCGTTCAATATTATCATAATTGTGCCTCGATTGACTCCTACATTGGACAATTAATCGAAATTTTCATCGAGTGGAGCTAGAAAATACCATGACATCGTTAGATCTGAGACTGCAAAAACTGGAGCATCAGGTGATGGGTTCAATCAATTTAAATAATAAAAAATGATTAGTTAGAGATTTCTGACATATTTTTTAAATGTGCTTTATTTGATTTTCATCTCTCAGCGTCAACTTCTGGCGGAAAAAATGAAACAAAAGAGACAGAGTGGTGCAGGGGGCATGGTGCAAGCATCGAACATACCCTCTGCTCAGTACAAAAGTCACTCTGCCAAGTGGTTAACTCCTATGAAACAACCTCAGTCTTGTGATGGGCCTCAGCACAATCTGTCATCAGTTAGTTACAATAGCACAGCAGCATCGAAAAGGAACATACCAGGTAATGCCACAAGATTCCTTCAATCGACCCACATTCTATTAATTCGCCCCTTATTACTGATTTCATGGGTAGTATGGATGATGATACTCTTCCCTTCTTTGTTTACGATTAGAAAATTAAGTGGCGATAGTAACATTTTACGCTTTCATCAGCCTTAAATTCGTATTCTTATGTGAGTGAAAAAGAATTGAGATTCACAAGAAAATGATCTTAAGAAAAATTTAGACATTGCCTTTAGTTTTGACTTTCTGATAACTCTTTGCTGTTTCGTTACTGATTTGATCAGGATTTGGTACAGGATTTGACGGTGAAATAAATGGAGATGGAGATATTTTTGATGGCATGGCGACTATGGGAGACTGCGCCGACGAGGAATCATCGCCTTTGGACACACGGTTGCCGCAGGAAGGCCTCGCCCTTCAGTTATACTCACCACTTCCAGTAGTACCTTTTGATGGTTCTGACACTGTCATCGTCAACCGGGATCACTCAAATGTAATGTCTAAAATTCACAATTCTTTTTCTAAGAATAATCACTTGAGTACTCTGAGCACAGAGAAATGAATAGATTCGCAACGAGAAATTACAAAAAAAATTTTCAAAAATCAAAAATAGCTTCAGTTGATGTAACAAATCTGTACAACAAATGATCACTCAATTTTCAGAGTCCAGAGTTAGAGGGAAACGTCGAGGGGAATATCGAGCATTTTGTTCTGCAACCGGCGAACAAAAAAATGCACTACAAATGTCGAATCACTCGTGATAGGAAAGGAATGGATCGTGGCCTTTATCCAACCTATTTTCTACACCTAGAACGAGATTATGGGAAGAAAATCTTCCTCCTTGCTGGGAGAAAACGAAAAAAAAGTACAACAAGCAATTACTTGATATCGACTGATCCAACTGATTTATCTCGAGGTGCAGAATCATACGTTGGCAAACTGCGTTCCAATCTTCTGGGAACTCAATTTACTATTTACGATAACGGTTACTCTCTAATGAAACAAAATAAACGGGATGACCGATCAACTCCTCGACAAGAATTGGCAGCTGTTGTTTATGATACCAATGTACTTGGATTCAAAGGACCTCGAAAAATGACTGTTATTATTCCTGGGATGACAGCTGATCAGCAGAGAATACCCATCTGTCCACGGGATGAATCAGAGACGTTACTTGGTAATTATAATGAGAATTCATTATGTTCTCGACTGACAAGCAGAAAATCACTTTTTGCATTTAAAAATTTCATCACTTTTTACTTTCAAAATTCAATTTAAAAATAATCACTAACTTGGAACAATAATGATCGGATTACAGAATGCTGGAAAATGAAGAACATGGATAATGTGATTGAATTGCACAACAAGACACCCGTATGGAACGATGATACTCAATCCTACGTGCTCAATTTTCATGGTCGTGTCACACAAGCCTCTGTAAAGAACTTTCAAGTGGTTCACGACAGTGACAGTAAGTTGCATGACCTCATACATGAAATATTCAATAAATCGACTGAATTTTTTCACAGCTGACTACGTTGTTATGCAGTTTGGTCGGGTAGCAGAGGACGTTTTCACCATGGATTATCGATTTCCACTCTGCGCTCTCCAAGCATTTGCTATCGCTCTCAGTAGTTTTGATGGTAAACTCGCCTGCGAATGAATCTCCATGTGAATAATGACAATTGATTACCCAAAACGAGTTATTAACGGACCTGAAAGACTTATCGATGAGAAAACGAAATTAGAGGCAGCAATGTGCAATTGAACTCTACAAGTGGAACTTCTTGTGTTCAAGTCATCGAGACTATTGGAGGAATTTTTAGATTTTTTTTTCTCCCATCGCTCATGCTGTTGTGTCGGAATTTTGTTCAATAATACATTGGAAATCAATTTTTCATCTAATGATGATGTGATTTCGTTCACTATTGATCTCAAAGTGTGACTTTATTAATAACTCACCTTACATTTTTATTATATTAATGTACCTTTTTCACGAATACAAATTGTTCATGTAATCTAGATGCGAGTACACACCAAGAATACAGTATTATGTCCATGTAAAAATAAATCATGACGATTATTCGTTACTTTGTTGAAATTATAATTTTTCCACCGATAGTTTTTCCCCTCACATTTATAAATATCAAATGTTCAGAATGATTTACTGACATTTTTTTTTAATATGAAAAAGTACAAGTGTTGATCATGATTTTCAGTATTAGCATATTTATTGTACCAACATAAAATGATTGAATAAAAAATAGCTTGTGGTAGAGAAAAAAAACAGTACGTCGCAATAATATAAAAAGCTTAAATATGACCTAACAATATCATTTGAATCATAAGAAGGCACAGTGGTGTTTGAAAATCAATTTCTTTCCTAGTTATTTCACTCGTTTTTCACCAATTACTCCTCATATGTACATTCACAACTGCTTTATCAACTTTTTCTGATATGTATTTAGGCATATTCATCTGTTAATATTGTCATTTTGTGTTGAAGATCTCAGACTCTCCGAAAGCATATATCCAGAAATCAGAGTTGAAAAACTGGAGAATTGTAGAAAAAATCAAGTAGTTGAATAGTTATTCGTCAGAAAAGGCTCTTCTTCTGATTAGATTGACTCTTTACTTGTGCATTAGCTCGGGAAAATTTTGGTGCGGGAATTCGCGATGCAGGCCGAGGGATTCCACTTGGTAAATTTGACGAACGGCTCACAGGTAAACGAACACCATCAGTCTTATTTTCGAGATTCTGCGGTTGTTTCAACACAGACTACAATGAATACAAAGATTATCATTAGAAATGCCTCCACCAGAAATGACACATAAATGCTAAAACTCACCGTTTTATTCGGAAGACTTTCTTGCTGCTTCGTGACTTTTTCCTCATTAGCCAGATGATTCTCTTGAGTCAAAGGAAGAGATTGTAAAGACTCAGCAGGACTGAGCAGAGGGGAACTCGTTTGAATGACCGCATCAGTATCATTCGAATTAATTTGTTTATCAGGAATCTCATTATTTTTTAAAATCGGTGAAGGAAGGTCCTTTCCACTAGTAATCCATGTGTTCTCCAGAATTCTCCTATCAGCTTTTGGCGTTGATTCCTGATTTAATTTCTCCACCTGAATGCGCGTCATCTTATAGAGATGGTCAGAACTTTTCTCACAATTCAAAGGATGACTTCCATCCGAACACGTACTCAAGCCATCATCAAAATCTGGGCCACTGTAAGTGCTCAAAGTGCTCTCAATGCTTTCACTTGAATTCCTAGTATCCGTTTTGTCACCTTCTCCCTGTGCTTTAACCAAGCTATTCAATCGATTGGTCGATATCTGCCCATTCCTCATTACTCCTCTCCCAAGCGGTTGGAAACCGAATTTAGATTGAATCATTCTCGTTGATCTACCTCTTGTCATCGTCGAACTTTGCGATTGAAGATTGGGATTTGATTTTTGAAGCGTTTGAGGTAAACGCGACAACGACTTCGGCCCATTTAATTTCGTATAAATATCTTGAGAATCGAGAGTTCTGCCACTCATTTTATTCAACATTTCCATGGACTTTCCCCGATAATTCTCATCATATTGTAATGACGTTTTACCAGTAGGTTTCACCAATTTATTTATTAAATGAGTTTTGCTGACTGCTGTAGATTTTCGATACGTTTGATAACGATTGACAGGCATGTCGTCGTTTTTTATAATGTTAAGGGACTCCTTCAGCATTGCTGAATCTCTTGTGGAGTACGTCATGTCAAGGGATTTAGGCTCTTCATCCTGCGATGGTGCCACTCCATCAGGCCAATTTGGCAGGTGTTCGTCCGAATATTCTGAAGATGGAAAAGTTATCTCGTCATTAGTACCAGCAACATACGTTGAGTTCGATGACATCTCCTCCGGCTCATTAACGTCATCCTTCACCTTAGCACATCCAGGTGCCTTGAACGTTGAGTTCGAGGATGTTTCCCCTTGCTCAACCTCTTCCTCCTTCACCTTCTCGCATACACTTTTTTGGAACGTGGAATTGAGTGCTACTTGTGAAAATGAAGTACCAGAATTAAAACTCTCATTAGAATTTTTTACTTCAGTTGTATTGAGACGAGGATTATTGGGATTATCTTCAAATGTAATTGTGTCGCTCAAAATTGTCGTATTTGATGATGGCAGTCTGTCAAATGTTCTATTGACTGTAATAATTTCTTGATTATGAATAATTGTAGCTGTCGTCTGAAATTTTGAAGGAGTGAACGTTGTATCAGTATCACAGATCGAAGAATCTCTTAACACTGTTGCTGCCGAAGAATCTAGCCAATTTCTACTAGAAGATTCGGAAAAACTAATGCTGTCAATACCACCGTCCGACTCACTGAACATACTGGTCTGCATCATGGATTCAGTCAGAATCTGAGAGTCTGCCATCCCGGGGTTGCTGGTTCCACAGGACGAGTGCATCGAAGGGTTTGATATTGTCGTTTGCAGGAATGAGGGGCGTGATATGTTCATGAGACTCTCGTGAAATTCAGGTTCAACCATGTTGATGAATGAATCTATCCCCTTCGACTGGGACATATCTAGAAAAGCTTCCAGACTCTCCTGAGTGCTGCCTCCTGGGATCAGCAGGCCTGACAATGATTGTCTCAACATAGCGGGAATGGAGTCCTCTTTTCTCGTTTCTTCTTCCTTCCAATTGATTCTCATTTTACTCCAGGATGATTCGTTGTCGCTGTTCACTGCTGGCATTTGTCTCATAGATTCAAAGTTCAGTCTCCCCATTCTTTTTTTACATCTCGTGAAGGTCCTCGTATCGATTGGAGAACCAATATCATTATTGTCGTTTATCATATGATTTGACTTCCCACTTTTCTCACGAAAATCATTCCTGAGCCAAGTACGCAGATCACAGGGTGAGGGCTCACTTGTAGGAGCCTGCACAAGCCTGTAAATAAAATTAATTAATTTAAAAAAAAAATCGGATCAATGTAATTGTTATGGAACAAGTAATATCAATTTGTCAATTGAAATCTGCAATTAGTTCATAGCATGAATCATTCTTTGATGGGAATGAAAAAAAATCAAGGATAGAATGGGGAATTATTAATACTATTGGACTCACCAGGTTTCTTCATCTTCCAAATCAATTTTAGATATATCAATAATATCATCATCCAAGAATTCCTCTTCCTCATCGTCCTCCCCCTGCTCCTTACCAACGGCATTCCAATCTTCTGACATCTGTCACTGCAGAATCTCTTGATATTATCAATCACATAACAGTAACAACAACAACAAACTCTTATGCAATATCTAGTGACCGACGTAGAGAATGTTCTCTTTATTATAATGATGAAGGGTCTAACATAACCACTCGAGGAATTTGTTCGAACTAAATCCAACCATTGGCATGTCAACAATTATCACAGTAAGTGTATTTTTACTTTACACAAGCACTTATGGTGTTTTCTCTCTTTTTCTCCATTCAATTATTTGTATCACCAATTGACATCTGTAACGAATAATGAATTAGGAAGACATGGAAGTTTAGAACTTTACCGGATGGAAACCAAAAGAGATATAAATATTGTTAGGAATATATTATTAGCAAATATTCCGTTACATTGTGTTGTACTGTGACCATCTGTGCACCATTAAACGGCTGCGTGGAATTTCAATGAGAGAGAATGAGTAACAGAACTATTTTTGAAGAGATGGTTGTATCAAGGCGTGTTTCTATCTCCTGCGACAAATTTCCCTTTTCCCCCGGTAAAGTACGGAATGTCGAATCAGCCAATCACAACGCCAGGAACGAGGACATCTTTTTCGATCATTCATAATAACAGGATGCAAAATTAATAAACTTTATTATTTTACAATTGTCGTGAATAATCTTTGTTACACTGAAATGCATAATTAAAGAAAAACAACAGTAGCAACGCCTTGCATATGAAATCACCAGCGAGATAATATCCCATAAAATTTTTGCATTACTAGTAACGTAGTAACTGAATGTCAATGAATTGAAGCAAGCCATTCGGTATAATTTCACCAATATATTCGGATCGTCTGTGACTACAATTACAAATAATATCCATAGCTCATCTATACATTATTCTCCCCCGTCTTTTAGAGGATAAAAAAAATGAAACAAAACTCTTGACAGTGAAGCAAATGACAAATGCAACGGAATTCACTATTATATATTAATAATAATAGTTATGTTGATACATTTATTAGTAAAAATAAAGTCTCATCGATTGGAGAAGAAAACTGAAACATAGTGCAGAATTTTTGATATTTACATTGTACAATAGCAGTGAGTTAATAGTATATTTCAGACTAGAGTCTATGTGAGAATATATTAAATAAACATTTCCCCCTTTTCACTTAGTTCCTTTGTAATTAATATGATTACCGACGTTTTTACCGGCAACTGGTTTCTTTGCGGAAATACTGGGCTTTGGGTTGGTCGGGGCAGTCTTATTTTGTTCAAATTTCATTTGCAACGAGGCAACGGTAGATTTACTCGGGGCAAAATCTCGTAGTGCTGTTGATTTTGCTTTCGAACCATCAATTTCCGGTCGTTTTGCAGCTGATGCCGACGATGAAGCTGAAGTTGATAGGAGTTTTGCCGCCTGAGAAGCAGTACCGGGGCTTTTACCCCCAGACAATTTCCCTGGAGCTGTGGTTTTTTTTAAATTTTTAGCTGCACTAGCAGTACTCAATTGATGATTCAAACTCGCTGAAACTTGTGGAGTGCTCACGGTTTTGGGATTATTAGCAGCTACAATATCTGGAGATGGTGCTGCCCTTGAACTGGGGGACGTGGAGGTAGAGCAACTGGATATTAGATCCGGACTCTTGTACGTTGGATTAGTACTGAAATTCTTGCTGGAGCTACTTCCAGCTGATCCCCTTGTCCCTTTCATAACCGACCAACTCTTGCTGGAGGCATTTACATCACTGGAATCACTGGTACTCTGATCCTTCTCTGATGCTCTGCTCTTGGAACAATCCAATGGTGATGATCGAGCCGGGAACACTTGTCTCACATTAGAAGACGTCGTCGATTTATTTGGTGAATTGATTATTACATTATCTTTGGTAGACGACCCACTCTCACCTATTTGGATATCGTTGTCAGTGACGAGTGAGTCTAGAGTATGGAAGCCTTGTTTTTTGGCTCCTGAGTCCTTTGGGACATTCACAGCTGATGGCAGAAGATATCCTGAACTCGTTTCTGATGCTGCCGAGTTAAATTTAGCAGATATAGAGTTTGAGTATATGCTCCCTGATGATGCTTTGTAATCGTTGGCATTTGTGTAAGTTGTGAGTGAACTGTTGGATCCTAATTTCCCCTTGATGAGGCAATTATCTTCCTTTAGTTGCTTCTGGCCTGGCAATCTGGATGAGGAAGCTGAATATATCGAGTCGAAATTCCTGTTTGATATTTCCGATACAATTTCTGATAGTAAACCCATTGTCGTGTCATTCTCTAATTTCTTATCACTTATATCCCTCTCAGTATCGATCATTTTTGAACTTGATGGAACTTTATACTCATTATCAACTTTGCAAGTAGCCCGTGCTTTTGTTATTCCATTAGGCTCCTCAATTACTGCATAAATATTATCGTTTAATGGTAATTCCTCAGTGATTCCCTTCAATGATGACTCCTGCATCAAATTCATACAGTCGTCGTACGCACTGTCAGCAGGCAATTGCATCTTCTTGTCAATTTTGATTGGCGGATTCTGATATCCTGGCAATCCTGGTATTTTCAAATTGTCATCATTTAAAAAAGTACTTGTACTTGATGATAAAGAAATTGGTGGAACTGGAGGGGGTGGTGAGGTTGGTCTCGCGCTGATAGCAATACTTGTCGGTCTTTTGGGATTTTTGTAACGCATCGATCCGAATGTCTGTATCACTGGTCTAGACATGACATTTGAATTTCTCATTGACTGAGCTCTAGCCACAATGCTCTTTTTTTCATCATTAAGTTCATCAACACTCGATGATGACACCGGCACGACAGGCGCTGTGATTTTTATCTCACTCTGGGGGATTGGATTTGATATTTCCAACTTACGCAATATTTCCTTGTCAATAATCTTGTTGGCTTTGTGGTGTTGATTGTGGGGAAGAGAATTTGTTTCATCGGTTTTCACAGTATTTTCATTGGCTCGCAGACTATTTCCTGGTTTTAATATTGATGCAATTCTGTTGAGAGTGGAGAACTTCTCTTTGATTTCCCGATCCTTATCACTTTTTTTCTGTGATTCTCTGTCCACATTGAATGGTATTATTGGTAAAGTGCTGGTGTTGATGTTGACGTTGCGACCGACTCTGAGAGCTTCAATCGGTCTAGCTGGCACGTCAGGAGCTGGTCGTGTTGGTATTTTTGTTTCAACGAGCTCCAGCGATGTGCAAGTTGTGGCTGCCAGTACTGGGCTGCTAATCAGAGGTTTAGCTGTACATCCCGGATTCAATGGTGGCAGTGCCGGTGGTTCTCCCAACAGGCCATCCTCAGACTCTCTATTTGGCTGTGAATTTGTTGAGCTCATTTGCTGCAACGACAAGGCACATTGCGGAGGATTATTATTATCAACTGATAACTTTTTACCAGTCTTTATGGTAATCGAGGGGATCGATGGGATTGCAGAGCACTTGGTCATTTTGACGACGGCTGGAAGAGGACTCAGGGTGAAGCCCTTGAATTGGCCAAACATGTTATTGTTGATTCTCTCGGTGCTGGGTGGTTTTGGCAGGAGACTTGTACACGCTGGATCCTCATTCAACTTGGCATCTATTGTTTCGATTACATGTGGTGCATGACGCTGATGCTTACCAGGCCGGTCAAGGGTTTTAATGGTGAAACCTCGTTCGTGTCTGTAATTTTAAGACAATGTTTTTTTTTTCTCATTGAACCTCATGTCACACCAGACTCTTCATATTTTCGATACTTCTCACTCACTTTTGTTATGAAATAATTGAACAAATTGCGCAACATGCTGAGGATACTATGGACTGTCAAAGGGAAAATTAAAGTTAGTAGAGAGAGAGGAAAATTAGTAGCTGCAAAAAAGCTTCATCGTTGCTACGTTGTCAGAGATGTGAAGAAAAAAAGTGTTTTGAATTTTAATTTTCTCATTCAGATATTTATTTTGAAAATATCCTGATATATAATTTAAAAATTAGAAGAACTCAATGATTACAGTCATATACCACATTGTCATTACTATAAATTCCTCATGCTGCATTCACATTTTATCATGGAAAATCATTTATTTTTCCCTTTGATAGATCTCGCCGCTCAGGTACATTCATGCAACAGAAACATGCATCAATTCAGTTTGAGTATTTGTTCGCATCTGTTACGAATTTTAAAATTTTTTTTCCGGTTACGTATGAAATCGTTGCATTAAGTGAAATCATAGACCTTATTCAGTTGTTAAAGATTCTATTAATTTCATTTGTTATTATCTATTCTTGTATTTATCGGCATTGAAATATAAAATTGTGTATGAAATTATTTGTTGAACGTATTTGAAATACCTAAACGTTCTAATTACCGTACCGGTGGTGGTGGCGGTTTCTTATCATAAAATGGTAATTTTCCTTTGAGTGTCTGGTTTTTATCTGGGACTTGGGAAACATTGTTATAAAATGTAGATCCTAATGCAGACGAGTGTGAATTATGAGATACATTGGATAATGATTTTGTAACATTTTGATAAATGGCAGAATCAATTGGTGTAAAAGTACTTGAAGTACTGCACGAAGGACTTTCATCAAGCTGTTGAAAATCAGTTTGAGTATTGCCTTTCAATTTTTCAAAATTCATAATCAGTTTCTGAAGATCTTTATTCTTTCTCCCAACTCTTGTTGCCTCACTATTATCGCCATTTGAACTAATATTCTGAGTATTTTCTTTTGAGCTATCAGCAACAATTGACGAATCTTCAACCTTTATGTTCCTACTACAACTAATGACTTGTGGATTTGTCGTACTGACCAGACTTTTCTTTGTTATTTCAACTTTGTCTTTTAATAATTGATCACTTATTGTGAATACTTTTGACGATTCATTCCTCGGGATGTGAGAACACTTCGGTAGTATCGAATTTCTAATACGTTCACCGAGCCCTTGATTTTTCATAAATGATGAAGATTTTGTACTAGTCTTGATTGAGCTGCTCTTTGCACCGGCGAGCTTGACATTGAAACACTTGATACTAGATACATACGTTGATACTGACTCCTTCTTCCACGTCTGACCAGGAAAATTGTTTCGTTTGTACCACATAGCTAGAGAAATCAGGGCAACAGTTGGAACGATACCCAAGAAGATGATGTAGAGAGCAGTAACAAAATCATTTCGGGCTGAAACAAGCAAATGAAAATCGTAAATTAGACGTCAATTAAAATGCTTTTCATTTCAGTAATTGGACAAACGAAAGAATGACAAACCATTTGGATCCTCAGCTGGTCCGCTGTCATCAGATCCTCCAAACCCAGGTTGAAGACAATCAGGTGGACGAAAGCCCTTATTGCAATGGCAGTGACCAAGACTATTGCATACACCATTGCCCCCACAGTTATTCAAACAAGCAGAGCCCCCATTGATGCTCGCTCTGAGACTATCAACTGGCATACACTTCTGATTGACGCACATTTTGCCAGGAGCACACTTGGCCCCATCGGGTGCCAACCCAGGATCAACTTCATTCAATCCAAGATCAACTATAGCAGTTCTGCACGCTATCATCTTGACACCATGATTGAGAAATGAATGAGTGAGAATGGCAACTGACTCCATTCCAAACTCAAGTCTCTCATTCAAATGTTGACAGTGAAGCATTCCACACAATATATTCTCATTATCACACTTGATATAACTCGAATCCAATCTGTTATAACCACAATTTCCATGCTTGGAACCCTTATTATTCATTTCATAACACGGTGCCCCAGATGACGAGCCGCTGGGACCCCAGAGGAGTTTACACTGATCATTGTGTGTTCTACATGAGCCCTGGTAGCAGAAAGCCTTTCCCATGTTGCACACCTCTCCATCAATCTTATAAACATCATTCGGACAGTATTCACTCTGTCCTGTACAGTACTCTGGCAGATCACACTCGTGCTCAGCACTTCTGCACTCTGTCCCTGCATTTTTCGGTTTGCACGTTGTCAAATCACAGCATTCACCAGTGGCACAGCTTGCATTTGGATGCAGCATGCATGTCAACGAGTTGCAGCATGGATTGTCGCAGTTGTCCTTGAGACCACAGTCACACTGCTCTCCAGACTCGACAAAGCCATTGCCACATATTGGACTGTCAAAGAGTTTTTTGGGTTTGTTGCGAAGACAGTAATCCATGCCGTGCTCAAAAGCCAAGGCCAGATACTCTAGCGAGCAAGAGGACCAGTGGACTGGACCTGTTGATCCACTGGATGATGCCATTATGCATCGATCCTCTGGACACCTGCAGTCAGCTGAATCGTGCTCCATGCCAAAATTGTGGCCCATTTCGTGGGCCACTGTTGCTGCCACCAGGCCAATAACGTTGGAATGATCCATGGAGACTCCTCCTGAGAATTCGTATGTACAGATGGGACCTTTCAGTGCTTTCCCCACAACTCCATCCTCAAAATGGATACGCGTCAACAATTGCGCATTGTCATTTGGTATTTCTTTCACAAGCATTGCTTTTCGATAACGCAAAAAATTTGCCAATGTTGTATCACCCTTGGAGGAGAGAGTTATTGCGTCACTATCTGTCCAGACCTCGACCCCCACGAGGGCCACGAAGATATTTAATGGTGTGTATAGGGCGTTTATTATGTTCGCTATGTCTTTGCAGTGGTGATGAACTTTGTGGAGGTTCTCCCCTAGGGCGATGTACTCTGTCTTGTCGATCACGAGCACTAGTTCAACGTACCGAGACTGACGATTAGCATTGTAAGGGCCACGGATTACCTCGTCAGCAGCTCTCTTTAGTCTCGATTGTCCACCTCTCGGAGGAGCTGTCGTGATGTGGGGTGTTCCTTCGTATCCACAAGTATTATTAGATATCAGATGAATGTCTTTGTACAAGTAGTGAATGCTATCTAGGGATTCTTCCTCAGGGTGAATGTAATGCATGTTTGCACCGTCGTAGACGACACCTCGAAGCCCTTGACACGTCGATAGTGCCGCCCAGGAGTCCGGAATGCCACGGATGCTCCCTTGGTAGTGACATATTTCCTATTCAAGCGATATATTTTTAGTATTTTTTATCACAACTCTCCAACTCTTCTAAGAGATCTTTAGTGCAAAATGTCAATAGTTCAGTCAGTACTTACAACTCGTTGAGGTATCTCAGTTGTATAATTCCCTTTATATTGTCTTCTTTGTTTATATCCTACGGGAATTAAATCTGTGTTGAGCCAAAGATCGAGCGTGCGTTTAATTCTATCGATTTCTAAGCCGATAGTGAGCACATCTGCGTGGTCAAAACTCTGAAAGTAGAAAAATCCGGAATAAAAAAATATCAATAAAAAAAAAGTTCTCCTCAAACGTCCCGTTGATACGCTATCAATGGAGCCTATCGTACTCACATTTATCTTCGTATCGACAATTTCTCGCTTACTTCGAGCATGATATATCTGTGGTCGCACGATACTGTGTGTGCTAAAATCTGGAGATGGGCCTGAAAAAAAATCATAGAGTATGGTAATTTGTCAGAACGGAATGAATAATTGATATTCATCGATTGATAGCTCTTTCAAAGAGAGTCACATTTTAGCCTATAGTATGGAAGTCCATGGAGACGGATGAGTCAACCGGACGTGATGCTCAGTCGCCAACAATGACTGATTCAGTTGCAGTACAGGATACATGAATTTTACGTATTCTTCACAAAGAATAATATACTACTAATTACTCCTCTCAACTGATTACTAACCGATGCCGTACAAATTAATTACTCAATATTAACTTCTTTACATTTCCACATTAACATGTCAATTTCATTTACTTCCAACATAAACATGCAGTGCTACAACAATTACAACATAATGGCCCAATAACAATAATATAATAAGTATGTAATGAGAAGTGATTAAAAAAGTAAATTGTCATTTTAATTAATGACTTTCAAAGGAAAAGAAGATAAAAAAAGAATATTTCAATTGCTTCATTATAAATTCTCAGTCAATATTTTTCCAATGAAAACGGTTGATTCATCAATCAATTTACATTCGAAAGGCGAACGCGTATAACCGGAGCTGGAAATAAAAGAAAGATAACTTCCTGCATAATATGGAGAATTGCAGAATCCTCTTCCCCCCAATTTTGAAGGAGGACAAAACCAACATCTGGTTGTTGTTGAAGGTGGCAGCTTGCTATCTCATCCGTCCCCCGGATTTGCCATAACGGGATGTAAGTGAGAATGAAATTATACATGAATATTCCTCCCGCAAAACTCCCAGGACTTTCAATGTCTTGACCGTAAATTACTGTCTAACAATAGAATCTCAATAGACCGATGTTGAAAATATGAAGAATAATAATGAAAAACGTGTTTTACTTGCACTCATTGAGCAAATCAAGGATCCAATGATATATAGTGGAAAAAGTAGGACAACTGATAAGAGGGTATTCAGGGCATTTAGGCGTCAATTCAGAGCTGAAAATTGAAGTGATTACAGAACAATAAGCATAACTCCAGATTATGGAGTTAACGGATAATTTCAGGTTTTTCATTCCTTATTTGGATGCAGAGGTGTCTATACGGTATTCATTCTTGGGTGACTCACCAGTTGCAATTCTAACTTGAGATGCTGCGTTGGTACAGAGTAAAATTGTTGAAAGCCACCAAATAAATACGATTGGTCGCAACAACTGGAGGCGTTCAGCGCACTGGAATTGTCTGTACACCCCCTTGACCCCATGTCTCCGCCAAATATCACTAGCCATTTTCCAGGTCGTCCCTCTAGTTCGTGTTGTTTCACAATTGACGTTTTTCACTGGTGCTACTTTTCTCTCGATTATGAATAATACATAATGCGCGTAACTCATCCATCACACCCTCAATTCTTGACCCTCTTGACGTTCTTCACTTCTAATTGACCCACCACCACATGTTTATTTTACTAATTATTCTATCTGCATGGGTTTTCTTCAAGTACTCGTCGATTACCAGTCAAAATACCTCGGACACGGACAACTCAAACTGATGGACGAATGGCACACAACGGAACAAATGAACAACTGACGACTGGCTACACGCACAGCGCACAGCACAGACTTTCGATGCTCTCCATATACATACCTCACACTCCACATTCACATTGACACAACAGCAACTGCTCTATACATTTATGCAGTCTCCTTAAACCACAAGTGTTTTGCTTTAATTTGCCACCTCAAATCACCCGAAAATAATAAATATCGAAACTAATTGACGTGAAAATAGTAAAAGAAAATACCATTTCTGTGTTGACTAGAACACATACGCTTCTATGATGTATACACCCACATATGTAACAGCAGCTGCTCTAACACATGAACATAAATATCACGTCATTCAATCTTGTCGATATTCAGGCTTAGACTATACAGAAATTTTAGAGTTTTGTTAACTGTTATTGTTGTTGTTATTGCTGTTGTAGATGGAGAATGAGGGGAGATTCGCCGAGGGTCAAAAAATGGGCAAGGTATTTGGAGAAGAATGGAAAATAGTGGAAACTACATGCAGTTTTATGAGTTCTGTGCTGCACTGTTGGAACTCTAAACCACTCCTACTGTCTTTATATAAAGCCATAAAGCATCACCAACGCCATTTACTCACACAACTTTGAGAGAAAATTCACGGAACTACTACTAGTTACAACGAGCACCGATAGGCACTTTAAATGATTCTCCATGGTTACTAATAAACAAGAGCATTGTAGATATGTTGTTTCTTGGGGGAGGGGAGTTGTTTAGTGGCAATAGTCATGTAAATGCAATGTTGGGCGGGGCAAACAAATATATTGTATTCGATGAGAAGACAATACATTGTTGATTTACTTTATGGTGCAAAATGTCGGTGGAAAATTTAGATCAGGTCATTATGGCAGATTGTGAAAAGAGGGGTCTAATTGTTTCGAAAGATGTTGTTCTTTTTCTTGTGAGTATGAGAAATGACGAGCGAATATATTCACAACTTGAAAATATAAAGCACAATCGGTTCCACCTGAAAATGATTTTTTCCTTATTTTTGTATTTTTCTTGTTCATTCGAATCTTATTATCATCTACGAGGCAAATATATGCGAAATTAACCATTAGTTCATGGAGACCTTCAGTTTTTAAAAAAGTCACCATGCTCCCCCGAAAATGCTAGATCAGTCTCCTGGAGCCATTTCCCCTGATAATGCTCTGTATTTGGTAACACATTTATTTTCCCGTGTGCCTTTCCTCGTAGTTGGAGCTTTACAAATTGAATCCCGAATATGCGACGAAAGCAAACAATGAGGAGCCTGATAATAAAGCTATTGACATCATCACAGAAAAACTCCTAGCACAAAATAGTCCGAGCTTGTTTACGCTTAAGATCCAGCTGTACTTCATGAAACATTACGGAACGAGGCGTAAATATTCCCGTTATCATTATTAAACTGCAGTAATATAACTGCATAACATTATGCATGACACAATATCATTAACGACTTCCAGCTGTTATAATAAAAAAACATCGACAAAGGCTCGAGAAGAGGACTCAATTGCTAGTCAAGGAAATATGCGACTTGAAAGACTTGATCAATAAGAAAGACACCGAAAAACTTTATCAAAAAATTCTCGTCATCATCACATTAGCAAGTGGCCTGGGAAATCCGATGGACACTTCGGTCCTCAGAGAAACATCCGTCGCTCTGCAGAGTGTTTATGGTCTATCGGAGCTCAATCATTTCATTACTTTATCAAAAGACGAGAAGAAATATAAATTAGTGCAGCTCATTAAGATTGTAGCGGGGATCAGGCTATTCAACAAGGATTGTCGAAGGGGTGGAGCCGGCATCGATGACTGCAAGTTGTTTCCGTTACTCAAATTATAGCGCCTCAATTTTTTCGACTTTTCCTTTTTTTCTATAAAACAATTCTCTATATAAAAGGCAACCTAAAATGCCTTTTATTAAAGACAAATTTCCCTGCAATGAACGTCATAATAAGTCTCCACTACATATAAATATTCTCTGACCATCAAACATTAATTGCTAATTGGACTAATCGATTATTTTTCTCCACTCTCTCGGAATGACCTAGGAGGTTTAATAACCTTGCGGTCAAATACAAGGCCGAAACTTCCTGTTTCGATTAATCAATTACCGGTCAAACAGTCTCTGAATTTACGGCCAATAAATTAATGAATGAGCTGGAATTTTCAGTGCCGCAGATATTGCAGAAAGCAATTGAAAAGTCTCACCAATCGATTCTGGAATTTCTGCAAGACATCATGAAGAGAGTTTACCGATTCACAGCTGCAGTGGAGAATATTGTGCTGATCCTGTCATCGTCATTGAAATCTCCACGTTTTTCCGATAATCATACAGATCATGCTATTTGGTTAATTGAGACGCTCACAGCGTACAGACAACAAGAAATTTTCATCAGGTTGAAATCACACAAGAACATGGGTAAATGATTCGACGTAATTAATTATTGGTTCAATTCTAGAAAACTTCTGGCAGATGTTGAGTCGAGTGATAAAGAAATCAGAGGATCTGTCGTGCGTTTGAAGTCTCGCCTCTTGAAAATTCACGACACTGTGAGATACCGAACGGCTATTCCAACAATTCAAGTCTACGTGCGTTTCGATTTACTCGTTCTTTCAATAATATTGATTAACAAGTGAAGACGTAATTTTTCCAATTGCAGCCACAATTCGTTGACCTGGCAGATATCTGGATTAATCTGCAAAATGAAGTTATAATTCTCAGTCAAATAAATAATCTAGTCTGCCAGATAAAAGCCCTGAGCATGAAAGTAATTGAAATAATGCATTGCCTGCACACATGCTTTTCCTTTATCTAGCAATTTCTATGATTTTTGCCGAAGGATATGTTGAAGGAACTTCTCACGCCTCTAGGACTGAATCACAGAGTGGAAATAACTATCTATTATTTTTTTACCGTTTCGTTATTGAATTTAGTTGAATAACTGCTGTTTTATTTAGAATTTTGATGCTGACAACGATGTGAATCATTTAGAAATCGATCGATTCGTCAAAGGCAGAGAAATTCCATCTGACGCAGAGAGATTGGAAAGGTCCATGGGAAAATTGATAAGCAAGTATATTTTTCCCCTTTCTACATATGAAGTTGATAGAGGAGTAATTATAAATGTTAATTCCATTGTTTATCAGCTAAATGTGGAGACTGTTTGATATATTATCCACACAGCACGAAGAATTTCGAAAAAATTCACCTGGAGGTAAACTTTTCCTATTACTACGGAACAATTTCATAATGTAATCAATAGAAATTAGAGCCTGCATCAGTTATCGATGAATATCTAATGAATTTAATCAATCAGGTACTTGAAAAAGCAAATGGAAATGAAAATTTTGGATCAATAGTTTCTAGGGTTTTGTGCATGGAGTTTCACGTTAGGACGGGGTGCATTAATACCGGGTAATCCAAATATCGGAGTTGTCATGTGGAGAGGCAAATATTTTGCTTTCAGCTCAAATGATGCAGCTAGGAAATTCGGCGATGACCCAACTAGGTAATAGCTTAAATAACTCCCCTAGATCAATAACTATTAACTATTACTAACTATAATTCTCTAACTCACCAGATTTCATCACGAAGCGATGGATTTTATCCGCAGACATGCCGAATATATTCATCTCTTTCAGGTTCAAGAGGACATTGAGAACATGAATAATGGCAATGAGTATGTTTTATAATAATAATTCACTATTAATGAGTTGTCAATGAATTCATTGAAAGTGTTATTTTGGTCATCTACATACGATAATACGATGAAGTTAAAATGATGCACTATAATTTTGTGGCATTTTATTTCTGTATTAGATTCCTTGATACAGAACACACGGTGAAAAGACAACAGGATCAAGCGTTTCAAACAGATGTTCATGTTTTCGCTTCAAAAATCAGCCCAAACTATCACCACAGTATTTGGGAGTATAAAAAAAAGGCCCTAAAACTGGTAAAAAAAATTGTGAAAATATTTCAATCAAAATATGATAAATGTATTAGCGCTGATTTATTCTCGTTTAAATTGAAAGGCTAATATCTCGGAGTGTATTACGAGAAGTACTCAAACAAATATTTGTCAGTTCAAGAGATCAAGAGAAGTTCAAGCATCAGAATCAAAAAGCATATCGATTCAAACACACGAAAATTATCAAAGAAACGCCAGTCATTGAAGACGAATGTCGAAAGGGACATTGTAAGTTATCAGTTCCATAATTGAACATACGTTTGAGAAATGGTGCTGTGTTGCTAATGGAATAAATTGGACTTGACAGTCAGACATCGTTTCATTTTCTGTTTCCATTTATCATCAATTACATTCTACACTTGTTGATTTCAAGTAATGTTTATTCGAATCAGCCCTACGACATTGGAAAAAACAACTCACTTCTACAATACAAGTTGTATTTTTCCAGTTTATGCGAATTACTTCAATACAACCACTTCGTAATTTTCGTCCGGTATATCTTAAACATTAGGTCAATTTTTACACCAAAAAATGACTACAGAACACGACAATTAATTAATTAATTACACGTTTGAATACAATCAAGTTTTGCCTTTTACAATTTTTCTCAGTGTTTGACTCTCTCCCTCCTTCAAAGATTGTTTTTCATTGCGTATAACGAACTATTATACGGGAAAGGTACACAATATTCAAGGATGTGTATGTTATGCTCATTTCGATTGGTTCATTCCAGACTTTTCACCAACTTTTCAAATTCACTGACCTGTGCTTTCAGTCGTTTTCACGGTAATTATGTAATTATCTCAGTTTCGTTTTATTTATATAATGCAAAATATAATCAGTTACAACCATGAATGATTATATCGGTCCATTGCATAACCAAAAAAAAAAAAAAATCAACGAAATATGAGACATATACTACATCAAATTAAAATGAAGTTTGTGAAAGTGTTGGAATGCCAATAGGGGATTCAGCCTTTTTTAATGATAAACAATGTCAAATCACTCGATGAAATTCAAGAAATATGAACAAAAAATAAAACAATAATTCATTCTGATGCATTTTCTTTTCTTTATCAATGCTCACCTTCTCCGTTCTATTATCATAATATTATTATTATTATTACTATTTATTTTATCATTATTTCTCATAGATGGAGCGAAAGAGATGGAAACGATCGAATGCCCATAAAAGTAAATATTGACAATGAAAGAGCATTTCATTTTTATAAAGAAAATGAAAAAACATAAAATATGTGAAAATTGGGCTCATTTTTTGCACGTTTTACAATTTAACCTCGTCCGTTCTGGCGATTGTTTTATTACAATCTAAATGTGTCACTTGTGTAAAATAAATGGAAAGAAGTGTGGAATTTACTTTTCTTTTTCTTCTCTTTTTCCGCTTAATTTACACTATAAAACCTCTTAGTCACTTGAAATTAATGTTTATGTATAAATGTTTATAACTTGTCGGAGATTAGGACGATTCAAGGGTATTTGTTTTTTTTTTCCTTCTTGGATTATTAAATGAGTTGAATTGTCGGCTGTTTAATCTACAAAGTGATTTTTGAGGTATTTCATCATACCAAAGGTTCTGAAACGCTTTACTCCAATGACCTTCATAAGTTCCTCATCACAAATGGCGAACTGTTTGTTTTTGGGGTCCTGAAAGAACGATCAATCGATTATTGAGGAGCTCGTCCAGGCTAGAATTAGCTTCTAACTTTAATAGCAACAGGAAGAGAAAAATAAATGAAAAAAAAAAAATCACTTACATAGAGATTCCTCTCCTTGATGATACTCCATACTTTCTTAACTACTTCATGCCGGGCCATTTGATCAGCACCAACCACTGCAGCCAATTCAGGTGATAAAGTGATAGCCCTGGTGTATCCACCCTTGCCTTTGCCTCCTCCTTTCTTTGCTCCACCAGTTGCCTTTTTCGATTTGCCCCAGTCCTCATCACTATCACTATCACTTCCCTTCTTCTTTCCCTTCTTTCCTGGCTTGCCTGAAATCATCCGAATGGTTAGCAATTTTATATCGTAACATCTTTGGGGCAATCATCTAATTTCACTGGCATGAATTGTACCTTTTTTTGCTGAGGTCTTTGCAATTTTTTTTGGACTGTATTCCTCGTCACTGGCATCGTCGTCGCTGGCACTGTCCTCGTCGTCAGAGGAGGTTTTCTTGCGTTTTGCAACTGTCTTTTTAGGGGGACCTCGTTTTGCGGGTTTCTTCTCCTCTTCCTCCTCTTCCTCCTCCTCGGATGCTTCTTCTTCCTCCTCTTCACCATCTTCAGACTCTTCACTAGCAGCCTTCTTCTTCTTCTTTCCAGACTCTTGTTTCTCGTGGAGGTGCTCCATTACAAGATCATCGACTTCCTTTTTCCTGTTGGCATCAACACAATCCATTTATTATCTTTTTCAATAAAATCATTAGCAAGCAAAAGATAAAACATCCCATGTTCAATTCAATCTTCACTTTTCGAGACATCACTCAATCAAATAGAATTTTTTTTTACTACACTGCTACTGAATTATCATTTTACTGTAAAAGGAGGAACGAGATGACTGCTTAAGTATTTCATCAGAGCCATACAGAGATCCTTTGCAATTTAATCTTGGACACTGGTGAAAATATCAATGACCATCTCTGAATTTTTCAAAGGTGGTCAGTTTCGTATCCAGTTTTTTGCAAATATCAATTACTCAATATATTCTCTCACCTTTCGGAGAGGTCAATGTCCAATTTTTCCTCAATTTGTTGGCGTACTTTTTTGGCTGACATTGTTGTCAAATCGGCATCCTTGAGGATAGCTGTGGAATTGAAAATAACATAATGATCCTTCAACACATTTTTATCAATTAAACAAATTTATTATCATTAATTTATCCATACATAGCCACTTAGGCTTTGGATATATGTTTATAATAGTCAGAGATTTTTATGTGCCTAAAATTAAGCAAATAAGAGAGATAGTAAATTCTGAGAATCAAATGTCAAAAAACAATAATCAGCATGATAGTACATTATGTCAGAAAATTATATAATTAATGAGTTTAAAAGAAAACACGATAAGGGGAAAATTGGATAATGGTATTTGGATGGATTTTACAACATGAATAATCAGAGGGGAAAATCATGCGATGAGATCGGCAGAATGAACCAGACCTAGGTTTCAATGCTCATTAAAGGAGTGAAAAGAAATGGAATAAAAAGGAAAAATCAAAGGGGAAAAAATCTTGTAATGGCATCGGTATGCATTGCTTGTGGCGGGAACGCGCCAAAGTATCGAACGTAAATGGCGGACGCGGATTGTACAATGTACATTTAGTTTCAAGGAACGGAGCGCGTCATTGCCAACCACACAAGATAGCACCCTGCCGACCGGTCGCAGTTATTTATCAAACGAATGTTAAAAACTTGGAAAATACATTCCCCACCCCATTCAAGTTGCTTCACCCAAAATCCCCAAGCCTCCTCCTCCACAAAAAAAAAACATCGCGTGCTGCCATCGAATTTTAAACTCAAGCCATCGAAACGGTAATAACTCCTAAAAAATAATCTCAGCGTAAATTCAATTACAGATAAAGCCGAGGTTCCTGTGAAAAACCGATGACAAAAATACAGAGACCGATAGGCACTTTATCACGAAACATACAACTGTGTAAATTCTATCTCCATGCTATTGCGAGCTGGCAATATTCTCAACGTACAAGTCTATCGGAAATTTGAAAATTGAGAAAATGGATATTGGCGAAGCTGAGCAAGCCCTGCCGAGAGGCTATTTAACGGATGAAAAAAAAAATAGTGAACACGTCGCAAAAGTGGAGAAGAAAAAATCGTATAAAAATAGAAAAATTAAGATAGATAATGGAGATAGCCTGGAGATGTACTCTTGGTGTATTTTTTTAATGTAGAATGAGCAATGAGTATTGAATGTACAATGGCCGGCGTGGGGCACACCAACAACGCGGAGACTATGTCTCTTGCAATACAATGCGCGTAGGTAAAGAGTAAAGCTACCGTTTTCGTCCCATTTTGCCACGTCAAAATGATGAAAAAAATTCATCAATAATTAGCCTTGCCACGGATATCATGATTATTGGGGGATTAATAACGTATTTATGCTCGAGTATTAATGTACGTACCGGTGATCTCTTTACGAAGCTCGTCCTTGGAGATATCGGCCATAATGCTGTTGCTTGTTACTCGATGTGCGTTCTGCTGCCTACTGAGCCAAACTGCTAAAGTCGCTTCAAGACGCTAGTCGTTTCTAGCCAGCTAGAGCCCCTAACGGCTATAGCGTCCGTTTGTACAGTTCCCGCCAAAAATTTAACGCCAACCCCTCACCCTCAACACCTCATATTACAAAAAATACCATCGCCACCTCTTACTAATTCTCTCAAATCTTCATCAATCTGTTCACTAATTCTGGCTATCTCTTTCAAAATTTCATCGCCCAAATAATTATCGGAGGAATAAAATGGCATATGCAATTGTGCTGAATAATTCACCGAGTAATTGTCAATGTGACTGTACACCAAACTCTCATCCCAAGCGTTGACTCACACGGCGCAGTACCATAGCCGCAGATCATTGTGGAACACCCACTAAAATAACTCCTCTTCATTATTAAATATCTTTTAATGAACGATATTTAACGACTTATGATGTACACCGAATCGTGACAACTTTTTTTTCTAGAGGTTTTTCTTTACACGCCCCACGACCAATTCCGATGTTTATCCTCTCGATTTTGGATTTTTTACCGAGAGTTTGATCCATTTTTATTCTCGTATCGTACAGCGGCTAGTCAATGGGTATATCGCGCTCATCGCCCTCCATAATCCATAGTCCATAAAATTACATAGGACTGCCCATGCTTACTTGTAGGGACGATAGAGGGCGGCAGTTGCTGGAAGAGGAAAAAAACACAAAGGAAAAATTATAATCTTCAGTTTTTCGAATATTCCCGCGCTGTATTATCGAATAAAAAAAAGTGGAGCGATAAAAAGAGTCTTTTATAATGGATTATCTTGGCTATCGTGATATAAAATGAATAATCGGGAAATATTTTCATTTCTTCAATTTCCACGATAAAATTACTCTTTTCAAACATATGAGATGCGTCACCTCCGGTTACAGACGGAAGTGAATGCCTAGGACATTCAAAAATTCACAACGTTCCACAGATTCGACAGGGAGAAATCTTTTTATTAATTATTCTTCATTTTTTTCCGACCGCTTTTACGCGTGATTACTGAGACAGGGAAATTTCTCGCTGGAATTGAGTATAAATAGTCTCTTGTTTTGATATAAACATTCCTTACGATCCAGTTACCGCCATTTTCACCGGCCCAAGTCGACGAAATCCTTTGTCTATTGTCAGTTCCCTTTATCAAGGCGAGTTGTGCGGATGTTGTCCACCTTCATCGGTAATTATACACTCATCGATAAATACAATATAACGAAGATAGTGAATTAAAAAAACAATAATGTATTTATAATTGTTCCAAATAAAAATGCTCAACGTTTCGTGGAAAACTACATCTTGCATTCCACAAAACCTGGATATCGGGTTGCAATTTTTTCTGCTGTGTGACCACGTGTTGATGAAAATTTTCGCTTTATCTGTAATTGTTACAGCAATTTGGCTTCTTATCAAAATCAAAATTGGGCAATAAGACAGAAAATTCCGGTGACGTACGCAGCACAAAAATGCCGGCATCGAGCAGAAACACCGGACGGTGAGGCACATTTTTTGCTTTTTTTTTCGAGTGCGTGTAGTTCTGAGGGAAAAAAGAAATGTTTACTTCCGAATGAACTCTTTCATCTCCTGTTTCACTTGGTTATACTCTCGGATATTCATTGGAGGTGATAAATGCCTTGTTTTCTATTCATTTTTAAATATTTTTTTTTTTTCCACAGATCCGAAGAGGATTACTCCTTGTTTGTCACCAACTTGCCGGTTGAATTAAATCAGGTGGATGAAATACTATATCGATTTATCAATAAATGCAATCAGTAACAAAGAGATTAAACTCAAGAAAAATATTGGAATTGTCATGAAAATTTGTAGCGGTAATTTATTTTTACAAAAAAACAAATTCTCTTCACTAAACTCGAATCAAAGTTACTTTTTCCAGATAAATTTACTCCCTACTAGTAAAAGTAAAATATTGAATAATCAATGAATATTTGCATTTGAAAAATATGCATTTTTCTTTATTTATCAAATTTACTCAGCGAAAGTATTCTCTCTATTAAAAAAAATAGGATGGAATTAAGAAGATCTTCAAAGAATACGGTCCTGTGAAGGCGATAATGGCTCGCAGCGAGGGGCAGTTTGCATTTATTTCATACGGTACATACGCTGAAGCTGAGAATGCAATTACATCGCTGGACGGACAGCCCCCGTTGTATTTGAAAGTGCAGTTTCGTCGAAGACATGATTCAGGGCAGCGCGAGGAGCACGAGCCCCCACAAATATCAGAAGAACTGTGTCCAGTGGCCCCTCCAATTATTCCCAGGAGCAGTGTAACGTATTCTCAATATCCGGGTCATGGGTCACCAGTTGATTTGCTCCGCAACAAATTTTCTCCTCATCACTATCACATTCCTCCAGCCTATCCAGTGCTGCCTCCACATTTCATCCAATATCCTTACGAAAGGATCAACTATCCAGACACAAATGCCCTATGGACGAGAGGATCTATGACTCTCGACGCTGCAGGACGCAGACACATAACAATGGGCAGGGGATATACATCGTACAATATTTCAGAGCCTCGAGCGAGGATCATTGAGGATATTGGAAAAGTCTACGAGAAACGATGTGCAGGGATTTATGAATTTGGATCAGATGATTGCAAAGGGTCTTTTGGAAAATGTATGTATTGCTCGAGACATGCCACATTGTGCTGTTCAATGTGTGAGGGATTTTACTGCAGTCGAGCCTGTCAAACTGGTGATTGGCCAAAACATCAGGCAGTCTGTGCGAAAATTCCCCCTCTAGTTGGTGCCAGCTTTCAACAACGTCAGTCTGCCGAAGAGCCAGAGGCAAAAGATTCAGTAGTTTCTCGAGCAAATGTCGAGGTGAAGTCGCCGAAGGTACTTAGCCAGCCAGAACCGACCAGAATTGAAAGCAAAGTAGAGGAAAAGCAGGGCAGGACAACTCTTCGACGTCCTAAATCAGTGATGGAGCCAAATTCAGTGAAAGTTGGGGTCCTCGAAAGATCTCAGAGCATACCATCTGGTATTATTACACCACCGGTAACGCCGAAGACATTTGCAACTTCAGCAACTCCTGTGACTGCAGAATCACTCCCAACTGCACCACCTCCTGGCACACCAACACCTGCTGTAAAGCCAACTCCATTTGTCATGCCACAACCAACGAAAACTCTTCACCAGGATTCACCTCCTCAGATTGAAAATCTGATGTCAAATCAAGGTCTGGACGTCAAAGCAACTCCATCAACTCCAATAATAAACACTTCTGCGACAGAAACTGTCGTGGATATTACTGACATGAGGATTCATTCACCAGCTGCTAATTTCCTGTCCTCCTCGAGTTTCACCGAAGTGCAGATCACTTCTGTGAAGGAACCTGGAAAATTATTCCTCGTCCAAAAGATGGAAGACTCTGAGAAACTTACTCAACTCATGGAGAAACTCAACGAAAGCATCCAACAATGTCAGGTAGTTAATAAGCCAATGGTTGGGTCAATCTATGGAGTGATCTACGATAATATCTGGCATCGAGGTCTTCTGCTGTCATTGAATCCTCTAATGGTTGATTACATTGATTGGGGGACAATCGAAGAGCTGACAGACTCTGGGAACTTCTTCAGAGCTATTGGGAGCTTGGCAGAGCCTCCGAGATTTTCACAGATCATTAGACTGCCACAGAAATATGTCAATGAAAGCCTGGAGATTGATTCTATGATATCAGTGAAACAGATTAATGTAGAGATAGTGAATAACTCTGAAGTTATTAATGTGGAACTGTTGGAAGCGAAAAAAACTCCAGTTGCAGAGCTAGTGGTTGAAGCAGTATCATCAGCCACCGAGCAAGAGAAAAAGGAAGCAGAGACCTGCACCTCCAGGAAACCTCCAAGCGTTTTGGATTCACTGACTGCAGGCATGAAGCTTGTTGCAGTAATTGCCCATGTAATTGACAATAAGACAGTGCGAATCGTTCTGAATTGCGAGGCCATTAACGAGTTATTGGAGAGTCTCTTTGTTCCATTCAAAGAAAATTGTGAGGGAAGAGCTCCAGGTTACGTGGATTATCAACCACATGTTGACGACCTCGTTGCTGTAAAAAAACCCATGGATGAGTACTGGGTACGTGGTTATGTCTTGAAATGCCAACCGGAAGCTATAGAAATTGCCTCTCTCGATGAAGGCATCGTCATCACTTCTACGGAGAAGATTATCCCGCTTGCTCCTGAATACAATGATGTCTGTATTCTCTCAGTCACAATAAGTTCTGGTTCGGATAATTCCCTGCCTTCCCTCGAGACTGGAAGTATGATTGATTTGAAAGTGACGGCAATCAAGACCTCTGACAGCACAAATTCTGATGCTAGGACTGTGGAAGTGGCCATGAGAGATGACAAGTCCACCATAACGAGAGGATTGCTGTTGACCGAATGGGCTCCATGGAAGGAAAGACCATCTGAAGTCGCTGTACCTTTAATGCCAGAGGCGCCTGTACAGTTAGCATGTGCAGGTCAGGCAACAATTCCAGAATTAGTGGGACAAGCGGAGGACTCATCATTAACTACAAAAAAGATTGTTCAACGAGTTGAGTTAAAGCATAATACCATCGTGATGATCCAATCCTATCGCAGCCCCAGTGTGATTTTCGTCCGAAGTCTTGAATCAGAGGAAATCGAGAGACATGCTCAATTAGTACAGGATGTAGCTAAATCTGCGCTGACTTCTCCATCACTGAAATCATACCCGCAAGTTGCTGAGTACGTTCTAGCTCAGTTCGTGGATGATAACTTTTACAGGGCCATGGTGATCTCTTCAGACATGGACTCCAAAGAGATTAAACTGCTTTACATTGATTATGGTGACATTCAGGTGACGACACTGGATAAATTGAGAGTTATGCCAGAATTCCTGATGAACGAGATCTGTTGCGTGAAGAAGGTGAAGCTGTACGGTATCAAATCAGTTCCTCCAACTGAAGAGGCCATCACTCATTTGGCAAAAGCTGTTACGAATGAAGAAACATTTGTTTACGAGTTCCATAGCTCAAGCAAGGGTGATGACTACGTTATTCTGAAAAGTACAAGTGGAGAAAGTCTCAACGATGAAATTAATCTCTACTTGACCCCAACGTGGGAGCGCGAGGATAATAATAATAAGGAGATTCCAAAGGAGCACGACGAGATGACAATCGCTCTCATGAGTAATCGCACGTACTTTTCATTAAATGACATGGAACCTGGAAAGCTGGGGAAGGTCGGTGAAACCGTCCCCGGTCTATTTCTCGAGACCATCTGTCCAGGAAGCAAGTACATATTCGGGCCTGAAGACAGGGAGATGATCGTCCACATGACGACTGTCATGCCAGAGATGATGAAGAAATACAGCGAGTCAACCGGACATTATATTCCACGTATTAATGAACTCTGCATTGCTCTTTTCGAGGATGGGGCTTGGTACCGAGGCTGTTGCATTACTCCAGAAGCTACAAAGACGTCAGCTATGATATTTTTCCTCGATTTTGGAAATTCAGCCGATGTTTTGTATACGAACATCAGAGAGATGACGAGGGATTTCTTGAAGCCAGAGGCTTTTGGTTCTGTCTGCTGCGTATATGATTTTATGGACTCGACAGGAGACGTTGCACCACAGGTGCAAGCGAGGCTGGAGACTCTTCTTGAAGCCAATGGTAGTTACAACGTTCAAATTGTCAGCTTTGATGGGAATATGTATGACATTAAATTGCCAGATATTCGGGCTCAACTCGTAAAGGAGGGTTTACTTCAATCATGAATCAACAGTGTCAACTGATATTGGAGTATTTGTGTACTAAAGAAAAACACATGGATACTTATTTAAGCTTTTATTTTCTTTCAACTGTTTAGTTTTCATTTGTAATTCATGCAAGATGTATATTTTCTTATCTTTTCCTTTTTTACATTTTTATATTTTAAGTTATTCATTGATTCCTCGAAGGAAAATGAAAATGAATATAAAGCGTTCGTCAATAAAATATTGAATACTACGAAATGTTGAATCTGCTTTTATTTCGCTCGAATTTCGCTAGTAAAATGGAATTTGAAGTTCGGCTGTCGTCGGCTTGTATCGGTAGCTATATGTTCTCGTATTATGGAGTGGGGGAAAAGTGCAAACGTTTCTCAGTGAAAGAAGGATTTTTGATGTGGTGTGAGCGACTTGTTCTGTTCTCTGTGGAAAAGGGTAATTTATCACCATTACGAAGTTTCAGGATCCACTAAGGATGGGTCCCACCGTCCTTAGCTCATCCCAGGAATCAGCTCTTTATGACGAGGGGGTTTTCAAGGAAATTCAAAAGCACGTGTAAGTGGCGTCAAACAGACGCTATCTCTTTATTCAAAAAGCCCTAATCTCCTCTTCGCATTGATGTCGTCATCCATCCTCAAGTGGCTTTCATCAAATCTCACCCATTCCTATCCTCCCATTCCTCATTTGCATTTCTGTTTGTCTTTGATTTTTTTCTCAAGATGTAATTGTGGTTTGAGGTTATCAAGACGTCATCCACAGAGTCCGCGGGTAATTGACTGTTCATTGTTGAATTTTTTAGTGACATTGACAATTTGCCAAATCTCGAGGAGGACGAACTTGTGGAAAGAAAGTATGACTTGACGAGACAAGGGTCGATTGTCAATAATTTCCAAATGTCTACAATGGGTAACATTCCGTATCACTTGTCAACGCAGATGAATATGAACATTCCAATCAAGGAAGAATTCCCGGGGGAATTCAATTTTGATTTATTGCTAAATAGTCAAGGAGCTGGAAAAAATTGTGTGGTGAGTTAAAAATCATAATTGATTATATTAATTAAACAATTGTCACTATGAAAGTCATAAACAAAAATATTTCAAGTAGTTTTTTATTTCATTATCGGCTTTTGAGAGTGATTAAAAAAATCTAATGCATTGTGAATGAAATTTCTAGTTCTCCCAGGAACTGCGGAAAGTGTTCATTAACATGGAACAAACTTTACCCTTGAAATTTAAATGGGATCCTCCAGTAGACGGTCTCTGGTTGAGGACAACCATGGTATTTTCCATGGATCAGTACCGGACTGATCCAGTGGTGCGTTGCCACAATCATATGGCAACAAATAGTGTATCAAATCAGAATATAGCAGAGCATGTGTTGCGTCATGTGGTACGTTGCACCCACCTCGACAGCATCTATGAGGAAATTAGTGGACATATGTCTGTCTCAGTTCCACTGGGTACACCTCAACCAGGTTGTCGTTACGTACCTCTGGGATTTCAGTTTTTTTGCAAAAACAGTTGCTCATCTGGGATGAATCGTCGTCCAACTGAGCTAGTATTCACGTTGGAGAACCACCAACGACAGGTTTTGGGGCGCAGAATTTTACCCGTGAGGGTTTGCAGTTGTCCAAAACGAGATAAAGATAAAGAGGAGCAGGAAAGTGGAGATTCAATCGCTCCCATGCCTGGCAAGAAACGAAAGTTTCCCTTGGGATCTCAACAAGTAGTGCATGCCCATTGTCCCCCTGGAAAAAAGCCTATGCTTTCTCAAGTATCTGCATCAAACTATGATGGACGTGAGTACAATCTATCCATCAGAATTCCAGGGAGAGAAAATGCCCAGGCCATCCTGAATTATGCATTTGATCGGCTTGCTGGAGATGCAGTGAAGAGTGGGGCATATCAACAGCTTGCACCCTACATGGAAGTCCTTTTGAAGAAAATTAATCAATTGAAGTAGGCCTCGTTATTTACTATTCGATCATTATCCATTATTCTTTTATGATTATTTTTTATTGTACTTTAACGAGAAATTTATCTCCCTTCGTTCGTTTTACAAGTTGTTTAGAAAATACAAGCCGCCCATTTTAGGGTTTAATTATTATTAATTTTATCGTAAACGATTGACTTTACGTGTACGTCTGGTTATTATGCCAATTTTGATAATAAAGCCCCAGTGCCTTACCATAATAATTATTATTTTAAATGTATTGTATTCTGACTGTTTGGATTCCTTGTTCTTTCATTTATATACAATAAATAGAACAGGATTTTTTCATTTTTATAAATCAGTTGTGTAAATGAAATTACTGTAATTTTCCTGTTAGTTAATTATTGTGGAAATGTTGAAAGACATTTATAAGAGTTGCTCAGATTGTAGTTGAGTTATTTCAATGCGAATAGAGTCAATAGCGTCCACCGGAAGTTGTGCTTGCTGAGATGAATATTTCTGAAGATTTGCATCATTCGTTCTCAATACTTGTCGCTGAAGTTTCCACTCTTTTTTATCAGATGTCCATGCATTCAAAAGCCATTTCATGGGAGTCTCTCCAGTACCCATCATCCAAGCCATTCCGTTTTCGTACTAAACAATTTGTAACAATCATATCAATAATATTAAAAATAGAATAATAACTAAAAGATTTTTTGTCTGAATGTTTTATTGTCAGTATCTATGAGTAAGAATCGTAACGAGAAAAAAGTAATCTAAAAAAAAAATATTTATCAAATTATACTTAATTTAATCCACCTGAAGTAAATTAATTTGGTAAATTGAGAACAGTTTCAACTTGTGAATTTTTACCTGAAAAATAAAAAGCTGTCCAGCATGATGAAAGATAAAGATTGGATTAGAGTCGGTTGATGGAGATACTGATATTGTCGCACTGCTGACGTACAAATGCATTTGGTTTTTGCAATTGTGTACAATTGCCAGATGGTCTGCAAGTCGATCTTGAGTCAATGGTTCTCTGCAGTCACTCTGGATAAATAATGGACATACGAAGAGATTATTGCTGGGTAGAGATTCCATGGATCCACCCCACGACGGGGTCATGGGGATATTCAGGTACTGTCCTGACTGCGACGTCTTGAGTTCTCCACTCGATTCATTATTTTTCAAGACTCTTTTATTGTCACGTAATTCACCAGTACTCGCGGATTTAGTCCGATCTGCTTTTGTCAATTCTCCAAGTCTTTTGAATGCCGCTTGTGCTGTATGAGTCTGACTTTTATCCTTTTCAATAAAATTTTCAAAATTTATCGTTAAATTATCCGCTGACACTGCTCGATCGAATCCACCTGAGGGTTCAATAAAATATTAATATTAATTTATTAAATATTAATATTAATATGTTCATAAAACGGTAGGACGACAGGTATGGAAAATAATTTTCCATTGTTTTTCATTGCATTTTTCACTTCTTCGAAAATCCCGAAAGAAGAGAATTGGGTAATTGTCAAAATATTGAATATTTGTATGAAAAAGAATGATGAAAAGTATGTGATAAATATAAAGTATATTTACCTACCTCTAAACAACCGTGAAAATTGCGACTTGTATTTCTTTATGTAGTTCTCAGGCTCGTCATATGATTTTGACGAAATAACGCCGAATAACTTTTGCTTCAACGAGTGATTAGGTGGAATATTTACTGATTCATTGACAGGGATTTTGCTATGATCATCATCGAAAGCTTCTCTGATACTCCGTTGGATCTCATCAGCAATGAGACATCTACCCTGACCCAATCGTACTCGACATACAGGACACCGAAATGTTTTTGTTCGACAAGGGGAGCACAATATGTGCCCATGGACACATTGAGATATAGGAGATGCTGCAGTTTCCAGACAGACTGGACACTCCAATATATTAACAATCGCGGATACAGCCTTTAAAAACTTCCTGATTAAAATAGGAAGTGGCCCTGTGAGAGCTGCGCCTTCAGTGCCATTCAATTTTTTTCTCGTCTGGCTGTCGTTTCCTTCGCTACGCCATACCTGAAGATTTATCACTCCTCCTGATGATTCTTTCCTGATTAATGATGCTATCTCTTGCACTCGAAGACCTACAATGTCCACTTGATCTATTTGTAAAAGGCAATCGCCAGTTCTATAGAAACAATAACAAAGTCTAAAGAACATCATCATTTTATTAATAATTTTATTTAATTAATTTCTTATTCAATGATGGATAAATAGAATTGATAAATCCATATGCAGTGATTATGAATGTTTAAAAAACAGGAGAGACACAAAGCTGACTCGTTTTAAACGATTGTAACCACGAGATTTCAAAAATTATTCCAACACTTACTTCAATCCAGCTATATCAGCAATACTTCCGGGTTCAACATGTCCAATCCAGGGATAAGGATCCCATTTAGATCTCGTTAAATGAAATCCACAAGTCTTTTTATCGTCTCTCGCTGAATCGCTTTCTTCAATATTCAAAGTTATTGTTATCCTACAAGTGGAAATTAATGGAATCGTCATGATTTCAGTAGCTTAAATCATCCAAATCAAAATTGGCGATTGTATTTTATAAAAAAAAAATTTCACAATCACTTCACATTTGTTTATGGATGTATTGTTTAATATAGATTTTCTCTTAGTTGTTTTTTGAGAGGACAAAAATACACATGAGTAATGAGTCATAAAAAAGGAGAAACTCGATGAGATCCTCCTCGAGTTCAAATTCACAACTGACATATAGTACAGACGTCTTCACTATAACGTGTTGATTTGACCATCAAATTTCAATGAGTTAAATGACTCGTTTACCTTCACCCAATTCTTCCGGCCAATCATGACATTGACTCCATAATAACTGGTGAATGGAATTTTTCAAATGTTACACGTCTCCATGTTGTTTCTTCTTTGTAGTTATTTTCAAGGCTTTCCATTTTTATTAACACACTTTCTTTTTATTAAATAGTCTATCAATCGTAAATTCAACAAAAGATTATTCCCTTAACTAGTTAGATTAAAAATATGCGTTTGTTAGGAGTTTTTCCCGAGCTTTTCCAGAAATCCTATACACAATGTTTTTTTTTTCTGTTGATATTACGAAAATATTCAGCTTTTTGACCTTTTTCAAATATACAAGGAATGCAACAAATTTTTATTTTTCCATTCGAATTAGTGAATCAAAGTAGCAGAAAAATGGAAAAAAAGCGTAAAATAATTTATGTCACGATTTTTTTGCTTGATTTCAATAAAAAAAAATCACAAGAATAATCAAAAGAAGTTCTATAAATCAGTAGTTTTGTACCGAATGCTCTAGGTCACGCTGTAAATTTTTTTCGTGCGTGACAGCGAAAATTCTCAAAACAAAATTTATCCACCCAATTATTGATACAAAATGTTCAAACATTGATTCAATGTGTGCAACGTCGCATGAGCAGTGGCTTTTAGGACTAAAAGTTCATGATCAAGATGGAAGATCGATCCCTCGATAGTTTGGGAAAGGGTTTGAGTCTGTTTTTCAACTTTGTTGAGCTGTTCCCGACAATTAGCAAAAGCATCAAGAACTTCGAGTTTGGCAACTGGATGTCTCGATGCGTTGGCGGAATGTTCTCGTGGTGGCAAGGGTGGATGACTGCTGGCGATAGCTCGAGTGTACATTTCAGTAACTGCCCTTAATTTGTCGACCCACTCCTGTCGAGCTCGAGCATCAGTTGCTCGTAATTTTATCATGTCACCTGCAATTAATTGATTATAATAATTTCAGAAAAGCCAAAAGCTCCTGAAGATTCCCTTCCCCCAATTATCAAAGTGAATTACCAGTTGCAGAGTTGACGGTGAAGGTGTTGGAGTCCTCGTCACTGGGTGCTATGACAGCTCCAGCCAAGTAAATCGAGCATCTTGGCCTCTGATTTTTCTCTGACTCACTCAAAAAGTAATGCAACTCGCCAGTTTCAGGGCTCAATGTAAACCACCTGTACTGCCAACCCTTCATTGCATTCGTGTATTTGTGGAGGAGACCCTCGTAAGGATGTCGTACTTGAGTATTCATTGTCATTGATTTCATTCAATTGACAAAAATTAATACTCATATGTTTAATCGCTGGTTGTTTCCTTCAACACTCAAATAACTTTGCAGTAGGGAACATGGAGCACTCACACCACTGACACTAGTCACTAGTGTCACTTAAAAATTTGAGGTTATGATTCCAACGAAGAGGTAAAGCGGCTAAAAAGCTCCAAGTCCGCCAAGTCGACGGTTCCGAGACAACAAAAAATTTATTGAAACCCTAAAATAATCGAATTTTCTCATTGGTCATACAATCGAGTTAAATTCGGACGAAAGTAATCCATAAAATAGTCATTTTCCACTTAAATCTCTATTTTATCGACTAGTCATATAAAATTCGAAATAAGAAATTGGCTAGGAGACAGCCATGAACAAATGCGTGGTAAATCATCAAGGAGTCTCGGTCGTATCTCTTTAATAAGGAAAACGATGATCAACAGTTTCCCAAGTCAATCCATTGCCCCGAGGTGCATGAGTGGATGGAAATAACACGTGCCTCCAACTTCTCCCTTCGAGACCCAGAAAAATAATCCAATTTCGCCTGGGGCCGAAGTCATAAGGATTGCAGTACTCTCGATTCAGGGCTTTATATTTAGCTGATTCTGTACTGTTAATTCTAGCTTCAATGCTTGTTTCACCCCTAGTTATGAGACCCGCATGCCACCAGGAAAGGGCTCCCAAAGCAGCGAATGTCGCAACGCAAATGAGAGCTGCAAATAAAATCATTCTTCTACGCCACTCTTTTTCTCTAGTTTCCACAGCTTTCTGGGCAATTGCCGCTAGTTCCGACGAGTTCAGGTGATCCATTGATTCGGTCTGGAACATAAAAATATTAAATATTTATTGGGAAAAAGAGTCGGTGAGAAGTGATGAGGTGACAAATACCATGTGAATGATTTCGGAGTTGTTGATCCGCACTGGATGGCCATCGAGTTCGATGTCTTGGTCGATAAAAAAATCCTTATAAGCTATTTCCACTCCAAATATCATGATGAACACGATTCCAGTGACGGTGAAGGCCATGTACTGAAAGAAATGCCGATGATTGTTGTGTCCCACACAATTATTCAGCCATGCTAATGTCAGCAATTAATATTAGAACAATCGATTAAGGAATATAATCCCTTTATAACATCATTACCCCATAATATTATCCGATAATTTGAGATTTTTCTCCCCTCGTAAATCTTCTCCCATTAACAAACATGGACAAACTAAAAATAGATAAGTAAGTAAATAAAATAAACAACGAATAGATCTAGTTTTTATAGGGTTTGTGAATGATAAAGGATACGACAGTGATGATCCATTTTTAAAACGCATCTGTTGCAAATAGAGCAATGATGTGTACGCGGTGGTTTTGGTTTTATACACTTTTTGCAAATGCTGACTGCTTCAGGAATGAGTCCACCCTGTGGTGGGTACCCAGCCGGAACATTGACCCCCATATAATAATGAAAACAAACGTTTATAAGCAACCAATTCCCCACCAGTAACAGGAGAATTGTTGATAAAGGACTTTTTTCCCACCAGTAGGGAAGTCCGATATAATACGCTATATACACAATAGCAACACTTAATGTCGACACCATAATGACCAATATCTGCAATAACAATCAATAAAATTCATAAACAAATATTGTACACATGACAATTTATCAGGAAAATGATAGTGGAGTGATTGGAAATGATTGATAATAATTATATACTGACTGGACCTAAAACTGCTGTAAAATTTTCAACAAACCAACAAATTGGCTCCATCATAATATCACAGGCATATCCCCAACTCATAAAATCATTGTAAAATAGAGTGTTCAAGGCTATTTTGAATCGTGTCCATTTGGTTTGCACATTGATTCTGAAATAAAATTGATCATTAAAATTATATATTTTTGGTGGTTCCAGGTGACGAGATTCCATACCGTAATATCCTTGGAAATCCGAGGAGAACCCATTGAATTTTAACCATTTTGTTGATTGACTTTTCGAATTTTTACTAAATTTGTAAGAAGAATGAGATGAGTGCTGAATGCATATCACAGAATTTGCATTCAATATGCATTTAAATTGAAGTAATTTCTGTTGTCACTGAATTTTACTAAATATCACCGAATTTCAAAAATAAAATCCATTTTTCTATGTCTCAAATATTGAATCCTGTGTGCAATAAATAAATAGATGATAATAAACTGGAATTGTTCTATCGACTCCCGAATAATTATAATAGTAATTGCCATGGCATTGCAAAACTGGTGAACTGTAGATAAAGAGAATTTCTCCGTTCACTGAAAAAACAGAGCTCTACATAGCCATTTGTGCATTTCAAACGATATATAAAAAAAATTATTTGAAAATCTAAAAGGGATAAATTGTTCAGACAATTCCGCCTATTGATTATTCCGAATTTATTTGGACACAATATATGAAATTTCAATTATTTCTGGAATACCTTCTGTACATTTTAGTAAATTATCTGTTTATTAGAAGTTCTCATACATTTTTTTATTGTGTTGTGCAAGTAATTATCCATATAATAATAGTTTAACGGAGAATCCTCAAAGTTCAAATTGATATGAAGAAAAAGTGAAGTGAAAGAACTGAGCACAGGCTCAATGCCAATAAAATTACTGCAATAATTCATAGGAATCCTACATGATTTCTAAAAGACTGCACAAGTCAGGGTAACGAGTTGTAAATTTGTTGGATTTCCATTATTATTTGAAATCTATATAATACTAGTGAGATTGATTGTAATCGTGGCTTTCAGTAAGAGACCAAAGCAATATTTACTGTTAATTATCAACATTCCTCGACGTTTTATGCGCAGATGTTCTGAAAGCCCTTTCTTTTGGTGCACTTCTACTGAAATTTATATTTAAATATTCATAATTTCATAATAATAATTATCCATGCAGCATTTTGCTCTCATTAAATTTCCTCGGATATGAATTCATGAATTCTAAATCTTCTCACTCTGCAGTAATTATTCTACGGTTGATTGTTATCGAATGAGAAAGGTACTGAACAGTAAAATTTGTGCGATTGCATGGGCAATGCATCTGTTAATTCAAATTGATTTATAACAAGATTATAATGAATGTATAATAAATAGAATCTCTTCTCTCCATTTTTCCACCGCACAACATTTGAATCATAAATTTTCATAATACTGTGTCGAGAGTATCTAAACTCTGGAGAAGTTGTTCGTCCTTTGAACACCACGTGACAAGCTCTTCGATTGTGACAACCCCGTCTTTGTTCGTATCCATGAGCTGTGGGGAAAAGAAGAGGAATGAAAGCATTGAAAATAGAAGGGACGACTAATATTTGTGACTATGTGAATTACGTGAAAAATACGGTCGACGTGTTCTCTCGCTGCCAGCTGGGGCTCTGCGATTTGTGGTTGGGTGTAACGACCTAACATTTCGTATATGGATCCAACTACATCGAGCATTTCCTCTTTACTTATTAAACCATCACCGTCCAGGTCGTAAAGACCGAAAACCCACTGGAGTTTCTCCTCCACAGATCCTCGGGATACTTTTGACAGAATCGAGAGGAACTCCTGGAAGCAACAAATATGCGAGTGATTATTATTCTGGTGAATATCATTGGCTCGTTTGTCCTCACCTCAAAACTGATTTTCCCAGAGGGTTTTCGCTTCATCGTATTGAAGACATAGTGTGCGTACTGGCTGGCATCTAGATCAAGAGCAAAAAAAGCCGCACGCCAAGTATTATCATCATCAATTTATAGAATTTCGTATACAATATAATGGACAATGGGATAGTTATTCCATTTTTCAACGAAATTGCACCCGACACAACATGTTCTCCTGAATCTCTCTTAAATCAGGAGAGCTGCATCTTGAATGCTTAATGACTTTTTAGTAAAGATTTGAAAATCAACGTAGATACTTATATTTTCATTAATACATATTTTGTAACTTATAGTTTTTTTATCTCAAATAAAGTATCGGCAAAAATGTCTATGTCGATATGCTCTGTTAAATTAGAGATATAGAGGGAAAAATAGGGGAGAAGAAAAATGCAATTGCTTTGGGTAAATAAATGCTGGTAACTATAGCCGCATGCGACCTTGTGTAAAATAGTATTAAATTGGCTTGGTAGCAGGTAAGTAAAAGACTAGGATGAAATTTGACCTGCTTTCAGAGAATTAGCCTGCGGGCCTCTCGAAAAACTCACCGCCCTGGGGGAAGAACTGAGAGAATATCTGCTTGAAGCCCTCCTCATCAACAAGACCAGTGGGACATTCCTGTTTGAAGCCACGATAGATGAGTTGAATTTCCTTCCTAGTGAACCTCGTAGTTTTGGCTAATGTTGCTAATTCCTCGGGCCTGTGACGACCAGCTAATGCAATACTTGCTGCTGCAGTGGAACCCCCTAAAACGTCCGCCACATCCTCAAGCTCCTCCTCTGCAAGAGTCCAACGAGCCACAACTGCCAAGACTGTACCATCTCGTCTCGAGACATTAACTCATACCATCCAGTAGCTACTTTATCCATTTATTATACAATCTAAATTCACCATTCCATTTACTTATGTACATTTTTTTTTCTACTTACACAAACCAAAGAATAAATTTTCTCGGGGCACTCCCGTGTGAAATAGAAGAGAAAAGTAATTAATATAGGATTTATTCATAGATTCATGTCGTCAGAAACGTGCGGCGAGAAAGAAAGAATTAGGATCAAAGGGGATGGTACACTGTTAGATAAGTACTTTTGAAATTTTCCATTTTAGAAATTTCGAATTTAATTTCTCCGGAATGAGACAGAGTTAAAATTTTTTAAATAAAAATTTATGAGGTCGACAGTTCACATGCAGTCGTTACTCAAATTTCAAAAATTTCTAACAGTGTAGAGCGACCTAGAGCAAGAGAAAGAGACAGAAATAATCTATGTGCGGAAATAATAGTGAAGGAGTGTGTCCTGAAGAAATCTTGAGTGGGGTCCATCCACCATCGGGGGATGTATTTATGTGTAGATCTGGAGAAAGCTACTCAACACTACTCTCGCGAATTCGGGGACAATCAACCTCAATTTCCCTCCAGAAATGGCTGAAAATTTACAGAAACTCCAAGGGACGAATCAATAGTTGGCAAAGTGGAAGGAAACAGATTCATACGTGATTTTTGTTGCTCCCATGCTCAAAAATGTAGAATTAAGTGTGATTTGCATGCTCCAACAGTTGACTAGTCAACAATCATTTTAATTCCATTGGTATTTGTGAGTTCATTTCTGCGCTTCTAGTGTATACATATTGTTTATTTTTATCCATCCGGTTCCTTCTCTGTATTTTTCAATAAAAAAAAATTTGGTAAAGGAATCTTTGCATTTTGTCCGATTTGAGAACACTTTTTTTTATTTTATCGCATTGATGTCCAAAAGGTATATATTAGGTATCCACCAGTGGAATATTTGTATATGCTTTTGTACATTTGTATATTTTGTTTTTGTTTATTTAAAAATTGATTCTAAAATAAAAAATACGACGCAATTCCAAGAGGAAATATTTTTTTTAGTTGAATTCTTTCGTTTTTGGAATTTCCAAATGAATCCTTTGAGATATATTCAATTAAATTCGGGAGTTAATTGAGGGAACCACGGGCCAATATTGAACCAATATTCAGCCAACCTTGGAGCAACCTTGGGTCAACATTGGACAAATAGCAAGGCCGTAAATTGAAAAAAAGGAATAACGTAATTGTCTTTATCTGGGAACTTGGTCAAGAGAACACTGAATCAAATTTATTTAGCCTTGATTGAATGAAATTGAGCAATCATTGTTTTACGTACATACAGACATTTTTCGAAAAGCGTAATTTTCTAATTGCTTTACAGAAAATTGTTCCTCCTGATCCCAAAGATGGGAAATTTCGAATAAAAAGGTTGATATGCTCCAATTAAAGAGTCATATAACGAGTCTCAAACCCAAAGTTAGCCATCCAAATATGATAAATTGCAAAAAAATAAAATCGGAGAATTACAATGATTACATTGGTAAGCAAAATACAGGAAGATCACTCTGCAGGAATTTGATAAGTAAAATACCAGAAAGTATTGTTTTGCAGATCGCACATGATGTACAATTCATTAGAAAATAATATAAATTTGTAGAAGGAAGTAGGCCCGTTACATCGGTTTATCAAAAATAATAAAATATGAAATGATCGAACTGCAGAGTGGAGATTTGGCGCAGTTGGTTCCATTGGTATCCCGGGCATTGCCGTTACTATGGTAACGGGAGACTGCAGGTTGGAGGGGAAAATTGGAGGGAAGAAACGGGGGTCCCTCTGACTTACTCCTCTTACACCTTTCCCACATCTTGACATCTTTCTCTCACTCACTCTCCCCGATAATTCACTAAATAATCACCTCTTCGCACCATCTGAGGTCGTCATTTTTCACACAGAAAAAAAATTACCAATTGAAAGGCATCCAGGCATCTCTATTTGATTTTCTATTTCCTCAAATCCCTCCTGTATTTTTAACCCCAAGTTTATTTTTTTCAGCATCAGTTGGATTTCATAATTCTAACTTATTCCGTTGAATAACTTTTTGATTATCAAATCATCTGAGCAATTATTGTCGAGTGGGTACAGTCATGTGTATGTGCGTATGTGGATTTTTTTTCATGATTATTGACATTCCGAAAACTTACTTTTTTCACGACCTTTTCGCACTGCTTTCATCGCTGACTACTTGATATTTTTTCAATCTTAGAGATGATCTTTCAGGACCAGAATACCTACTCATGTATGACTTATCTTGGCAAATAGTTGTTTTTCCAGGAAGATGATGTACTTGTACTTGGTGTGCAACGATTCACTACTGCATAAATACTGAGTGGATAGTTCACGCATAAACCTTCGGTCCATTGTAGGCTGTGACGTTTATATATGATCTTGCGCACAACTTCCTGTGAAAGCCAATGTTTTCATTACATTTTGAACTATTATCCATTATATTATACATTGCTGGGGATTACTCTCTGTATTATTTAATTATCCAGATGGATCTCTCTATAGAGGGTATACCTATAGATGGGCTGCCTTTCAGCTTCTAATTGATGGAGTTGATGGTTGAACGAGTCGTTAATTAATTGTTCGACTTCTTCACTTCTGGACTGTTATTAATTATTAATTAATATTTGAAGGTATTTCGAGGTAGAGAAATTAGAAGAGGAGTGAAAATAATACTACATCGTTCAACATTTACTTTCGTCGATTAATCATTTGTACCAATTATGAATTTCTAAATGAGGATAACACTATTTCTATTGAAATATTGAATTTTTCTGAATTGTTTCTTTTCAAGAGGAATTTTGGAAATCTTGGATATTTTTTATCTTAAAAATAATAATCGTGATAGAGAACTTGAGGTCATAAATAATGTAATAATTTTATAGAGGAATATAATAGTCGTAATTCAAAGGTGAATTGGCGAATTCCTTGGAGATGACTGGATTAAAAAATACGTTATTGAAATAATAAATAAAGCAAATACATTTTATTGAAGAGTTTTTGAATTGTCAGATATCCCTCCTAAAATGTGTCCTATCAGTAATTGGCCAATCTCACGAAATCCTTACGCATTCCCAAGAATTCCGGTAGTCTTCAGAATAGTTATTATCAGTGGACCGCTTAAAATTGCATTTCAGATTGAAATCGTTCGGAACGATTGTCTTCTGGGTTACAAAGTAATTCCAAAAGAGCGGATGTTTGTAAAGGCAAGTACTTGTTTTGTTCTTAATTCTAACGAAATAATTTCTGAAGAAATTTAGTAATGAGGCTCGCCGCTGAGGTGTCGCGAATCGATTCTTCCTCTCGGCAGGAATCGATCCTGATCTCATAATTTTTATTCGCGATAGGAAAAGCGTCAAAGGCACTCAGTGCTGGGTCAATTAGTATAAAAACCATCGATTCCGTAAAAATCATTGTTTCTGGGACCCCATGTAAGTAAATGGACGAATGATAACAATGAATGAAACAACGAAACTCGAAGGACTCTCGTACAAACAGCTTCAAGCACTGGCGATTCGATATAAAGTTCCGGGCAATATAAGAGTACAGTATTCTTCTATTTTAACCTCTTTCAAATAACACGATGACTCTCTTTAACTATTCACTATCTTATTTCATCTTTGACAGAAAAATCTTCTGATAAAAGTCCTCGAAGCTGTGAGGGAGGGCAATGATCTCGAGGTGAATAAGATACTGCGGGAACTGCATCAGACTAGGAAAAAACGTGTTAAAAAATCTACCAAACAATTAGGAAAATTGGTAAAGCTAAAGCCCATAACGAGTTACGGTCCTGAATTTAATAAAGATATTCGATTCGCTGTGAATGTTTCTCAACCACCTCCTGGCTGGGTATGTGATAAAATCCCTTATTTATTTGAATGAGAAGTCGTTTGAGCAGATTTCTTCAGAAACACCTCAATCTATCTCGACTCTCACGCTCAACAAGAAGTTTGAGGCTTGATTAAATGTTGATTAATCTTATGAAGTTCCACAACTTTCCCGGTGAAGACTAAACTTTTTAGCAAATGCCAAAAATTCTGTTCATGCGATTGATGATGAAAGTGCTCTGAGAGCGAATCGAGTTCGAAGGTTTAAATTGGCAGTTGAAACCTTATATACGAATTAGAAACTACATATTCCGTGAAATCGTGCTCGAGCTTTTTTTAATACCGTGACAATAATTTATTGAAACTTGTAAATAACACCGCGTTTCACGAAAAAGTTATTGTCTTCGTTTTCGAGGTTAGAATGTAGAGAAAAACTTTGGAGAAATCAGAAAGCATTAGATAAAATCTCTATTTTATTCGCATCTTTTCATTTTTTTAATCTCTTTTGTAGTTAATATTCAATTGATAATTTATCTTGAATGGCAAGTAGTAGAGAGAAGCAGAGAAAAATACACTAGTCAAGCGAGATACTGTAGTACTAGGCCTATAAGGCTAAGAAAAATAATTAATTAAGAACTTGAGATCACTCGGAGTTCATTTTTCTCTGTTCCTTCAACAACTCACTATCAACTAGACTCTTATTTTCTTGAGAGAATGAGTTTCCCACTTTTTATTTAATGAACCCCGACTAATTCCAACTGATAGAATCCCATCTGGAGTTATGAATATGCAAAAAAATGTGTGAAATGCGTGTTTGAGGCACTTTTTCCCCATAAATTTCAATTAATGTGGTCTGATTAATGAAAAATCAATGACTAGACTAGTCAATCAATGAGAAATAATTTATGATGACCGAATGACATCCTCAGGTGATTAACACTGGAGAAGAGGAAACAGCAACAAGAGATTTGAATGGCGAAGAGAATCGAGCGCAAATACCAATTTATCCGGAATTCAATCAATTCTTAGGAGGAGGAATCCAGGACGACTACTGCTATCATACTAATGCCGTTGGAAATCCCGAGAGATCGACGAGTCCTGGAATCGTTGATCTCAGAATAAATCCCCGTAGAATATGCGAGTGGAACGAGATAGACATTCCTAGAAGGCGTAGATTCACTGATTTTGCTCATCACGAGACTTCAGCGATTGATTACAAACATTACAATGGGATTGAGCCCAGCCACCTCATTCAGTATGAAAGTCCAAGATTACTGAAAAAAATGCTTCAGGCACCAGCAGGAGTCAATTTGAAACAACTAGTCAGCTACGAACAGTCATACGACATACCGACAATGAACAATGAGGTATTCGATGATTCTGACACTTTGACAGCTGACTCTGACATCAATGATAACTTCATGGATCCTACTCATCACAACAACAATTGGTTGGCCAATAGCAACGAAATCCTCAGAGCCTACGGTAATTATGATCCTATAGACAAATTATTATTCATAGATGAATTATTTTTAACGATCATTTTAACGATCATGATAGGTGATCATCGTGTGGAGCACTATGAATTTAATTGCAATGCTTCGACTGAGGTGATTGAAAACTGTCAGAAATGGCTGGCTAGCTCGTCGTCAATGCTAAATAATAAGAATAACAACAACGACAGCAACAACAGCAACAACAGCAACAACGAAACAGTAGACATCGTTGATAATGATTACTACAATCAGAATCAAGTTCATCATCCTCTAGGGGTTATAAAAAGCCACGAGAATTTGTTGTACTATGGAAACCCTGAGGACCAGTACTACAACTTCAATGTCAGTGGAAATAATGACAATCAATGTGAATATCAGCAGCAGTCGCATCCGCAGTACGAGTGCGATATAAATATGGTTGAAGATATAGGACGAGTAGGAGTGGTGTACCATCAGGACGAGGGCTTGGAGGGTGTGACTGTTCAGAATCATCATCAATGGCCAGTTGTCTATCCTATGCATCATAATAGAGAATCCCTGGAGACTCTCTACGAGGCAAATGTGGTGGGCAACGTGGAGGAGTCCCCCTACGAGGAATTCCATATTGCAATCCCAGAGGACAATTCAGGAAACGATAGATATCCTCAATACATAAAAACTGATTACGCTGGGAGTGGGGAATTCACTGGAGGAGTGACTAATGTCCAGGAATCTGAGGCGCTGGAACAATGGGCAAATCTTCAGCCTCAGGAGTTATCAGTGCCAGATAATGCTGTAGATTGCTATTGGCCACAGTGGTCTGCCTCCGAAGGATCGAGAATAGAGACGTCTCGGATGAATTATAAATTGGAGAATTTGCTTAATCTGGAAAAAACCTCCTACGAAGGAGAGCAAATCAAGTCTGACCAGACATCCAGCGTTTACTGCTATACAGCGCCAATTGTTACGCAACGGATATTCTCGTCTCCTTCGCCGCCTTCTCAAATGAGTTTTATTGAGTCTGAAATTCAAGGCTCCAATGGCGTGCCTTGTGGCGATATCCAAGCCCCGGTGAATCAACTTGAAAATATAGATTTCGTTGAGTCACAAAACCTCAAGAGTTCCACAGTCGTCATAAATCCCACGACAGATCCTTACTCGATATGTGAAAATATAGATATGAATGCAGCCGATGCGGCCTCCATTCAGAACAACAGGTGGATCTCGGATTATGTGACTATTGAGGCTGTTGATAGTGCTCAGTGTTACAATTGTTAAGAAGTCGTTCACTTTTTTGCAAGCCAAAAAAACAATCCATGCTTTTTCGGTTTTCAGATGTTTTTTACATGAAGTATATGTCTTTGATTTTCCAGTGGAAAAAAATGGATGGTTAACGTCGAACGTTCTGAGTAAAGTATAATTAACTGTTACTCTATTCTCGAGAAAGATGATCATACGTAGAGTTTTCTTTTTGCAACAGCTGTTTTTTTCAGATAATTATATTTTCTTATTAATGTAATTGGGATAAGAATGGATAATTTCTTAGCTTATGCGTGGTGACAATACTCATATGATATTCATTTGTTTATTACAGAATCATTTCTATAAAAGTTTCCATGTACTACTTGTTATTTTCATCACAAAAAAAATATATTTCAAGAGCAAGAGTCTCTCGATGCATTATTATTTTTTCACTAGCGTTTCGCTGACTTTAAACGTCCTTTATTTGAAAAATGTTCAAGATGCTGGGTTGATTCTCTCTGCAATATTCATTGTTCAGTAAAATCTCATTGAGGAGTTTCAGTTGTTGAATGACTCGAATGATTGGAACTCACGCGCTCAAATCTCTTCGTCGACAGAGCCATGCGCACAAGACGTTTTACTCACCAACTTAACCTCAAGTTTTTTATGAAAAAAATTAGCAGAACGTACTAAAGTTACCGACGAAATATTTCAATCTAATTTTGCAGATAGAAAAGTCGAAAGAACCGAAAACAATAAAATCATCAATCAAAATATTATACGAGGAGATAATTAAATCGATGAAATCGACTGGATTAACAATTAAAATTGAGGTGGGTAATAAAGTTGAGGCAAGTAGTAATATTTATGGCACCATCAGTATTTATTGTAATAAAGTCTGAACAATTATTACTTTAGAATGTTACGCGCTTCTATGATTGCCACTGCTGTCAACAGCAGGGTATCAACACAATTGGTGATGAATGAATGGATTGGAATCAACGCAACATTCGCTCAGATTATTCGCTGGAAAAGAAAGCCTATTTGGTTGCCACAAGCTAAAAGCAAACTTTTCAAAGTTCCACCGAGGCTGCGACTCCCCCAGGAAGAAGCAGTGGAAATCCTGAGATTGTACAATAACTACCGGACAAATAGAAAATCAATCAGGTTTGTATGTTGATTCTTCTCAATGCACTAGAAAATCTGTGAAAGGTCATAATTATTATATATATGCAGAGGATATCTGGAACAACTGATGCAAGCCAGTCAAGTACAATTTGATGAAGTATCACTAAAAAACGCTGAGGAGGAGGACTACGCGAATTGTTCAAAGATCAATGATGAATGGAACAAAGAATTAGCGAAGCGGCGGGAGATTCGTTTGGCGAAGGAAAAAGAGAATCGTATACAAGAGACTCTGAAGATATTCAACGAGAAGAAACAATTGAACGAAAAAATAATGGAGGAAATCGAAGGGAAAGTGAAGAGAGCTAGAATGGAGGCGAAGACATTCATCACCAGAGAAAACATTGATCGTGCAATAGAAGAAGCATTGGCTGATGTTGTGGATTATAACGCAGCGATTGATAAGGAAGGCCGTTTGTATGGTAAAAGTGTGGATAATAAACAACAGGCTTCAGTTTAACAATGATAATTTAATTGGATAAAGTTTATTATATCCTTCGAAAAGACTTTCTTCATTTTGCAAACCTAATGTACTGTATGTAGAGATCATCATCATTCATCATTAAAAAAAGGAACATCCAGGAGGAAATTATGTTTTATATATTTTTTTTTGCATTTGAAACAGAGAATACAAGATTTCACCGCCCTATATCTATCTTTTACACACAATTCCCCAATGTGTCTTCTTTGGAGATGTGATCGAACAAGAAGTGAGGATTCTGTTATTTCTGGAAGGTAAAAATTGTTGGGGCAAAATTTTTACTCAACTCAGCAAAAAAAATCTTTGGCATTTATGTATATCGATCTCAAAAGAGAACTCGACGGGTCGCATTTAACTAATTTCAATTGAATTATTGAAATGCAATGAATAATTCCGTAATGATGGATGATAGCCAAATTGACAAATTTGGCTTTCTTTTATATTCCTCTCAACATTAATATTAATAATGTGGAATATGATTGGATAGATCCTGATTGTGTGCGTGTGGTTTTTGTTACCAAAGTAAAATGAAGGATTGAAATTATCCTTTCTTAAGATTATCGTACTGCTGTGATATATTTGCATATACTAGAAAATGTTAGAAATGAGTGAGTGCACTTATTGCGTTATTTGAAGTCTACTATTATTATCAATCATTCATACTATCATCATTCTGGATTACTAGGACTCGACACCTCGATTAAAACGGCGCCTTGTCTGTGGAGTAAAGATAATTCGCATCGTACAAAAATTTTTATTCTTAACTTTAAACATTGATTCTTATCTATTAGTATCATATTCTGTGGTTTTCAAAGTAGATTTTTCATTATTTTTCATTTCATTTTTCATTTATTTTCAGTTAAGAGATGGCACATTTCGGTCTGAAATGAAAAGTGGTCTTCATATCATCGCTATCTTCTCATTGTTGATAATACTCGCAAGGCTATTATTTTCTGTTAATTTATGCCTAATCCTTGTTGCAATGATCACATGATCAGCTGTTCAAATCTGGAAGAGCCCTCCAACTCTTCGCTTATTTTAATTCTCTGACTGTTATTCTCCATTAGATTTTTGTGAAATACATAGAGAAAATTAAAGGGATGTAACAATGTGTGTCATCAATCAGTTACAGTCATCAATGTAAAAAGTGAATGAATCAATGGGCTAACAGCAATTCCAAAAAAAAATGAACAACCTACACAGATAATCATATTATCTATTTCCCCCATTTCTGCATTAAACTCATGCCCCTCAAACATCATTCATTCCCTCAAAGCATAAAAGCGACACTCGAGTTCAGTAATCCAAAAGATTGCCTCGCATTTCGTCCTTTTATTAAAATATATCTCTTCTCTCAATAAAATTTCGGTTAAAAATAATTTCGCGGTAAAATTCCCCTCCATTTCATCTCCGTCGAGTAGATTGCTGACTGTTGTTGCTGCTGATACAAGTGTAAATATTTTCCAAAAATTTGTACCTCATTCAAGCCAAAACCGCGAGGTCCAAGTCCCGCGATTCATTAGCAGGTGCAATTTGTTGATGTCAAAACAAGTTGAAACAGAGTATTTAATGATTTACTCGATAGCTCGGGCGCCGTCGATGGGCATCGTATGAAGCACTTCATCGAGAAGTTGAAGTGCACGATGAAGATGTACCTCAATCCAACAGGGTGTTTCCTTGATGCTTTGCCTGGGGTAATCAGGGCCCCAGCCCTTAACAAAACTCAGTCGAAGGATGCAGAGTCGTCGAAGGTCATCCACACCAATGCCGGCAGCTGCACTGAGATTCTTGGTGATGGGCGCCCCATGAGTGAGATGACCAGCTACAGCAGCTGCTTGTGCAGCAGCAGCAGCTTGTGCAGTGGCAGCTTGGCCCCTCATCTGCTTGTGGCACTGTCTCAGGTCGAAAACTTTAATGTACGCTGAAGGATAGATCTTGTGAACAGCATCACCAGGAGCTCTCCCTGCTTCCCTATCAAGATAGTACGACTGAACAAAAACACTGTGTTCACTCTGGCATCGAAGCCAAACATCACCCTCCCCACGCAAATCCAGGACAACGCCTTTACCAATGTGCAGTCTTGCTCGTTCGCTTTGTTCTGTTCTGTGAACATTGCTCAATGCGCCTAGACAGAATCTGTTGCCACCACTGGGATCTACGTAACCATCTACTGTGACTGTTGGGCATCCACTGCTGACTTTGAATGTCTCACCCACCTGGGTGTCCAGCTCGAAGTATCCAACTGAGCACCAGTACTCTGGAGCTGGTTGACTCGACAAGAGGCCTCCAAGATTGCCACTAACGTCATTACCATGTGCACCCCAGTACGAGGTTGGATGGAGATGTCTTGGGTCTGGGGGTTGCATCGTCTGTGTGTAAGTCAGGGTATTTGCTCCTGTCCACTGGGGAGCACCTGTGTTGTAGGGAATCGCTGCTGCTGCCACGTTGAAACCATTCTCGTGGTGCAGGTGAACGGGTGACACTGGGGAACTTTGGCTTGTTCCAGCTGCTAAGGACGCCGTAAGGGCGTCCACTGTTGGTCCGCCAGTCGCTTGGTTCAGATCCTGGCCGGGGGTTCCAGTCGAGTAAAATTGATCAGTTTGGCCTTGAGTTGAACTCAATATCTGAGTGCTGCCACTGCCATTCGCTGGATTCAATGGTTGTTGGGATTGTTGCGATGGGGTCGGTTGGGGTTGGGACTGTTGTTGGGGTTGAGGCTGGGGTTGCTGTGGCTGTTGTTGCTGTTGAGGATTTGCCGAGGGATGACCCATTTGATGCACCACAGCTATTGAAAATAAATTATTTTGCTTGATTATTGTGGGTATTTTCAAACAAGTCTTTATCTTTAAAAAGTAGGTGTTTATCTTTTAAAAATGCAGTAATGCCATCCTGAAATGATGCAATTATTGACGGCTTTTATTTGAAAATCCAAACGAGACTTGTTTGAGTGGATTTTTTTCATGGAGGAATACATAATTTGTCAGAAAACATATTTAACGACACTTAAAGCACAATAAAAATGAAAAACAAAGAATTTCTGAAGAATGGGCCACTGGCTGATGATAGAATACGTACAATGATGCATGTTTCTTGCATTGATGTGATGAGGCGTTGGTATCCAAGTCTGTCTTTGACAGTTACCCTCCTCTAGTTTCGTGTGTGGATTAACACTATCCCCTGTGCCCCCTCCGAATATACCCTCACCATTGGCTGTGCAAAACATATTGAACAAAAAAAGGCAAGAAAAATGATACTAATAGCAAAAATAAAATAATAAAATGCACCATCAATTTCACCAACAATATAGAATTCGGTGAAATTAATGGAAAAGAATCACGATAAATAACAGCTGTTTGAACCGAAAATGAACATTCTTCCACCTGCCTCATTAATAATGAATGCAGAATACAACAAATATCAGAGAAGAATAATGGCATAACAGCGAAATTCAAAGTCGTGATGAATTTTTCAGTCTCTATGGTGTAACAATGGCGAAAGCGCAATATTTTTGTATTGTGTAGTTTTCCTTGTATGAGGTTACCTGAATTTGTCGCTGATAAGGATGGCAAGTACTGCTGTGGATTTTGTTGATGGGAATTGGTTGGTGCCGACTGCTGCGGCGGTGGTGGGTGATGCTGAATTGTCTGATTTAATTCGCTATCAACGTCCATCCCTGTAGTGACACCAACTCCAGAGGCTGCCCCAGTTACACCACCACCTCCAACTGTATATTCATCCTTGACGAGGCGGCCCCCAGGGCCCACACCGACCCCAGACTGCAGAGTCAATCCTGAGAGGTCTGTAAAGAACGGGTCTGTGCGGGGGAAACGAACCCATTTCATCATACACTAATGCAACATTCATAACTGTATAAAAATTTTGAAGATAAAAAAATCAACAGAGAAGAAACTTTTGCAGAGTTCTGTGAAAAAAAATTGTCTGGAATTTTCACAGGTCTTCCATCGAAAATTCAATTGGTTTTTCTATGATGATTCTATTTTGTAGAGACAATCATGGAAAAATTTGTAGAATTCTCAAGGCATTTTCTACAAAAAATTTTAATCATACGTCAAGAAAAGAAGAGATGAAAGAAGAAAGAACAAGAAGAAGCACTACTGAAATAAAAATTTTCCATTCAAACTTGGACGTACCTATTCCAGGGGAGACAACTCTCTCGTAATGATATGGATTTACGCAAACGGAATCACATTTGAGATCGAAAGCAAACTGACAATATTTAACGTGCTTTAATTCGTTTTTGTGGAGATCCGGCCATCGCCATATCCTAGCGTATATCACGTGGGGGAAACCCTTTCGTCCTGCTACTTGCAATCTACCGTCGAGCGTTCTTTGTATTGTCACACATTTACTAGGATGTGCACCGTTGGTTGTTATGGCAGTAATGAGACTGTCTAATTCGTCTCGTTTTTCCTGCAAAGAGTGACAATGGGCAGTGACAATGGGAGTAATACAGGGAAATATTGGTGAGGTATCTCGGGGGAAATGAGAACATGAATGTTACCTTGAGCTTTTTCACCAGAGATTCAATGGCACGTTTGCTGAATCCTTCACTCTCACCCCCTTGGCGATGGCACATAAGAGAATGAACGATGCTGAGACAAGCATCAGCACTTGTTGGTGCACTTGGGGTGATTCCAGTCATTTCTCTCACTGTTAATAATCAATGAGCTTTCAGTTTATAATCCTTTGAAATTTCAATTCAAACCGATAAATCATTCATAAAAAGGATCATCAAAATTTACCTGGGTGTTTTGCTTTTCTTTGACTTAAATAATAATTTATTTCGTGACAAGATGGATCAACAGTTAATTATTATGAGAATAAAGAAGGCTTTGAAAGGGGAGATATTTGTAAAAATGAAAAAATGTGATGTTTACACTCAGTATTAGGCTGCATTTGGGGCGAGGGATAGAGATGAGTTCCCCCGCCCGCCAAACCAACCATCTCCGTGAAAGCCGTGGTTACAGTTGAATTTTTTTTCTCCAATGTTCAACAGTTTGCCTCCTCGATGATCACTGAGTTGACGCCACTGATTGGTGTAATGATGGTATTTTGTCATCTAATATAAAGGCTTGATGGAAGTGACAATTTGGCAAAGAGTTTTTCGAGGGTGTCTCAATGACGAAAAATCAGGTTACTGTTTACCCTTGTGTCTCCATATCGCTTCAGCTACGGTTGAATCCATAAAAAGATATACAACGAGGCATAGACAATGCAATCCCTTCTGATAGGTGTCTGACTAATTATAATTGATTATTTTGAAGAATTCACTAGTCAATTGGCACAGCAGCTCACTCAACAGGAATTCCCATTCCTTGTATTTATCATATCTCGTTATTACGTACACCTACTGTGCGACAATTAAATTTTCACACCAGTCTTCATTCACTTTAATCGGTGATTTTAACGTTATAATTTCGACATGGACACTGATGGATATTTCAAAAACAACGTACAACCAATGACTGATAACTAGCAATTACTGCTAGTGGCTGATAGAGTGCAGGAGAATAACAAAGCACAGAACTACAATAATTTAATACTTCACTACCATGAAACATACTTTTCACAGCGGAACAGCGCTTTGGGCCCAGAACTCATAAATACTTGGAATGAGAGAACGAGTTAGGTTCACTCGCATTTCATGGAAACCAGGGGCTAGACATACAACCTGCCGAACCTGCCCAACTCCCGCCATATTGAAAGTCGATTGCTTATTTTTTATGGAAAAAATGGTGGAAACTCGGAGCCTTGCGCAAAACCGCAAGACCAAAATAAAATGGATACCGACAACATACTCTCATATTCATACCGAAAAAGATTCAGTTCCCAATAGCTGAATGAGCTGGATAGAATCTATCCGATAGATGATCGGAAAACGAAAAGTTACAGGTAACAAGTAATCAACAGAAATAATCGTGTCAATAGGGAAGGACGCGAGGAAGAAAACGTCAATAATTCTTAGGGGCACTCCAATTCGTTGATAACTATAATAAATTCAGGTCCAGCAATTGCATTGTTATTATTAGAAATATATCACTTTCGAATTAACAAATCATTTACAAAATTTCACTGGAAAAGTCCATAAATTCCCTGTGGGTTGAAGAACTTCTAGATTTTATGAGTTTGATGTAATCTTCGAATTCTCCACTATTGAATTCCCATTTTTTAATCTGCTTCGGGATCGATGATTTTTTTGGAACTGGAACGACAGGGTTGAAAGCCACATCGCTGGGATCGTAATTTTCGTACAGCTCTGAGGAACTGAGCTTTAAAATTTCAACAGGCAATGTTCCATCACCAGTGGCTGGAACGTGACAAGCAATATATCGTGAGACCTTCTGCACAATGCTGTGATAATGTCTCTGCAAAGGTACTAGTTCCCAAAGAGCGCTGCGATGTGCATTGCAATATTCAGGTTCATCCAATTCAGGTTGATAGAGGCCTTCACCAGCGGTGTTGTCTGTATCGAGTAGTAAATCAACATTTTTATTCAGCTGCATGATGGATTTGATGAGGCCGAGAAGTCCTAGTGTGCCATGATGCTGCATCTGGAGGGAAATTGTTATTATCCTTTTAACAAAAGCAATCAACCTATTTTGGGACACTTTCTTCCTCCTTTGGATCAATACTTGATGAAGAATATCGACAACGATCCGACAATCCCTCTGCGTTTTGCCAGCGTGAATATTGAACAGTTGTTTGTAGAGATGAACGTAAAATACATAGGGATCGATGTTGAGAGTACAGCCCTGACCAGAGAGAATTGTGAAGACAGTCTGAATACAGTGGAGTTGGTCCCTCTGGTTCAGATTTCCGTCATTCACGAGGGCATTGATGGCATTAACGAGATCCTGATAAAACTCCAGATTAATGCAGGCAGCGAATTTCGCCAAGCCCTCGAGACAAACCGACAGAATCCTTCTATTGGGTGTTCTTTTAAGGATTCTAAAGTAGATGGTGAAGACAATGCTAGTTATTTCAGTGAGCATTTTCTCTTTCCTCATCTTGTTCTCAGTAGCCTTCGTCTCCAACATCTCTTGCTCAATCTCAGCCAGTTTTTTATTTTTCTTGCGCTCCCTTTTACTCAGTGCTAGAATTCTCTGTTTGTGACTAGTCAATTTTTTCTTCTTAGCTTCTTCTTTTCTTTCTGCGTCTAAATTGATGTCTTTAATCCTCAGGGACAGTAGAACTGAGATAATCTCAGGATGGACAGTTTGCTCGTGTTGTTTTATGTAGTGATTAAGCTTTCTCACTATAGATAACGAGAGTTCGCCACGTTTATCATCCTTGAATATCTGGGAGAAACACTGAAAAATGATCTGTCGTATTTTTTCGTGTCGATTGTCCAGGAGGGGAATTAAAAAATTGCCTATGTTAACAGAGAAATTGAAATAGGGATGGGTTATGAGGAGCTGGCACAGACTCGAGACAGCAAGTTGCCCTAGTTCCAGCTGAAAATTATCAATGAGTCTCGTGTCACCCCTCTTCCTCCTCAAAGCCCCAGCCATCCTCTCCAATTTTTGGAGGTAATTTTTGTAACTGCGAACGAGTATCTCTTCGTAATTCTTCAGTTCCAGGGTCTCTTTCTTATACCTCACACCCTCCTCCTTAGTTCCTGTATTGATGCTATACGCTGGTAACAGATCCTTGAATACTTCGAGGAGAGAAACTATCGTTAACTTCTTGACAGTGATGCACACCTCTGGATTGGACTCGTCAAGGAAATCCAAGAGTACTTTGAAATTGTGGGCTTTTGTCTGTGGATTCTCTAAAAGACTGCTAGACAAAATTCCTATTTTGAGCTTTCGGGATTTCAGGACCTGATTACGACAAGCCAAAAGCTCTACTGTTGTCACGTTGTCCTTCACGTCGTCATTGTCTATTGACCTAATTTTAATGTCTCCTATTCCAGCGTCACTGTCGACGTCACTGGCTTCCTGATTATCATCCATTTCGGTTTGAGAATCATCAAGTTTATTGACCGTCTCAGGCTCATCATCTTGCTCTACAATTTTTTTCTTTATAACTCCTTCCTTGGTTTTCACAGGCAACATTAACCGGACTTTCTTTCTCTCCTCGTTCCCACTTCCGTTCAATACCTTGTCCTCATACAGATCTTCAAGTTCCTCATTCTCATCCTTCAATTTTCGCTTTTGCTTTCTACCTTTTCTCTCACCCGGATCTTCTGCCAATCTTATTTTCCTCAATAGGTTGTACGATTTTTCAGAGATGGCTGATTGCAAGAATTTCAGATCGTCTTTCTCCACCATCTCTAGCAAATCTTCACCCTGATCACTCTCCTCGTTATTAATAGGATCGATTTTCTCCACATTCTGTTGCTTCATTGATTGTGTTGTTTTAGTACGATGACGTCTCTGCTTGAGTTTTCCTTGCTTGGATAATTTATTCCTCTTCTGATTGGTCCTTTTCACTTTGCTGATTTTCAGCTTCTTGCTCTTTGGTTTCTAGAAATCAATCAAATCACAAAGAATCGAGGTTATAATTGGTCCAAGTGAAGATAATAGTAAATTCTCATGGATTATAAAGAGTTTTTTAAATACTCACCTGCATTTTCGCTAACAATCAGATAATTGTGTCAATTTCCAGATGATGAGTAAACCGATTGTTCGTGTTATGTTTTCGTTTGCTTTTTGTAAACGGCACGTGGTGACAGAGACGTATCACCAGTGCATGTGTAAGTAACGTGAAGAACGTGAAAGGCAAGTGTATATACAGTGCTGCCATTCTGTGAGAAAAAAAAAATAAAATTTTTGAAAAGAGGAAATCGCTCCGATCTTAAAAAACAAAATTAAATAAAAATAAATCATGAAACTGTTTGAAACTCTCGCGAGCGTTAAATACGTATATTTTTTCACTTTCAAAATGTCAATATTTTTCAGAATTTACAGATAATAACCTTATGTACAATGATGAAACAACGGAATAAAAGAATTTATGCCATTTATATTTTGTCCTTGAGACTTTGAAGAGTATTGCTTTCCATCAGCTGATGCATAGCTAATTGAACTTTTAATTCGACACAGGCATCTTTCTCCTCAATAATACTACGAATCAGTGTAGTCATTTTTTTCTGAAAAAAAAGGGTAAGCAATCAGTATTGGGATAGAACGGCGAAATTCCCGATGAAGATGAGAAAAAATACCTCCAATAGCTGATTTTCTTTTGACAATTGAATCATGACTGTCATTTCTGCTTCATTAGGAGAATGTGTTCTGTCCCTTGATATGGGTTTCTCAGGTCCCTTCTCCGCAAGAATATTCAGCAATTTTTTAATCTCATTTTTCTCCTGCTGAATACGAGTTCTCAATGATGTTTCTGTATTTAATAATTCCCCGTAGATCAAACTCTCTCGTACTTTTTCCAGTGAGACTTGTTCTGTCGTGGCTGCAATATGAATCATTTCTGAGTTAATTTTTCTTTTAAGTATTTTGAAATCCTCAGAGAAATGACATAATGTAAAACGAACTTTCATCGAATATTTATGCCTGAAAGATAATTGATTCCAGATATTGATGAATTTTGTGTAGTCTCAATTGATTCTAAAAAGTATTAAATTTCTTTTCAAGTTCTTCGCAAATGTCCATTTTACCCTAGCAATCATTAAATTTGATATACGAACCTTCTGAAATCTGAGGATCAATGAAAGAATTTTCATCGGTTTTTTCCATCTTAATTGTGTTCGTGGAAGAGTGACTTCTCTCTTCAATTGGTGTAAATTGTGTTGCAACCTCTCCCACAGGAATCGTAGGATCACAATTTCCTTTAAATTGTTCATTCGATTTTGGCTCAGTGTTTTGTGGATTTTTCAGAGCTGATGATATCGTTTCTGTGGAGTTATGCGTCTGATCACTCTTTTGCAAGTTGCCATGATGCTCGTCGTTAGATCTTGTGTCTTCGTCCAGACTCTTCTGGACCTGTCCCTCCAATTTCTGGGCAATTTTGTACTTGCGTTTCAACTGGGTTATGATTCTTTGAACTTCCCACAATTGCTCCTCACGTGACTTCGTTACAAAACCGGCGTTCATCTGCATGTGTATTTGAGCTAGCAGTGATTCCTGTTTCACCAGCTCTAATGCTATTGATTCCGGTTCGTCGGGGAGATTGGCACTTCCCGAAGGCAGTGGAGGAATGTATTTTGTCAGGATAATGTCTGGAAATAGTGACTTACAGTGACAGAGAAGAGCCAGGAGGAGTCTGTGGCTCATCTGCAGCACTGGACTTAGTGTCATAGCTACCGTTTGAGCATTCATCTTCGTTGTTTTCTCCTGGATGCAAAAGAAATTCTGGTTATATTCCAAGAATTTACAATTTTATTATCATTTACGAGGCGAATGTATGTGAGATCGACCATTTGTTGAGGGAAAAATTCGATTTTACAAAGGTAACTTTCGTGACTCAAACCTAAATGTTAATGACTTACCCTGACAGTGATGTGATCCAAGTGTAACGTCACCCACGCCAAAAGAACTCTATTGCAAGTCGGCAATTGCTTTACTAGTTGTGAGAGCTGCGATTCTCTCTGTGCAACTTCTTTGGCTGAAGCGGCTTGCTCAAATCTCGATATCATCCCGCTGCTTTCCAAGACAGGTTCAGGCAATTCTCTGCCAATTCATAATAAAGTAGAAAAATATACAGGCGTTAAATAAAACAACTAGATATTCCAGTGTTTGTAAAAAACCTAGCGACACACTTAAAGAGGCTTACTTTAAAAAAAGAATTAATAAGCTGGCTGCGACAGCAGGTTCCAACTCCTGGACATTAACAGTCTCTCGTTGATTATAAAGCTTTTTAAAACTCTGTACTTTGGATTTCACGCCAGGAATTTTGTATAAGCTTTCCGTTGTCATTCCAAATTCCTCCAAATAATCAATGCAATTACGAACCACCAACGGTAATTCAACTCCGTCATGACATCTGGATCGCTCCACAGCTGCTTGTAGCCCCACTCCGAAAATTGGCTGTGCCTCTGCAATCATTCAATATAAAAACACCGTACCAAGTTTGAAATTGTTATTAACAATCTGAAAAATCATCTCAATTGACCTCCAATGTCAGCAACTTCCTCGCCATGTTTGCACTTTTTTCGATCTTTCACTTTATGCTTCAATTTGTCCTTATCCTTGTCCTTTTCGTCCTTTTCACGTTTCTTCTTTTCCTTATCCTTATTCTCATCTTTATCTTTATCCTTTATTTCCTTTTCTCGAGATTTCTCTCGCTTCTTCGAAGGAAATTTGAATGCTTTAGATTTCTTGGATTTTGATGGACTCCTGGGAGAAAAAAAGTTATATGAATGAGTCATATAGATTAAGGAATGTAATAGACACTTTTTTTACACGTCAAGTAAATATACATCAATATTACAATAACTGAGTAATAATACAATCACCCACTTGTCAATGTAATGAGTCCAAAATAAAGTGATTGATTGATTTATTCCTGACTTTTAGATAGTTGAAAACATGTCATTCGTAGAGGCAAATGAATAAGAAAAGTAATTACTTGGTTTCTTGATCCTCATCTGCTGAGCTTTCACCCTCCAGGGTGGCATATCCTCGATCTTTCTTATCTTTTTTATCCCTCTTCTTTCCACCCAGAAGCTCTTTTTTCAGGTGCTTGTCGTGTCCTCCTTCGTCGCTAACTAGAGGGAATACGTATAATTACAATACCATTTAACTATTTTGCATTAATTTCCAGAGGTTATGGTGTCGTTAAAAAAATACTTACAGTCACTTTCATTGCTCTTTCGAGCTGATTCCGACGCGTACAATCCTGGAAACTCCTTCTCCACGTCTGGGCTTTCAAAATCCATGCCTTTTTCGATTGTCAGGATTAATTCTTCTGCACTTTTTCCTTTGACAAGGCTCTACAATTATTATTCCATTATTACACTATACTTTCAAAAACAACTAATATTCTTGCCGGCTTTATCGACTATCGATATGATCTGTCAAGTTATACCCATATATTGGATTGCGCGAGTATTGAGACTTAAATCAATGGAAATACCTTCACATTGTCACAAAATTATGAAAAATATTACAGGACATCTTAAAGCTTGAGAATAACGGAAGTCATTGCTAAAAATGCTATTTGCACATGAGATTAAATCGACCTCCAGAAAATTCAGTATTTCTCATCATATTACCGACAATATTCGCAGATAATGCAGGAAAATGCAAAAATTTGAATGTTTAATTGAAGGATTGATCATGTAAGTATAAAAAATAGAGAAATTCTTTGCATTATTTATAAACTTCTAGGGTTTCTAGAATTCACTGCTTTTCTTGTAATGTCAGAGAATGAAAAAAAATCTTCGATTTTCGTTGAATTTCTTGACTTATTATTATCAAAGAGTTGTGTTTCTTGGAATAAATTCAAGTGACGCTTTATTAATAACTATTGTGCAATAGAAAATTGTCCTCGAAGTTGAAAGGAATGATGATAAACCGAGGACTTAGCTAAATGAATCTTTCATTAGTCCAGCATTGACTGATTAATTAATATTTACATGACCTCATGCATAAGATGAGTGACCTAGCCATAATGGAATAGATCTTGATAGACATAAAAAACTATGCATTTGACCCACATGTGAGCTACATATTGTTATGTTATTGTTGTTATTTGTTGTGATTTTTGCTTTCCAATAAATTCATGCATCACCAGTTAGTTTATTTTGTCTTATGACGTTGGCTAGTTATGTCGCACCTATTTTTCTATAATGAAGTCATTATTTAACGCGTCCTCATTTTACCGTATGTATGAGGGTTGTTACAAAATAAGAATACATTATGTTATTGGATTGCATTGGAAGGACCTTGTCGCAGCTCAAAAGCAGTGACCGGTTAACCTTGTCTTATTACGATCGGTTCGAACTTTTTCCTTTGTGGGGTTCATCGAGTTTGAATTGATCATTTATCGTTTGCTAACGCTCAGTGTAAGTAATTGGCACGGGCAAGAACTCAATTACGAATTCGTCGATTCTATTCAGTTTCTATTCAGTGAATAGTGAGCAATTTTTTAAAAGGGATTAATGATGAAATCTATGGACTGTAATAGAAAAAATTTCCTCCGAAAAATTGGTCGGATTAAATAGAGGACCGGCAGCAGAGCAAAGTATTTAGGAAAACATGTGAGTGAGTTATTGCATTTAATTTTTTATTTGATTCTGAGTTTTCGGATTTATATTCAATTGATCATATTACATATTGGAATTATTTTGATGCACGCAAAAATCAATATTCAGATGTGTTTCGGATTCACTAAATAGTTGAAATATCAATAATAGTTAATAGTTTTATAATTTTTTATGGGAAAAACGGCGATTGCCGATTTATTTTAGGATAAAAATGCATGCAATCTTTCAGAAAATGTACTTTCGTTTTTATCAAAGTGAAATTTAAATTTAGATGAAGTTGAGTGAATGAATTTATTTAGTAAATGTGAGTACTAAGAGAGGTCAGAGAGAGGGAAATCAATTTTACCCGCTTTGGGTCTTCCACTAAAAATATAAGTGAAACGTGTTGGAATTCCGGATTGGGTCCCTAAAAACTGCTCAATTAATTTCCGCCCAATTCTCTTCAACGGATCGTTGAAGACGTTTGCTTTCACATGGGAAATCTCTAACCATATTTTAAAAACTTTGAATTTTTTCAAATCGTTCTTTCCAAAATCGTCATACATTGAGAGTAATAATTGGCAGGTATGTATACACTTTATTTCAAAGCGCTCTTCAAATTTATGAAAACGTCATTTCTAATGGGATAAATATTTTTGAAAGTCCTCGCGAGATTGTTTGGTAATTCGGAGCTTTCTCCGATTTTTGTTGCACGATTCATTTGATAGCTTCATTTCTCAGTGATCTCACCTCATTTCGGTATGATCTTAAAGATTTATTCAAATCGCTCGAAACCCGTATTTACTAAAGCACCAGAATTTTCATACATAATTATTCTATTATATAAATCGTGCGAATTTTGTATTAGCTTATACATAATAACGGAGAAACTTGGTCTTGATGTACAACTAAAAAAAATTTCTCATTGGATTTTTCTTTTTTAGATATCATTGGATAGATAGAGGAATGGCACCAAAAAATATACCTCTAAGGTCCATTACCTTTTTGGTGTTTTTACTATGGACAGTTGGCTCAACGAATGCCTCAATCCTGACAAATATATTGGAAAATATAAACGAATATTTGCGCGGTTCTTCATCCCATTCCGCACAGATAACTTACAGATCTGGTGATTTTCAAGAGACAGAGAAGTATTCATACGATTTTATCATCATAGGGGCTGGTTCTGGAGGATCCGTTGTGGCAAACCGCCTGTCTGAGATTGCACATTGGAATATTCTACTGCTGGAGGCAGGAGGAGATGAGATTTTTTTGACTGATATACCACTTTTGGCTCCTGTAATGCACATAACGTCTTACAATTGGGGCTACAAGACCGAGCCGCGGCGAAAAAATGTCGATGGCACCGGTGGATATTGTTTGTCTATGATAAACGGTCGCTGCAACTGGCCTAGAGGTAAAGCGGTTGGTGGAACATCAGTAATAAACTTCATGATCCACTCACGAGGATCTAAAAATGATTTCGATGAATGGGCAGCCATGGGAAATCGAGGATGGAGCTACGAAGAAATTTTACCCTATTTTCATAAGTCAGAAAAAGCACACTTGGTAGAGGACGAGCGTCGAGGAGTTAATGCATCGATTTATGGAAAAAAAGGATATCTCGATGTGACAACACCATCTTGGAGATCAGTCCTTAGCGATGCATTCCTCGAGGCCGGGGAACAATTGGGTTACAGAATAAAGGACTCTAATGATGGCGACCCTATGGGATTTGGAATCAGCAAAACTAACATCAGAGGTGGTGGTCGTGTGAGCGCTGCTAAGGCCTTTATCAAGCCCATCAGACATCGCAGCAACTTCCACCTCTCTAGGTTCTCCCGAGTAACGAGAATAATTATTAATCCAGAAACCAAAACGGCAACTGGAGTTGAGTTTGTGAGGGACTCCAAGACGTACGTCGTCGAGGCGAGGAAGGAAATTATTTTGAGCGCAGGAAGTCTCAATTCACCTCAACTTCTGATGCTTTCGGGGGTCGGGCCACAGAATCATCTGACCAATCTCGGTATTCAAATCATCCAGGATCTTCCTGTTGGTCATAATCTTCAGGATCACGTCAGCATGGCCGCATTGACATTCCTAGTTAATGACAGTGTGACAATTGTCGAACCGAGAATCGCCAGCAATTATAAAAATACATTTGACTATTGGATCAGGGGTACGGGTCCATTTACGGTACCTGCAGGTGCCGAGGCCCTCGCATTCATCGACACGCAGGCAACTAATCACTATGTACATAAGAGATTCACTAATTATGATAGCAAAATTACTCCAAGAAATGACATGGACGGAGAACCTGATATTGAATTAGTCTTTGGTATCGGTTCCATGGCGGGTGATGCCTCGGGTGTGATGCGTAGTATTTTTGGATTACCCGATGATTGGTATGACAAAGTCTTCAAACAATACGAGGGTCAGGATGGATTCAGCATTGTTCCCGTTTTACTGCACCCCAAGAGCCGCGGCCGTGTCACCCTCAGGAGCTCCAATCCCTTCCATTCGCCCATTCTTCAAGCTAATTACTTTGATAATAACGAGGATTTGCAAACAATAGTCCGAGGAATTAAGAAGGTAATTGAAGGTCAGGTCTTCCATATGAGGCCGCATTATTATCATTAACCCCAGCAGTTGTTCATTCTTTTTGTTTTACGGGTTTATTTTATGATAGCAATTGATCCAAATTATTCATGTCAAGAGCACGAAACCACACATAATGTGTCGTTTTTACTGGATTCTAACAGCACCATATATATTACAATATTTTGAACATTAAAAAATCCATAAAATTGTTACTCCACAGGCTATTGAAGTTGCGTCAACACGTGCCTTCGAGAAATACAATGCAACTCTTCTACCGGTTAAATTTCCTGGCTGTACAGATTTGGATTTTCAGTCAGATAAATACTGGGCCTGTGTGTCACGTCAGGTTTCAACAACTTTAGGCCATTTTGTTGGAACGTGCAAAATGGCGCCGCGGGAGGCAGACGGTGTTGTTGATGAACGATTGAAGGTTTATGGAGTTAAAAAACTTCGGGTTGTCGATGCCAGTGTTATGCCATTGTTGGTATCCGGGCATACAAATGCTCCTACTTATATGATTGGAGAAAAAGCAAGTGACATGATTAAGGAGGACTGGCTCTAGTGACCCATGTGTAAATAACTAGGGAAAGAAAAATAGGCATGAAATTCCCTAAAAATAATTAAATAAGATAAGTGATTGATCAATTTCAATATCGTGGACGCAATTAAACATGGCGTTATTTTGATTTCATTATTTTTTTATTGTTTATTACAGCCCTGATTTAAATGTGCCAAATAAATGAGTATTGAAGAGAAGAGGAGTGAAACTGATGCATTCTTTGACTTTGATGTACCTAAATAGAAATAAAATCTGTAATGGAATATAAACACATACTTTGCAATTGAAATTGACACGAAGAAAAAAGTTGAATAAAAATTAGGAGAAAATTGGTTGAAATTTTACGATTCGGCGGTAATTTTTCCCTGACTTTATTCTCCGTGTACTCATCACCATGGATCAATAAACAAATTAGAAGCAACCCTTACCATTTTCGCTGAATCTGATGCAATCGTCCATTGCTTCCGTTTGAGTGTAGCCCACAGCGCAAGAACAACGTCCTGCCAGAACAACTAATTAAAATCATTCGAACAATAATTTCTCTTAGCGTTTGTACGAGTATTTACCATTAATGCAATCAACATTCGTCACATCCGTTTCATCGAGAGCAGTTTCAGGAATTGTGGGCTCAACACATTGGGCGCGATTTACGCATCCTTTGCCGAGCATCTGAGAATCTAGTCATTAAATGGATTAAATGAAATAAATAATAATAATTATAATATTTCAAATGGCTGATGGGAGATTGGCGGAAGTACGAGTGTCTTACTGAGTTTTCGGAAGCAGGAAGAGCCCCGGAGTTTCAAATTTACTAAACAAGTACACGTATTATCATCCCCACACTTGGAATTTCTGAGAGATGCGGTACACTGAGAATCCTCGATGCATGGATCACCCATCGATTCTGCGGCTTTCAGACATTGTTTCCCATCACTGGACCGAACGTATCCAACTTTGCAAGTACACGTTCCAGTACAATGAGAATGCAAATCAAAACATTCATCATCGATACTGCATTGATCCCCTAGAACTGCGGACAATTCGATGAGAGCCTTACCATGATAAATAATATATTCACTTACAAGCACTTTTCAGGCATTCTTTTCCGTTGGGATGATGCTGTCGTGGACACCTGCAGAAACCATCGACACAGAAGCTTGGAGATCCATCACTGATGTGACAGTTATAAGAAGTCTGACACATGTGCCCAATTCCTGAAATTTTATAATTCGTACTGTCAGCGGTGGATTATTTTTTATTGAGTTCGGAGGAAAATTAAGGACCTATCGATTCATAACATCTTTTGGACTCCGATTCGTAATGGGATCCCTCGCTGCAAACGCAAATATTATTCCGGCATTCTGCTTGAGCGGTGAAGGTCACATGGCACTGCACATCCAAAGTGCACGGGTCACCAATTTCCGAAGCAACTGAAACAATGAAACTTCACTCTGTTGTACTTCTCAAATTCATCCAATCTCAGGGCCATCCTAAATAATTCAAATCCAAGTGTTTCTTAATCCCAAAATTCCCAATCAACATAAGACCCAACATTTTTATAATAGAGATAATGAATATAATTACTTTTTCAAAATAAATTTACTAATTACCGGAAAGTTGTGTGAAGAAAATTTAGTTGCCAGTAATATATTAATTCAGAACCAATTTTTCTGCTCAAAACTCATTTTTCACTCATTTTTGTTTTATGTTTTGGTATTCCCCTCTAATAAATAGAACATTATTAATTATTAATCAATAATTAAAGGGCTAATACAGTTTTGGCAAGTCGGCCTGTCACGAAGTAAGTTACAAAGTTAATGAAAGTTCAATAAAGTATTGTCTTGTAAATCCTGCATGAGGCTAATAACTCAAAAATGAAAATATTCTTCAGAAAATGTTTAATCCAAGTGGCTGGTGTGACCAGCGAAGCGATCTTAATCTCGATTCCGACTTCCCGCGCAGTCGTTGACACGCCTGAGAAAATCCACAACGGAAAAAAAACTTGCGCATCGTGAGAGAGATTCCCATAAATCCATTGTTATATAAATTTTTATGATATTTCCCCTGCACAAAGAGAAGCATTCAATAAAAATTACCTATCTTTCTTGTAATTCCGGTGGTTAAGAAAAATTTCACGGGGCTACCACGGAATCTTTTCAGAACGTTCCCAATTTTTATCTGAATATTTGTGGTAAAAGAAAAAAATTTTAATACTACTTTAATTTTAATTTTAAGAAAAAAATTTTAATTTTATTTTAAGGAGTTATTGTGCATATTTTCTCATTTTTCAAGCCTCTTTCAACAAATTTCTGGGAAACGATCGATAAACCGTTCATAAAAGGCCCAAAATTTCTCTAAAAATAAAAAAAATAGACGCACGATTATACAAATTTGTGAGTCATTGAATAATGATAAAATCTAAAAATGTTATTTTTTCGTGTCAATCTTTGATCTAGAGTTTCCCAGAAATCAAGAACAAAAAATATGAAAAATGAGAAGATATCGACAATAACTTCGATCAGTAAAGGCTCCCTCAATTGGTAAGCAAAGGTAATTTTTATTGAATATTTCTCTTGTATATCCACGTACTCTTGAGACATTCTAAGGCGCTTTGATTCCTGTTCACCAAATATCCCTCCATGCAGTAACAAGTCTCATGATTCCAGCAATATGCGTTTTCGGTGCAGTCCTTATCGTAAGTGCAACTGGCCATCGTCACTTCTGAAACCAAAAGAGAGAATGACAGGAAAAAATTATCAGTTGATGGAAGAGGTAACATACGAGAATGAAGAGTTCGATCAGCGCAGGGATAGACATGTTTAAAAATGAGGGAAACAGCCAGACATGAACTCGCAGCGATGTTGTGAAGCAAGGCTAATGCAAAAACACTGATATGCCTCATTAGTCTTAATTATCCTTTTCATGTGTTTTCGCTAAACTCACAAACACTCATCATCTCCCCGATTAAATATCACCCAAACAATGCATCAATCAATTTTCAAACTCAATCGTCATTATTCCTGTGTAAACAAGGGCACCATGAGACACATTGATAAATTAACACGTCACTATTAACAAAATAATTAACAACGTTTAACGTGATGCGTATAATCGAATTCACTTTGCGTTACGCAATTTTTCACGGTTGTATTACGGCTTTATTGTGTACTTAACATTGTATTTACCCGAAGAATGTCTGTATGTAATTCGACTGTCCTTGAACGCTTTTTGATATACGGACGTGATCGCGACATTATAATGAATAGAATATTCTTAAAAATAAAATTGAATGAAGATAGAATTAATGGTAAAATAGCGTGTATTTGTTAAATAATTTTCAGCTTGTTGCCGCTTGTTGCGGCGTCTGAGGAACGACTATAAAGGGTTTGTTTCTTCAGTTTCTTCATTCTTACTCCCCCCAATTCCCTCCTTTCCTCACCAGAAAAAAAATGGTTCAACTCTTTTGCCCTCACCCACACCGACACGGATCCACAAACACGCACGCGATCTTCATAAAGCAAATTTAATTGAATAATAATTGACCATTTCTCATCCTCTCCTTCGTCACGTAAAATAATTGACGCAAATAATTGATTAGCTTACGTGTCAATCGCAGCACGGCATCTTTTGAGGACATGGCACTTATCATAGGAATACTGATGGTAAAAATCATAATGATTCTTCTTCCTATCATGATTTGTCGAACAAACCCGTTGTTCAGCCTGACTTGTTGCAATTGCACTCACTGTTCCCTGGGAAAGCCTTACTGTCACTGCTCTTACTGTTTTCAGCTTTGTTGGGAGAAAGGCACTTTAAATGTAGTCCCTACGGACATTCGAAACTGAGATTGAAGAAGACATTCATTGTTCTCATTTCCACACTGCGTACTTGGCTTTCTTACCAGCAATGATATCTAATCTGTCCCTCCTTCCTGCTTAAAATATGTATACGGGTACATGGAACACATGTGACACCGGTCTTTGTCACAATAAATTTCACCTAGAAACGAAATATCTTAGCTCCATCAGCGACATTCTGCTTTATACACAGAATCGCAACAAATCGCCATTGAGCTGAAACATACAATGGGAAGCTATTTCAAACAATTCATCTTTGATTTTCCTCAAACGTCTCAAAATGGACTTATAACATTTTTTTATTTTTGAAGAAAATTCTTTCATTTTTTCATTATAAGATTTTTTTTCATTATTCAAACAATTGAGTCAAATCCTCAGGGAGTCCACATCAATGAGAAACTTCTCGATGTAATTCATTTCTTCTTGCCATTTTATTATTATTGATGATTATTCCGATTCTTTTTTTGAATGCAATTTCCGAGTAAAGAATATTAATAGTTGCTATTTAGTTTATTAATATAATTAATGCTTTCACGTTGATTGAATAAAAATTTCTAGACTAGAACCGTCCACGTGGCTTATCATCAACGTAGAATGTTAACTATTAACAAGTGATGAATACTCCGGTCATATAATTATGTATCATTTTATGGTTGTCTCATCTATCTAATCCACTGGAATTACATCCAGCTATTTTGAAAATTGAATTGTATACTTACACTGCCCTCCCTGTTGTGGGTCTGGAACTAAAATTTGTAAAACATCCTCTGTGGGTTACAATCGGATGGCTGACAAAGTCCCAAAGGTAAAAATACGAATAGATGATCATTCTGGAGATCGCTCGGCTGCCGTCGAGCCGAGTAGATCAACCTGCCTACCTATTCTGGTTTTTGAGTAATCCCCGACCTTGATTAATACAGAACAAGTACTCTGAATTGGATTGGATCTAAAAGTCTATGCAATTAAAAAACGAACTACTGAGAAAACCTCCAAACGTTAAAGAACAAAATCGAAAGGACAAGGTGTGTTGTCTATAAATTTCTCATCTATTTGCCCTAATATGTTATTCTTAATAATTTCATGTCTTAACTTAATTCTCTTTATTTACCTTAGATTAAGATTAATACTTCAGTCGATTTAAAAGTTTTGCAATACACACTAATTTAATAGGCTAAGTTTAAAAGATGTTCAGGATTTTCTGGTAATAATGACTAGTTTAAAAAGGAAAAAAGAATCAGTTTTGGATGGAAGAGGTAAAAAAAACCCAAACAATCGAGTCCAATGGACGTTCCAATCACTTAAATAGTTCCCACAATATGAAGGAGAATCGCTATTCAATAGACTCTCAAGGTCCCTTTCTTGTTTATGTCTTCGACCGCTATCACAACAAGAATTTAGGTAAATTACATGAAATGTCACCAGAGCAGACATAAAACTGAAGATAAATATAAAATCAATCTTTTTTGTAACTCTGTTCAGGACTCGAATGATATTTTAGAGTCATAAAACATGCAACTTAACATAAATTGGTTCACAGCCATCCCAGATGGTAGAGTCAAATCGATGGGGATTAATAGTGATGTCCCAATTGAAATAAATATGGATGATCTTCTAAAAGATATACGACTTCTGATATACACCACTCTACCCCTGATACTAATGTTTTTAAACACGAAAGGTTTCACACAAGAGATCCAGATCGAGACATTTCGGAGAGTGGTGTAATTCAATTATTACTCTCCCAGGTGGTCCAAGTCTTTTGGCATGATTTTCTATCTGCCTCATGAATGGTAAATAAAGTGGTAAAGAGAATTAGAAACGAGCATTCCATCAACGTCCCCGTCGCTAAAGCGGTCAGGGCGGCTCTGATAACATATGAATCAGATGTATTTGCAACATTTCGAGATTTCATTGCGAAAAGTGAATCGCATGTTAATTTGAAAGTTGCCAATTTATCTTGCGACAATGGTAGAGTATTTATCCAATGATATGAAAGACTATTGCGTACAAAAAGGTATTAGTTACCACTTAACAGTTTCGCATAGTCCATCATTAAATGGTTTTGGAGAAATAATGGTGAAAACCATTACTGAAAAAGCTCGTACAGTACTAAATGGTGAAAAATTAATCAAAATATTTTGGGGAAAAAGCCAACTTTCCACCTAAAGCTTTGAAACAAATTAACACATCATATGGAATGTGGTACGGTAAAAAAGGCAAAATCAAGATATTTAAACATTTTTGTAAGCACAGCTGATGGGCATATAATAAAACAAGAAAATCAAAATTTTATGGCAAATCTTGCCAAGGAATTCTACTGGGTTGTGAACCGAACAGTTATAAGGTGAGGAATGTGAAAACTATAAAATTTATCATTATAAGAGATGTAATCGTGGATGAAATCAATTTTTCGATCTCAAGGCCAGAAATGAGACTTGAAGGAGTTGTAGTAGAAAACTTCAATAATGAACCTGATGAACATGGTATTCCTGAAAAGTCAGTTCAGTATCAAGAATCTAATCTAATCTAAATCCTATGAGGAACCTGATCGTTGTGCTCAGGCTTTTCCTGTCCATGTTGAGTCTTCCTTCCTGATTTGGTACTTCTTGGTGGTTCTATCATGTTTTTCATTTAATGGATTTTTTCCTAGGATACCCTGCTTGGCGTGTATTGCCCTGGCTGAGATTCCTTCTCCTTGACATACCAGTCTGCATGCGGCAGATTCTGCCTTGCTTATCCGCACGAGATCAAGAGGTGGCAGATCGAAAGCCACCTCCAGTGACAATTTTTGTATTAAAACGACCTAACCTAAATCTGGTGGATAGCAAATATTTAATTGCTTATAATGAAACTTTTGCTTCTGTTGCGAAAAACTCAAGTATCCATTTCATTTTAGCTTTTGCAAATCAACATAATCTATTGATTCATCACAAGAACCTTAAGACTGCCGTTTTGAATGGAGAATTAAAAGAAGAAATTTTCAGCAGAATTCCAGAGGGTGTGACTTGTAAATCTCATGACGTTTGTAAATTAAACAAAGCACTTTATGGGTTAAAATAAGCAGTAAGATGCTAATGTGAAACCTTTGAAAAAGCATTGCTTCAAAAAGGCTTTCAAAATTCATCAGTAGGTCGTTGTAACTTTTTCTCGAACAAGGGATAGATACGCAAAAGAATATATGATGCAGTCTATCTAGGTCACTTAGTGATTGGTACAGCTAATATTCACACGATGAAAAATTTTAAAACTTATTTGAGGAATAAATTTGGTACGACAGCCTTCAATGAAATTAAACTGTTTCTTGGAATTGAAACTGAAAGAAAAGATGATACTATAACTCTCGATCAAAGTGCTCATATTGAAACTGTTTTAGATAAATTTAATATAATTGCTTATAATTCTGTGAGCACGTCTCGTCCAAACGAAATGAACAATACGATTTGAATACAGATTTGAATTCAAACGAAACCGTTGCCACCAGCTAAGCTTTTGGAGTTGAAAGCCGGAAAGAGCACAGGACAGAAATTAATGAAAACTTTTTAAGGACATGTAATATATTAGTTATTTAAGGGTATGGTTTGAGCAGGTTTTACTGAGTTTCCCTGTCTCCATGCAACAAATGTTGAACCCTATGTAGATGCCCGTGTCTATGAAGAAGACCGATAATTATTTAGATTAATAAAACGTTGATTAGTTGAATAATTTTTGAGTGGACGTAGTCGAATATTTGAGTACAGATCCTCCATTGCTGTCCAAAAACCACTCTACAGACATTCATGACGTATTGGAGAAAATAGTCCCAGAAAAAGGACTATTTTGCAATCGTTTCATTTCCACTTTCTAGAAGGGCTTAATGTTGAACATATGTTGAAATTCGAAAAAGGACTGTATTCTCGTGTCATAAACTTTAACTTTCATTCTTTCTTTTACCAGTCAGAATTTTGGCGTTTATGGTCATAGTCAGTCCTGGACAACTCTCATCTAGTGAAGACGTGCCTTCCTCGTGCTGATAAAGAATAGATTATTAAGTCTTAAACAGCTTCTTAGAAGTTATTCATTCTCTTGCACCGATATTCCAATAAGTTATGTTCGAATGTACAGCTTAAGTATAACAGCGAAATACATGTAGAAGAAATGAAAATGTAATAGCAGCATTTGCAGATATATTCTTATTTATATATTATTTACATTAACAAATCCAAACGACGCTTTTTACACACCATTATTTATATGCCAACGTCATTTTTCATCTGCAAATTGGTTTGGATTATTTGATAATAACTTTCATACATGAAGAGATCATACTCCGAAACACATCTTCATGGGGAAAAAATTCTCTGTTATTCTCGATTCAATGAAAAAAATTACTCAATTCCGAAGAGGTTAGGGCGGAAGAAGAGAAGACCAGAAGGAAGATGAGATACAGGAAGAGGAAAGGAAGGCAGGAAAAGAAAAGAAAAAAGAGAGGAAATGGAGATATTGAAACCGACGTGAGCCTTGTCAAGGACCCCAGACGGTAGCAAGGACCATAGTAGGCGAAGAGATAGCACAAAGGTGGAAAAACGACAGAAGTAGAGAAGCAGGTAAACAACCCAGCAGAGAGTTAAATAGAGAAAGAAGATCCGAGTAGAGTAGACCTGTCCCAATAGGAAGAGCGACCACGGAAGGAAAAGAGTAAGAACCAATAGAATGAGGAAAGGGAAGAAGAAAATACGAAAAAGAATAAGAAAGACTACGAAGAAAAAGAAAAAAAGTGGGAGGAGAGAGACATGGAAAAGCTGAAGGAATGGATGGAAAATCTGGAATCTGGTCTGAGGCAAGCATGGTGGACATTGAATCACTGATTAGAACAGAGCTGAATGAAAAGAGAGACAGGTGTGAAGACTGTGAGAGGAGGAGGAAGGAGAAACAGGAGGACCAGATGAGGGACTAGGTCAGAGACCTACAGGAAAGATTGAGACAGAGTGAAGAAATAAATGACGAGCTAGAAGGGGGGGGGGGGTAGAACTAGATCAGGAGAGAGGAAAATATGTCTATACTGAAGAAAAGGGCTCGGTTACGGACACGGATCATTCTTCTTCTTCTAATTTTTTAGATGGCACTGACTTCAAGTCTTGCGGCCAGGAGATAATATGTCTGGCTTCAATATAAAAGATACCGTGCTGGGCGGCGAATTTATGTATGGATCTCTGCTTGGCCAACTGGGGGTAGTTATCATCGGTAGAGGGATGTCTTCCTCTGCAGTTAATGCAGGAAGGATCTTGATCGGCTTTAGGATAAGGGGGGCCTGAGCGGAGGTTGTTAGGTTCAGCCTTGCCACAGTGATTGCAGGTTTCTTGACTTCTGCAGTGGGATTTGTAATGGTCAGAACGAAGGCGTTGGAGCATCTTTTAACTTGTGACGAATAGGGGCTGATCTGGAATCAAATGTTGTATAGGGCATATACCATATACTTGGCAAACGAAAAATTAATTATGCATCTTAATTTTTTTGCAGCTCGGGGAAAAAAATCCCTCCAACCGGACCTTAATCGTGTGGAATTTTAAACGCTCGATTCGATGGTTCGCACGACCTATCGCATCTCATTTATTGCTTTTGTGTCAACGCTAGAGCTCGAATCGCGAATACTAATGAAAGATGCAGTTAAAAATAACAGATGTCGGTTCATTCTCGGTATTAATTCAGTAGTCAAGTGGTAAACTGAGATAAGTTGAATTTTACAGTTTGTTGAATATCTGTTGATTCCGGGAACCATTACATTGAGTTTTTGGGAAAAAACGTCGTAAGAACTTTAATCAGCTGCAAAAAGTTCTATACTATTTTCAAAAAGCGCTTTTAAAACTTTTATGAACTTTTTAATTTAATTCTCAAAAGAATTAATCCGCTATAGAAAAAATATTCAAAAATAAAGAGGAATTCTAATGATTCAATTTAATACTGAGAGAGACAAGAAAATTTATTCGTATGTATCAAGCGAATGAATTTTGTCAGATAGTAAGTTTTTTTTTCCCAGTACAGTACATTGCTACTTATTTCAAATGAGATTTGAGAAAGATAAATACAGCATTTTCCTCTTACGCAATCGATTCACGGAAGCTATTAGCGGGCTTTTAATTAGCGGTTGTTTCACGCAAACAAGGGTGAAAAGTAAAACGCACGACCGCACCTATGGGTGAGGTCGTATTTTATTGATTCGATAGGATCCCCAAAGAGTATACGAAGATAAAAAAAAAATGAGCGAATGTAAAAGTCAGTATGAGTAGCAGTAATTAATTTTTTTTAAATAATCGTCTGCACCGTCTTCCAGAGGGTTTCCAGAAAATAGGGCTGTGTCAGACCTTCAACCACCATTAATACACATTACATGGCGCAATTTTATTTATGGAGGTGTTAACAGAGTCCAGGGAGTGGTGAAGATGAACAAAAAGAGTCTTGATGCCCAGCTGAGGTTGTGGCGGGATTTTTATCGGTGGAAATTCCGAGCGAGTTAGATCGGACAACACACCAGTGTTCAGAGGGCAGAAGGGAATTATATATGACCCCAGGGGCACCCTTTGGCTGCCCCACAAAGAGCGGTTTATTTTTTTGCGGGAATATCTTATCTCGGTAAATATTTCCCCCGAGTATTTACATTCGGTCCAATAAAAGCGGAGAGTTGGACTTTTGATGGGATTCATTGGAGGAAGGATAACCACGTGCGATCGCTCTTGATACGTTTATTCGTCGAGACTTATGTGTCCGGAGTTTTATCGCAATTAACTCAATGCCAATTCTCTGGCATCTTTGCTAATCTATTTTTTTATAAATACCATGAATTTTATTATTATGTAACATGCGTGAACTATTAATAAATCTAGACAAAAAGCCGATATAGCGCAATTGAAGAAAAATAAAAGAAAAAAGTACTGTAACGAAAATAGATTAATTCAAAAGATTCTATATCCTAAACCCACGGTATTAGTAAATCCAAAAAATGGATAGAAATATAACGGATACCACCGAAACGGATTTGAATGTGCAGGGGAACAGGAAGAGTGTAATCGAAGGAAAAAATGTGAAAAAAAAATTGGATGATTGGAATTCCCGCGGTGATACACAAGCATCGATTCGGCCGAGTGGACGCAGGTATCACCTTGCTACCTTCACGGATATATCATTTACTGATGGTCGTACTGAGTATGTAGCATTGACGAAAAACCAGTGTCCTATACACGTGTGTGTTCACTCGTCGCGAACGCAGGTGCATGTGGGCGATCCTCTCTGCGATTCCCCACACCCTTCGTTGTGTTGCTGCTTTTTTTTTAAATTTTTTCGTCGTTCTCTCGTTTTGTTGTCTACATACACGAATGGTACTTGTTGGTGGTGGTTTATTCGTGAAAGTTGGACTCATCGCGGTGTGGGAAAGTAACGCAATACCATGGGATCCACCTTTGGAGGAGCTGGACCGCGATTCCCTGTTGTCAAACTCCCACGAAGTTGGGAATATTCGAAGCTTTGGGAAACTCTTGCATTTATTCCGCAACTTTCCATTATTTTCAATCAAATGGACTCGATATTAATAATTTTTCCCACCAATTTCCATCAGTTATTGCTTTTGGAATTGAGATATTATTATTGTCTCTACCTAATTACATGAGGTTCACTAGTTCCACACTTTTTCCAAATCAATAACTTACGAGAAAATGCGGACAAATCAATTAATGAATTTCATATCTTGAGGAATAGTCAGGTAATTATCATTATTGAAGTCACTTGGTAGTTCATTAATTGAACGTTCAGATCATGAATACCGAGTGCTTCTCAAGCCCTGAATATTCATGGAACCGATTCCATTTTCATCTCCAATTCCCTTTGCAGATACCAGATCGACTAGGAATGCAGCCTGTCCTAATTACCCATCAAATCGTTAAATATTTCTCTCTCATTCTCACCAGATAAAAACCATGCAAACCGGGAACTCCATGACTCCCTTAAAGCGTCGAAACTTTTCAGTAATTCGCGTTTAATAAAATTAATCCGACAAAGGAAAAAGTCCCACATTCTGTAGTTAATAAACCACAGATATTTAAATAACTACACAGACTCTTCCTTGTCTCTAGAATTACGTCTCTGAAAGCGGTGATTCTTCTCATGTTCTTGATGCATCGTACTGATGCCGAACTTAAAGTACATAGAAATAGAACGGATTAGTTATTGTTAACAAATGGTTTGTTTTGGCGACTATTCAGCCTTCATAAATGTTCCTTCGTTAATAATTAAGAAATGTGTATTGACGATCTTCGATCGACAGGACATTCACCTTTCCAATGAATCATTTGACATTTACCAAAAGTTCAAAATTCAACGTATCTCCCTCCAACCTGCACTTGCCCCTGAATTATTTCATGAAAATTAATGAAAAATGAAGAAATACAAGTTAATTCCATCAGTGAATTCCGGATTCCCCTGAATTCCAAAATAGCAAAGAGAAAATAAGAACTAAAAATAGAAAAAATGCCGAATATTGAATTTCATTGTCAGAATTAAACCGATTAGATTCAATTACATGCAAAATAACTAGTGCGGGCAAGTGGTAATTAAAAAAAATAAAGGAATTAATTTTTTAATGTTGTAGTGACTGATCGTAGTGAGAAATAATTTGATGAGGTTTTATGGAGGTCTGAAATATTGGGCACAAAAGTGTGGGAGGGTAGACGAAGGTTTAGTCGGTGGCGCATAACACACGGTGTTCCTCGATTCCCTCTCTCTCGGGTGCCACACCGGACGTGGGCTGGCCCCTCTGGCCCCCACAAGCAAAACTCCAACCTAGTGGAGCTGAGAGGAAGAGAGACAGAATCTGTGGAACAACACAAGAGTGTCTGGTCGAAGGGGCCGACTAGTCGTGCCGCAGCTCCCGTGACGAAAGCATCGTCATTCTCAATCTCGTCATCGTCATTATCATCATTTCAATTATTCCTGTTAGTTTCATTATTCCCAACATCGAATTCCCAGTCCTCAAAATTTCATGCCTTCCATCCCACCCCCCGGAACCACTCTATTCCAAAAATTTTCCAAATATTCCCCCAAATCATCGCGTATTTTTCAGTGTACTCCACCCGAACATATCCAATGATCATCGATGGAGGCAATCGAGTGCAAGAGTGATCGAAAAAAATTGTCTCGCGTTGTAATTGACCGATGACTGTGTCGAGTAAAATAATAGTGCGGTGACTCGTCTCGGTAGTGACTCGACGCGGAATTCAATTGTGGTATTACCAGAGAATTTCTCCAGTGATTGCTACTCTAGGTGTGGCTTAAAATGAAATAATATTAAATATCACCCCCAGCCCCGAGAATTAGAGGTCCACGCACGTGCGGCTGCAGCCGTCACGCGCACCACTCATTAGCATTCTAATCCCGATTTACAATATCGTGTTGTCAACACTTATAGCGTCGAGGATCGACTTATCAGTCAGTTTTTTTTTTCTGAATTTTCCATTGGCGCCTGGTGCAGGTGATAAGGGATGCTGAAGCACGTATCGGTATCGCCATGGCGCAGTCGATCGGACAGCGTGAGTCTGGCGTCGAGCAGCGGTGATACGAGCAGTTGTGAAAGCGGAAGTCCAACCCCAAGTCACACACCACCACCCTCGAGGGCATCTTCTTGTGCATCGCTCGCACCACTCACTGCCCTCTCGAGTTTTTCACCTGCCGACACGGCGCCTCAACAGGTATATGCACTGATTTTTTTTCCCACATTTAGTGAATAGGGAAAATCCCCCGGAGAGGCGTAGAAATGAAATTCGTCATTGCACCCTCCAGACGGTATTTGTACCATTTTTTTTTGCGCCTGTCAAACACCACCGTGGGAAGATTCTTGTAGTCTCATATGTTTATGTATCATCTCGTGTGGCAAATGGAAAAGAAAAAAACATTTACCAACGCAACAGACACTGGCCCACACATGTCACCATATTTTTCAACTTGTTTTTTATAATCAAATATCCTTTTTTTTTGTTTATTTCCTTCTCCGAACACTTGAGGGCCGATAACCGCCTCGTATTATGCGGCGGTGTTGATAAGAGATAAAAATAGCGTGCAGTTAAGTCACTCGGATGGGTTTGATGGGAAATAAAAGAGTCTGGCGGAGAAATAAAAGAGATAATGAATGAAATGGGACTGAATTGGTTTAACCGGCTGGAGGAATTTTCCGGTTGTGCTTCCTCGGGGCAATTACATCGACGGCCTCTGACTTCCGTCGTGGCGTCCACTACGGGTTACTTCCGGTCCTCGAGATGTCGGAGAGACGAGTCGGGGCCCATCTGTCGATGGGGGAGACATTCTCCAGAGAGGCCGTACATCCTGCGGGCTCGCGTGCGCGTGCCCGGGATCAGGGCAATATAATCAAGGGAGGAATTTAAATCACGACGGTATGTCTTCTCCGTGGGTTCGATTACCGTCAGGAATTTCGGAGATTGCAGACCTTCAAGTCGTTTCCTGGGTCTTCCTTAAGTATTGCCCGCATAAATCGGATTTCTTTGGGAGAAATCATGTTTTCATGGTTTTTCAACATCAATGAGCAATTTATTATTTATATTTTTGGATAGCTTCTTAATTAAAATTCAATTGAAATCATTGGAACTAGAATTGAAAATTCAGACGATGAATTTGTAACTGAAATTTCAAGAAATGTCAAGAAAAGAAAAATCAAGTGATCAAGAAAATAGAATTGATATTCGCAGTATATCTCATGGGTAATTCTAAGCATTTAATCTGTTATTTGAGGATTTGTGAAGTAAATTCAGCTCTCCAACGTAAACACAGCGAAATTCTCGAAATAGTTTGGAATTTTTAAACAGTTCTGCGGAAATGTAGAAACTGGAAAACATCCTGGGGGAATTGTTTCACGGTTTACGTTTCTCGTTTTGTTTTTGCGAAAAAAAAGCGGAGTGGTATTGCCATCTGGCATCAAGGCCCTTCTGTACCGTGTAATTGCGTCAAAACCGCCAACAGATGCATCACGTTTGAGCGGTCAACGACGTGCCAAACCCCCGAAAGTGCAATTGCTGCTGTTGAAGTATTTTTTTGATGAAGAGGAGTTCAATGAGAGAGAATTCGGATCGATGGGAGAAATAGCGTGATGACGGGTTCGCGGTTGCGAATGCCGGGGGTAACAATGAATAGAAAGCCTTTGGGAATTTGGTTATAAAGAAGAATCGAGTTCCGCGGTTTTTCTCTGCATCACGCAACATCCATAGCACACGGCTTCTCAATTTCCGTTCAGAATATTTCAACGATGTACACATTATTACAATTTATTTTTTATGTTAGTTATCTTTGATTTTTCAACACTGAGCACCCGAATGAGGTTGAATTACTCAATTATTTCTGGAATTTGTTTAAGTTACCTTCGGTTGACAAATTAACTTTAATAAATTTTAATAATCTTTAATAAACTTGAATTAACTTTGACACTGTCGAATATCTTCCTCGGATCATTGATACGACTAACTGAAATGATAAGCGCACAACTATGGATTTTGAGAAAGATCTTGAATTGATAATTGATAAAAAGGTAAATTTTGATTTACGATGATGACTTCATTGGTTTTATTACTCGATTGTTGTTGGTGGTTTTGAACAATTTAAATTATTCGTCTTCATATCCGATTCAAGGGCAATCTGTCTCGCGCGCGGCTCGCGATCTATTGACACTTGGTCAAGTGATGTTAAATGATGAGGTTAATTGATCTACTAAGCAGCAAGTGTACGCGTACGGCCTATTTTCGGATCGATTTTCTTCCCTCTGTTTCCAAGCCCGACGCACTGGAAAATCGGATAATTAAGGGTTTAAGTTCCGTTGCAGGAGGCAATTAGGAAATTGAGACGAGGGTTAATTGCTCGGGATTATTCCCCCCCCGTTGGGAGGAATGTTTGTTACGATATAGAGACGGAGGTGGGGCCAACAGAATCCTCAGCATACCCCATATGCCGATGAAACCCTAACATTCAGAGGAAGTTGATTTAATTTGAGGTGGAAATCATTTTTCGGGAATATCTTGTAATGTAAACCTGATAGCGAAGTATTTGCGCACTGATTAATTCCTCAGCGATGATTCAGGATGGATTACTCAGATAAATGACGAAACAAAGAAAATATACAATCAACCCACGAAAACTAGCTTTCTAAATCTCAAAAATTGATAATTACTTTAATTAGAATGAAGATAGGCTTGTAACTATAATGGACACGGCGTTTCCTGTTCCCATCAAATGTCCTGAAAACTCGAAGGAAATTCAAGCCTCAGCTTTCTACAACAATCCTACAACGAAGACCTAGAAAAAATCGCCAAATATTCATTCACTTGAGACAATATCTATTTTGAAGGAAATTTGTTTTTTTTTTCTTGAGAAAACTATAAAGATTTTGATCATTTACGGACTACCGATCACTCGCCGAAGCTTTAACATCATATACTTAGGTATATGATGACTTTCTAGAGTAATAAAATAGTCATAACTGAAGTCTAATGAGGATTCCCTGTGAATGACTGGACACGTGACTAAGAAAGCAAATTATTTCTCGAAGTAATTATAATATATATACAAACATTTTTTAATGTATGTATGTAATTGCAATGAAAGCACATACATGAAGACTGCGCGTATATATCGTTATAGAGACAATTTACCAAAGGCATCTTCAAAATTTCCAAAAATATTGCAATTTCCACCAGATTCCCTCATCTGCGAGAATAACAGAATAAAAATTGCATGACCAATACCCAACAACAACACAACACATAACATGGTTACAACACGTCAGGATCCATTTAGCTACAAATTTATCTCCGTGTGATACCGAGAACAAAGGTGTCTCACGCAGATGCGTCATCTGCTCGTTAAACCGACGCGAAAACACGACGAAGAAAAAAATATTGAAGCGAATTTTCCTTAATTAGTGTGGCCAGCTGTCGAAACACTTGATATTTGATATAAAAATCGGGAAAAGAGAATTACGGTGCCCGCATGGTATCGACGACAAAGCCCGAGGTAGAAAGGCGTCAGGGCAGCCGGATGCTCATTCACACGTACAACGGGGTACAACGAGAAATAAAATAAAAAAATCCACCAATAGGACACGTTTTTGTATCCCCATGTGTGTAAATATCGTGTGGAGGGCGCGTGCGATAGGAAAATAAAAAGGGAAATACATAACATGATGTTGAGGACACACCATTGGATCGTTTGAAACAATCAGCCTCTGGGCTGCTGGCGCTCATGCACCAGTCATGAGGAGGAAGAAGCAATTAAGCCGAGTCGTATCCGTTTGTTGGGATGACGCTTTGAATTGTAGGAGAGTACCATAAGTACATCGGTATTACCCCGATATATCCAGGCCCTTTCCAACATCTGCTAGCATTTCCTCTCGTCCGCACGCGCCGGCTACGACAGGATGTGCGCTCTAGAGAAGGGAAACACCTTTGTTTCCTTCTTCAGAAACACATCAAACCCGATGCTCTCCTCGTCGTGTAAATCATCAGTTGCCAGCTCCAGTCGTACCACGGAGATACGCATTTTCCATGATTTTACTAGTCATTCTTGAATAATCAGTGCTGAGGAAATTGTCAGATTGTCATTGCATTGATCAGGAGTGTGGCTTCCTCACCATTGTATTTTTCTATTGTCTGGGAATTGTTGACTAGTCATTTTCAAGAGAGTCTTTCAAATTTGCTCAACAATTGTTACGCGAGTTATTAAGAGTCAAGAAAATTTCTGAAATTACATTTATTACATTATATTCAATGCTTACTCAATGTTTACTCGGAATTGAATCTGGGAATATAGGAATTTCAAATGACCTTATCAGCTATTGCAAAACCCGAAGTATTAATTCAAATTTAACAAATTCCACAATATTACCCATGAAATTCAGTAGAAGTCATTGAATAATCCGTGGCCTTCACGAAATACCGAAAGTTTTCCCCAATGACTTCCGAAAAAAATCCAAAAAAAGGAATTGCGCGATGTTTGCAGCGATTGCGTATAAGCGGATTGACGATCGAACAGTCATATATGGTTTCATCGTGGGTTTAATCGACTCGAATGATTGGCCAACGGAAATAATCCCAGGATGTCACAGTGCACCTCGGCGCCGCTCATTATGTAAACCGGGTCGTGTGACAGGCTTACAAAGAAGTCGAGGGTGAACGAAAGAGTTTGATTAATCCAAAGTTTCATTTCCTATCTCTCGTTTTGCCGAATGGCTAGGTGAAAAAAAATTCTCGTGCGAAATATCCATTCGCCACACAACGAGGCGTTATAATATTCCGGGATACAAACAAGACAATAATAATTTCCTCAGCAGCTCCCAGGCTTTCTCATGAACACCGAGACACGTTGACGATGCCCATTGTCTTTCACAGACTTGGAGACGAGAGAGGGATTAATGAGACGCGAGGAGAGCCGAGTGATTTCATCCGGGAAAGCGTGGTTTTTATTTTTAATTTGTTATGAGTGCTTTCGAAAGTAAGAAGATGATCTATGATTTAATTGTGTATTGGTATTGTTGCGTGTCAAGTGACGTTTACTCTACACCAGCTTCGGGTTTAATCTGCGTCAGCATTTATTGAAACTCCCCCTTTGTGTATATTAATATCATTTGGGCCATGCGACACCGGTGTCGCAGTGTCAGGACTTTTATTCCATTATCTTATCATTGAAAAGGGAGTAGAATTCGTCTTCAGGGGATTTTTATTTCGAGAGAGTTACAGCAAGAATTCAAAGAGGACTACTAACATTACCGGATCTCGTCTCAATATCGGAAAAATTCAGTGAAATTTTTTACGAAGATTTCAGAATTGTCGATTATAATCGGTTTAGGAATCAATCCCTGCGGATTAGGGATGTGTCTCTGGAGCGAATTAATTCTTCTCTTTGTGGTTGTGATAGCGTGACGCACGGCGTCATTGCAGTGGCAATTAATTCAATTTGAACAAGTGAACAAGGAGAGTACGCGTTCGCACGAACTACTTTTTGCCATCATTTTTTTATACTGGTCTATTTTGCCGCAGTGATGCGCACTCGGAAATGTACAATTTTAATCAACCTCGTTTTTCGGTATTCCGCTTTTTCCGATTCAATTATGTAGGGTAATGGTTGTGGTTTTCCCAGGGCGCATTTCAGGCTTAGATGTGGATTAATGGGGAATAGGATCTATTTTTTAAAAGTCCATTAAGTTGAACCATTTTTATTTATTTTTTTAACCTTAAATTCAGATGCCCAAAACGCATCTCAAAGTGTTAGTACTAATGTTATAAAATTTCTATTGAAATCTTTAATAATTCATAATATTATTATTAAATCGAGATCAATTATTCCATTTTCTTAAAACTGAACATTTCCTGTTTAAAATCAACAATTTATTCCTCTGAGGGATTACAGGTCTTTTTCTGGAATATTTATTGGAAAGTTCAAAACAATGCAATATGCTTGACAAATCGTTATTGAATTGGGGCTGGGACTGTCTCTCGAGCACTGAAAAATTAGTTTACCGGAAATAGATCTGGGTTTGGGGTATTTTAGGAGACACCAGCCGGTGGGGATATTAGGCCCTCGACGAATGGGCACGGGACAGCCGGGAAATTGGGGAAAGGATGTGACTGCACGTGCTACCCGGTGATCACCCGAGAGTGTCTTCTCGAAATCGTACGACTAGCTTCTTGGCATTTTTTTCAAGCATTTTTTTGGGCTCTTGGTGCTTCCGTTTTTATTTTTATGAGGGTGCCGCGTTAACCCATTACCACGTGCGACAGATTGTCATCGAGGGAGACTTGGTAATTTTTGGAAATTACATTGAGAAGAAAAATGGAATTTCTATAAGTCTGGTTTCTCATTTTTTATTCTATTTTTCTATTTTCGATTTGTAATTTTAATTAAGAATGAATTAATACGTATTGAAATTTTATAATTCATGATTTTATTATCGATTTTTAATAGAATGAATTTATTTTTAATGTTTGGTTTTTGGTGATCGGTTTCAGACGACAATTAAGGTATACGCAAACTGCCTGCGGCCTGACATCGAGTATAAAACCCTGTCGATCACTTATAAAACTACGTGTCGTGAGGTTGTTGAAAATTTGTTGAACAAGTACAGAATGCGACACCGTGATCCCCGGCTTTTTTATTTGACGATGGAGGTGACGGTCAGGAGAGCCAACGTAAGGACTATTTTGCCACTTGACGAGGATGCAAGACCTGCAGTTTTGCAGTCGTGTCATCCGAGAGGCGATTCGAGGTAACATGGGTTAATGTTCGACATTAACTAAATTTCTGGCGCTTGTCCGAACTCGGGGTTTAAATATCTTTTTTTTTTTTCAGATTTTCCCTGCAGACGAGGCGAGGAGGACTCGTGAAAATTTACGACAGCGCGCTCATGTCCGGGGTAAGTTCGACAAAATCGAGAAGAATAATATAACTTTCATAATTAATGGATGAAAATTTTAATTTGATAATAAATATCATTCCAGTCCAAGTACAAAAGCCTCTTGATCTCGGAGCGGACATCTGTCGATGAATTAATTCAGATGCTGCTGAGTTGCTACAACTCCACCGAGAGGGTCGAGCAGTTTTCTCTTTACGAGGTCAGTGAGGGTGAGGAGTACCAAAGAAAATTGCATCCTGATGATTCACCCCTCAAAGTTACCCAGAAGTGGACAAGTGTGGATAGACACCTGCGTATCAGGCGAAATCCAGATTACAACCCACACAGGAGAAAGGTGAGTTGAATTCCAGATTATGGCGTTGTTGAGTAACCGCATTCCGATCTCATCGAGATTTATCTCTATATATCATTCGATAAATATCCCGGGAACGGGTGTTTACGGGAACAATTGTTCTACGAGCTTTGCTTGATGATGTAACCCATCGGATTGAATCGAATTGATCATCCAATTTTTCTTTTCAATTGAGTATTTTATGGAAAAAGTACGAGACTGGGATATTTTGAAGAAAACATTGCAATCTGGTTTTTTTTCTCAGAGTATGTGGGCATCGGAGACGACAATAAGTGCAGCCCTGTCCCGATTGAACATCCACAACAATCATCGTCTCCATCATCTGTCCCAGCAATCCCTAAATGACGCCAATCCCCCGCCAACAGCCAGCACAAACAATGCCCACTGTATGTTACTAAGACAGTGCCCCAAGCACAAGAGTAATCGACACATGCACAATCACACGTACAATTCAATTCAGAGTATCGGACTATCGGGATCAACGAGTCAGCAGCAGGACTGCGGTACAAGCGTTGTTCCACGTGTTACGAAATTATCTGGTCTAATGCCACAGAGTTTACCTTCAACGCCATTGACGTCCAAGCATCTCGCAACACCGGGATATGCGGATTATGAAAATTATCTGTACATATGATAGCGTAATGAGGTCTTTATACACTTCCAGGTATCGTTTTAAAACTGCCTACCCAATCGTATGTTCGATTACTTTTCTGCAATCGTATCATGACTTTTTCTGGACAGTCTTACTGGGATTTCCAGTTTCTATTGAGTAACGATGGCTAGTAAGAAGTGGAGGAGTTTATTGTGTTAATTGATAAGGAAATGAGACAAAAATGTACCAAAGGTAGCTGTTTACTGTATACTAAAAACAGGCAGCGTATTATTGAACTGTAGAATTAATTAATTTTAAGGAATTGTAAGATGTTGATGTTTCACGCTCGTGGCACGAATCCCGGAAGTAAGTGTAACATGGGATATTTCGAGTTTTTTTCGGAGGAAAATTCAGTTCACTAATTCAGTTAACGATATTCAAATGAATTTTCTCTTTTTTTTCGTAAATGCTGATTTATGTGTAAGCCTATTGGTTTGTCGTAAAAACATTAGAAGACTTTTTTGCTGGAAATTGAATTTCTTGTAACAAAGATTTTTTGATATTTCCTTCTAAAATTGATAGTTTTTAAGATATATCTATGTTCACAAAAATATTGAAAATAGTCATTGAAGCTCGTTGGAATTCTGACTTTGGATGGACGAATGAATTTTCCTCCGTTGGCACTTGTAAAATTACTCTTTGATGTACATAAGCAACGGTTCCTTATTTATTCTCGAAAATGATAACTTTAATTGTGTTATTCGAGGCAAATGTGTTTATTTGAGTCAATCGAAGTTGAGTAATTGTCGGTGCAGTGTTCAATTTTTTACGTGGAATCTTTATCCAAGTATTTAGAGTCTTGAATGAATCCTTCTTTTTTCTATGGCTTTATGACTTCACCAACAAATAAATGGAGAAATAAATAATGTGACTTGGACAAGGGAAGCTCATTTCTTCAGCCCATTCACATAATATAGCACTACTTGGTAGGATCGTAAAACAGTCACCGATAGTCCGAAAATAGCACATGCACCTGCGCTCTTGGATATTAGAAATAAAATGCGTAAGCACTCACCAGCTCCAGTGTTTGGTTCCAGTTTCCATTAGAAGATATATCTAGATTTTTTCGGCTCTAATGGAGAGGGACAGAGGAAAAGCAGGTAAGACAGCATCGTAAATCCACCCAGATGAAATAATTATTGAAAATCACTTTCAATTGTCTGGTAGTCACTCACAAATCCCCCACACCTTCATTAAACTCAAAATTAGGAATGCATAATTGTTAACACAAATGACGCCATTTTAAAAACGCTGGAATCCAGCGAGATTTTCGTAATTTAAATTTTTTAGTGCCATCAGCCATGAAAAATTAATTAATTCGTTAGTTTGGGTTAATTAATGGCTATTAATTAAAACCGGCTCGCCATCACTCACTATTATTATCAATAAATTCAAGCAATATCATATGAAGCCATGAGCAATTACAAAATTGTGAAGGTTTTCCCTTTTCCGCTAAAGTGGTTAATGATTTCGCCCGTTTGTGTATGAAAAAAAGTTGAAGGTTAATTAAATATGTTAACCACGGTTATATAATTAATTATCATTTTTTTATATCCCCTGCTTAACACAAATGTTACCTCGTATTGAACGATCATCACTCATAACTGTTTTGTTCCGTACATTTTTTCCTCTTTATTCCTGAAAATTCGAGAGGATTGAGCCCGTGAGACAATGAAAATGATGTTTTTTTTCAAGTAAAAACAATTTGTCACGTAATAATATTATTCCTTGTCGTTGTTTACCTCCCAAACTGCTATTCAATCCCCACGGAATCAATATTCAATTCCGCAAGTGTAACTCAATAGTTTTTATGTCTTTTTTTTCATTTTTTGTGATTGTGACACGGGAGATTAGGCGGGAACGCGGAAACAACTGCGTGCGCATCCCCTCTTGCCGCGCACAATGGCGAAGCGCATGCGTATGCCGCGCTTTTGTATCACACGACGCCGCCGGGGGAGAGGAATTGCAATAACAAACAAAAGACGATCACTCGGTGTTTACAAGTGGTTTGTTCCTCTAAAAATGTGAAATAACACGTGGACAATGGTTTTGAATATGGATTTTTTTTTAATATTGAGTGATATTGAGTGAGTACAATAACAGGACGAGTCAGAATTTACTGATGGGTGACCCGATGTCGAGGGAAAAGTGATAAAAATTTTCCGGATCAATTAGCAGTCAAGTGATTCTCATCTCAACGATTATCTATCGCAGTTGGAACATTTGAGTGATGCATGGGCGTGGAGTGAGTACTGAATTAACATCTGTATGTTATTGTTAATTGGGAATAGTTAAATATTAATTAGAGATTGAGGGGGCTATGGCATTCGAGACGATTAAGCGGTCTGTTCAAAACTATCTGGCGGGGTGTCATGATTTTTGAATGCTGCGAACACATTTAGGAATTAGCGACGGCTATCGATTATTCTGATTATCGGTGTTTAGTTGGGTTTTTATCGATCTTCTCGAGGTTTCGTGGTCCATCGATTCCGGGAATCGGGTAAATCCCCTGGTGTGATATATTTACATGATTTCTCGACAAGAAATTCGTGCTAGAATTACACGTTGGCACGTCACCCTCAGAAATCAATGGTAAAGACCCCGGGTTTTCGTTTCACTTCAGACGGAAAAAAATGTTTGACGAATAATTACGCAATGTCACGTACCACGCACATGTTTCGAAAAACGTGTCGGAGGAAGCCGCCCCGGGGGGTAATTATGCTTGGAAAAGGCTCCAAGTTCCATAAATCTCAAAATAATTCATGATCCATTGGATTTAAAAAAACGTGGAAAACAAAATAATCAACTAAATAAATAGCGTTAGATAACCATATGATTTTAATAACTCGTTAATCACTGGAGAATAGTAGGAAAAATGAAGGATCTTTTAGTTCTTCAACAATTGATACCACAAGAATACAAGGGAATTAATTATATATAATATTTTTTTTAATCGTTTTCATTTACTTTAGGATTCAAAGGATAACATCACAGCATTATCAACATTGAAACAAACGTGACAATCGCATTCTCCGATTTTCCTGCACCGATCACTTCATCATTATGTTTCATCTTATTTATGAAATTAATAAATTCAAGCAATGAACAAGAGATGAGGTAAAATCACTACTTTTGGCGATTTCCTTGCGAATGATGGAGTGAAACTTGAGTTGCTATTTCTCACTAGGTATTTAGGTACTTTTGTTAGAAAAACATTTTAAGAAATTGAGCGGAGAGTCTCTAAAATTCGATAATCAAATGTTAAAGTCTAATAAATCGGATTTAACAATTCATTTAAATATTCATTGATCTTTAAAACTATCAATATTAGAAGAAAATATGGAAGGACCTTTTTTTATCGAAAATTTAATAAGCCATAACAAAGTCTTGTTATGCTTTCACTAGAAATCAATAGTTTAGGAGATGAATCGATTATTAACGAAATTATTAAATTCGATTTATCCAACTCGGTCGTGATACATTTTTTTTTTAATTCAGAAATTGATTAATCGAGGAATTTTTTTGTGAATCCCATCATCAGAGTTAGAAAACAGTTGTTTCGTCGGATTTTGTTCGAATTGTCAGCTGCAGGTTTTCATCGCCATTTCAATCTATAGATTGCTTATTTCTATAGAGATTCTTCGAGTCGCTTCAGCGGACTTTATGATTTTGTGGTAATTACTCTATTTAATTGATGAATTTATTATGGAGAAGACTATGAGCCTCGGTATTGACTCAGTAAAAAGAATTACAGGTTTCCAATCGTCGGGGGTCAATAATTTGTATGAAATGTGAAAAAATAAACATGGATAAGTCGATATTTCTCGTCTTCATCCAAATTTGGAATTTATTCTCACTGATTCGAATCGGCCGATTTTATCCCTCGATTGGTCGACTCTACTTAACAATAACGGGAAGAATAATATTAGCGGCAAAAAATGTCAATCGGCCCAGTGGCCGATTAGGATTTAATTGGAGTTTTATCAGTATAAAACTCCAATTAAATCCTAAACCGTACGTTAATTCAAATTTAATCAACATCTCGTAGTAAAAATCCATCACTCGCAATTTAATTGTTTCGGTCCGATAATTAGAACGCTCTCTGAGAATTGATTTGATAAGGACAGTAAAAAGGCCCAGAACCCCTAGGGAACCAATGAATCGCTAAAATCTGTTTATCCATATCTCCCATATTCTCACTGAAAAATAAATGAAAGTATTCCTCGATCACACCTCTAATTTATCATTGGACTTTCAATCAGGGTTTTGTTCAAATAATTGATAGACTGGCACCTCGCAGCAGTCAAACGTTTTTTTTTTTTTACTTGAAGTTGAATTATTATTATTTCTTAAATCTCATTCAATACTCTCAATTCTTACATTATTTACAATAGCTTCGATACAATAGGTTTCTGATGCTAAAATTGTAACGGAGATAATGCTGGTTGATCTGTCATTTTCATTTTAATTTCTCTTAAATCCAGATAATCTCGTATTTTCGGACAATCATAGAGACTTGAGTTAATTTTTTTTTGTCCACAATTTTCTCAATTTTCCCCTGTTATTCTCGCCTTGTTTACTATTTACACGAAGTAGCGTGTGCGTATTTTGAGTTTCATCATTTCACTGAATAAAAATAGGAAAATAAACGAATGAATGCTACAGTGAATTGTTCTCTAGCTGGTCGATGATCATTTATATTCATTGGCTACACAACACGCAGTAAAAACTCTTTTTTCCAAATATCGTTTAACCTCAATTAACGCGACTCACCTCAATGCTGCAATCAAGTTATATATATACATATACATATTACTCTGTTTTTAAGTATACATATATATATATAGCGCACGCTGGCACGCACGTAAAAACGTATTTTTTTAAATTTATACACTCGCAATAATCGGATGTTTGATTTTTTTTAAATAATTCTCTCACTCAGTGTGGAACAATAAGTCGAGTATATTAGATTTTTCCTAACCATCGACTTTCCTCTGGAATAAAGTCAACAAATGCCAGAAGACACCAATTCTGGCCCAAAAACATATTTACTTATCTATTTATATTCTTGTTTCTCCTGTTCTTTCCACTGTTTACATCTAAGTTGCATCTCTATCGAATGAAAATGATATAACTCTAATAAGAAAAAGAAAAACGGTGAAATAATAATTGAAAAAAAAAACATTACTTTCTGCTCTCATAACCCTAAACAGTAAAATTGTCACTCGCCAAGGATTAAATTACTCAGTACAATTTGTTCAATAATTCGCCATTTGTTCAAACTTCTCCATCAACAACAATCGAGCAACCGATGTGAATATTAAAACTCGACCCAAAGGATCTGTGGGTACTCTCACCATTTGTTCAATCTCATCACTCATAATCTTACAATTACTAATGGACAAATAAGAAACATTAAGTTGCAATTGGTCGGTCACAATCGACGAAAGACACGAGAGTTCAAATGAGAGAGTGACAGCATTGGGTGGCATCCTTTCGTCGCTTCTATAGCCCAGAATTATTTTCAACTCGACACAAATAACCATCGCCCCGGGGGCCATTTTTCATCATAATTTCAGTTAAATTGCATCCAGAACTACTAATTATGTTTATTCCGGATTCACTGTCTTGAGAATAGAAAAAGATTCAAAGTAAAAGCCCAAAGAAAACACCTGTTGACCGAGTCCCCCGATCATTTGAGTCGACTCCCATAATTATCAAACTCTCCTTCACTCAACAGTAATAAAGCCATTAAACTCCACAATTCTCATTTAGTTGCTCGCTATAACCACGAGAATTGCTCTGATTTTAAACAATGAGATCCCCTCCCACAACATAAATCAATCCATAATTCATTTGGTCGATCTTCGGATAGAAGAAAAGTATCATTACCCTAATAATCAATAAATATCTCACTACTCATTCCAGTGAGCCAACAATGACAATTCCCCCGGACGTAAATGAAAATACGATAAAAATAGTCCGGAGTTTAAAAAGTGCTATTATACTTCATTTACAATTTAATGAGAGATTACGTGGTTTTGGGTATTTCTGGTGAGACGTTGGTCTCCTGGATTTGAAAAAAATTAAGGATGCTTAGCCATTTTCAGCAAATCTCCATTTTTCACTTTTCACTGAAATTCCTGATTTTTTTATCGACTCATATTGGAGCACACGAAAAAAAAACTCCTACTTACATTTACTCTGAATTCAATTAATTGAAAAAAACAATCAGTGGGATTTGAAATTTCGCTGGAAGTTGAATCCGTTAAATTCAATCCCAAAAATTACCAGAAAGAGAATAATGAACAAAATATAACAAATGTTTGAGACTAAAAAGGATTATTTAAAAAAGAACTTGCGATTTTGGATAAACATCCTTAAGGGAAGGCAAATTGCGCACTGTAATGAAATAACTTCATCATTCGTTTAAAACTAAAGGGCGGTAGTTTTAAGGTGGGGACACCGCTGTAGCGATAAGCCCCGGGGCTCCAGCTCCTAAATGGCATTGAGTGCCCTCGAGTCTTGCTGTCGTCGTCTTGATACACTACCATAATCCACACTACCACCTAGGTACGAATCCTCCTCAGTGCCATAATCATGATCCCTCTCTCGCTCTCTCTCTCGTTCCCTCTCTCGTTCCCTTTCGCGTTCCCTCTCACGTTCCCTCTCACGTTCCCTCTCTCGTTCATTGCGATCAACTCTCTCCATCCTGGATCTCCTGGTGCTGCCATGCCCATAGGAACCAGTCCCTGTCGATAAAATTCAATGATCATTATTCCCCAAGAATTATCACATTGGGACAATCATCAAAGGGTATCACTCGTTAAATAATCACTTTAAATCAATTGAATGTGGTTGTCATCCCAAACAAAACAACTTCCTGTCTCTCAGGTGGTAATTTACCTTCAATTCCCATTGGATTTATGTTCTATACTATTCAACACGAGTACAAAAAGCTCAAGCGCAATTCTGCTCATGCAACTGCTCAGATGAATTAAATAATTCATAAATAATTTGTGAATGATGATCGACCTGATGACTGTCAGGCTCAAACTCGATAATTGATGGTCTCGCGGTATCACTAGTTGGTCTAACGTTACACATGTTTATATGTGTACTAAACCGTTATTTTTGTAACGTGGACTAGTCTAGTTGATAATAAAAATCAGTATTAGGCGGGATCGCATACAATTCGATGGGGAATTACTAGGCGAATGATTATTTGTCAAAAATCAATGGATCTAATCGATTAGTTTGATACCAATATATAATATCGATCTTTCGCGAAGTGGAATAAGAGTTACGAAAAAATTGCTATATTTGTGAAATCCAATGATATTTCTGGAAAAACCCATTGAATAAATCGACTTGTTACCTTTTACCCCTTCACAAGGAATTGTTATTGAATGGATAAAATCATTCGCCCGATAACAAATCGACGAATCGTATCGATCCCGATTAGAAGATGGAGGGCTACTCGAGGGGGATATGCTCTATGATGATTGATGTGGTCCAGAGAGTTTCACGGTTTTTTTTTGGGGGTAGAATTTGCAACGATTTTGGTTGATCTCATGCTTCAAAAGCGTAAGTACTTACAACGCGACCTCGCCAATGGGTGCTCGCGGTCTCATTGTTTGACGATTAATTAGATTAATTACTATTCCTCTCTCCCTCTATGTCTCTGGGTCTTACTGACTCCAAGTGGCTAATTGCTCCACGAGTTGATTGTTATTTATTATTCGATTCGATTTTAAGGCTATTCTTTTGTGGATACGGCGAGAACAATTTTTACGGTTTTTAGCGGATTCGAGGGATTTGTTTTTAAATCGATGGTTTAGCCCTTTAGGCTGAGTCTCACTGCTTTTCGGATGATCCCGGTCGCAGCGACAGCCTCGACTGGTCCACCACAGGACAATAGAAATTCAATAATTGTGATTAAATATCGGGAGTAACTCGGTGCCAATCGATTGTTTTGTTTCAATCTGGATTATCTGTCTTTTTATTTCAAATCTATTTGTGGGTAAAATCAATTGTATCACGTCGAGGGGGGAGATATAAAAGTAAGACTGTGACGTTAGATCTCCAAGCTGCAGATAATTAATAACAAAGTTGAGAAAAGTGTCAAGTGAAGAGAAAAAGTGCACAAGTGGGGGGTGGCGGGTGGTAGCCAATTGTGCACTGAGAAAAAAAATTACGTCTTCGTGTAAGTGTGAGTACATTTACTTGCTGCAGGTGAATGCTGATGAATAGTTGGAGTAAATTTGGTAGTGGAGTTATTTGACAAGTGCAATTTTTTTTCTCGGTCCAGGGTATAGGGTGGGTGGGTGGCTGGTAGGAGACAGAGAGCAAGAGGGAGAAAGATAAAGAGACTAACGCGGGTACGAGGGGGGGCCTCTCCCCTCTCGTTTCACTGTTGTGGGTACAAGTGCTGGGATCCATACATTGCCGCTGAAAAGAAACACAGAGTGAGGCTACCAGGTACCCTCAGTGCACTCGAGCATATCCTCGACAGGGACTCATTCATTTTTTCCCCTCTTTTTTTTCGATACAATTGTTGCCAAGGACGCGTCCACCACGGTGTCGAGATTTTTTTTTTTTTATTGTATTTTTTTCGATTGATCGATCACGGATTTTCAGGCAGTTATCGAGAATTTTACTGGGGATTCGTTCAGTTCAATAAATGAAGAGAATCCAGGAGCAAAAAGGGTACAACGAGATGAGTGTAATATGGGGAGAGAACTTGGTGGAACTTTTCTGAGTTTTAGTGATTCCGCAGCGCTGTGGAAGTAGATATTGACGAATATTTGGAAAATCAACTAATTGTCATTACACCCTGGCCCCAGAGGATTGATCCACGATTTTTGGGGGTGAAAATTGATTTTTTTTCAAATATTAATTTTTCCAACAACCAACGGTTCATTTAATGTATATTCATCTCATATACGAGAATAAAACTCTCAGAGACGAGAAAATCAATTCAGACAATGCCTAAAATTCCGATACACTGTACAATCACTAAAATTCGCGAAAATCTGCCCAAAGGACACCCGATCTCCAAAAAATCCTCAAAATTGTCAAAATAAAATACTCTGACCTCGTTCTACACTTTTCTCCTGAACCATTAATAAATCTACAGTGAAAAAGAATCTTTTGCCACTGAATAATTACACAACTACATGAACATTACCAAAAATGCAGTAAAGTACATATCGAGGCTATGACAAACGTACCATGAAGCCATAGATCTACCGAGAGCTACTCCAAATCTAAATAACTACACCGGTCGATATCAACACTAATTACTGGGGTAATGGGTGGGGGGTGGGAAGGGGGTTACCTCTTTTCTCATGTGCGTAGTGAGAGACGTGATGGCCACCTTGGGTTGCATTAAAGATAAACAGCGGGTGACATTAATACTACCCTATTACTCAGTTCATGATAACAGTGATAGATATTGATCAGTGACAGTTGTGTGTGCAGTTGAAAATTGAAAATTCAATACTCAGGGAAAATCATTTATTATTCTTCATAATGATAAAAAGAATGAAAATTTGTTGGACGGTAACAGATCGAGATATTGATTTTTGGCAATCTGTTCAGAACCTCTTGGGTCAGAATAAATCGAACTGCTTTTTGAATACTTAAATGACTCAACTCATTTTTGGCATCGCTCGAGGAATATGTTATGTGTAATATATTCCAGTTTTCATTAATTCGTAATTCAGCCATTTTATCATTTTAGATTTAAGAATACCGAGATTTTTCCTGAGAATGTGAAATCTTTTTTTCTCTGTGCAATGGCCCACCGAAAAAAATATACACTGAAATACGTGAAACTGGCCGATTTGTACAGAATAACTATAAAATATATTTATTCTATATATTTTCCATATATTCTCAATATATTCCCTGAAATATATGCAGTCGGCTGATATTCCATATTTCGCGTATATTTTTCGATGTGAAGTTTGTGGCGTGTGCTCAGTTGAAAAAAAACGTGATTTAATCAGATTGAAAATAAATTAATAGAGATGGTCGGCACGTGATAAATCAAGATGCTGAAGTCATAGAAATATAATATTAAAGTAATTCGATGCATAAACCACTAGATATCTAAATATCGTTTATATGTAATCATCTAAATATCGATCAACGTAATTGGTGATAGGTAGATTATTTTGATAAATACCTGAGGGTACGCGAGGTGCTAGAACATCACCAGCTGTTGTGTCAGAGGGTGCTGTCATGGCACGGGGGACTGGTGCGACAACTGGTGGATGTGTTGCCCCCCAGTATGCCTCCAGGTACTCGGCAACATGCTCACATGCCTCGTCCAACTGATTTTCATCAAGTATAACATCAAACATCTCCGGTGGACACTGAGCCAACTTCTCAGCCGCTACCATTTGAACGTTCAAGTGACGCGTTTGGGATTTGCCACGTGATTTAATCAGTCTCTGCAGTACTTTTGGCGATGAAATTTTCAGATAAACTATTATTGGTGCTAGACTGGTTTTAGCCAACTGTGAGGGATGATTTATCGTGTCACAGTCGAGGACAACAAGTTGAAGTGTTCGGGCAAGTTCGAATATTCTCTCTATCTCAGCCTGAACCTCGGCTAGACAACTGCTTCTGCTCGTTGAACGCTCCATTATCGCTCGTTTTGTTGGATTGTTCAAGAGTGATTTCTTTGCTAGCGATATGTCCGCCATTACCCTGGTTATTATGATCCTGGAGAGACAAAACATATTTTCGTGTTAGATTTCAATGTCTTCTTATCAGAACATTTTTTTTTTCTTCACAGTAGAAATTTATTTTCTATGATTATCATTTGTAAACACTTGTTTGATAGTATTAGCTCACCGTCCTTCAAATTTGTGCTTAAGGTAATCAAAAAGCGCCTTCTGCATCATGTCCGTCACTTCGTAGCCCTTGAGTGATGGTCCAACCAGTACAACTGGCCTCATAGATGGTACTACATCGTAGGGAGTTGCAGTTTCCTGGGGATTAAATTGTTTGTTAGTCTCTCGATTCTGGAGTTCTAGAAATTAATTCAGTGCCAAAGAGATAAAATGTTCGATTTTTTAAGATTATCTCCTCGCAATTTTTGATGTTGCTGTATTTATTTCTTTTTGATATTTTGTCATTGATTTTTGACGTATAGGATATCGATTTCACTTGATATTGATACGTTCTGAATATTGCGTAAATCATCAGTTTGGCGGAATGATTCTAGGATTCTAGGAGATTCCATGGTTTAATCTCTTCAGTCCTGAATTCAAAATTTAAATGCATAAAAATGATGAAAAACTACTCACGTAGGACTGTATCGGTGGCCGTGACCCAGAGTGATGAAAAAAAAAAAGATTTTGATTGATCAATTAGTTGATAAGCGAGGGTGAAGCATTAAGAGGGCATTGCACTAGATCCAATCACTGAATGTATTGAGCACAATTGGATTCAGAGGGTATTGTCAATATTACCGGTTTTTTGAAGAAATTCTTCCGCTTCTCCTTGGCTGGTGGTGTTGTGAGTGTTGTCTTGCCTGGCCTGGCATTTCCCACACTGTCGCTATCATCTCCTTGTGGAAATAATCAAGAAAGATAGAGAACACTTAATTGGGCTGTGGGATTGGGAAGACTCTGGCGGTATTTTCCGTTGATTGCGATTGGAGAATTGCGATTTGGTTATCGATATTACCTGGTGTTGGTGGAGTTGATCCACGCGATGGCATACCACTCTCCCCCAAATTACCCGATGAACCACCTCTCGTTGAATATAAACCCTTTGTCCCACGTGCTGCACTCGCCTGGACTCTTAGGGCCTCCAATTTAACCGGCGATGGAATAAATCCCACGTCCGCATTCTCTTTCACGAGCCTGCCAATCCACCAGTTGTTGTCGTACTTCTCCTCCAATTCGAAATAAGTCAATAACATTAGAACATATTTTTTAATTGCATTGGAAGGAATAGTCAGTAGTAATATCACGGTGGCTTCAGGGAAGACAGAGAACTTTCAGGCAAATGTCGCATTAATTTTCAAGGAGATTTTTAAAAAACTCCCTGTGCACTCGGAATTTTTCGTCTGCAGAATTTGACAGAAATTTGTTTTGGAACGAAATTGAGAGATTCATTTGTGGGACTTCCAGTTTTCAATTATAATACCGAGATTTTAATATACTTAAACCACATGTAAGAGCACTCGGATTGAAATTCTTGATAATATTACCTTGATGTGAAGAAAGTCCCGAACGTCGAAGCTGACGGCAGAGCCGTGTACCGGTGAATCATCGTCAACCGAGCCATCATAGCTGACATTAGTCCTGACCGCAAAAGCCACAGGTTTCGTCTGAAATCCACCCCAAATCATTGAAAATTCTACCCCCAGACGAGTTGATCCAATTTGCTCAAAAAAAAAAAATCCGAAGATAAAAAAACACCCATGAAATTGCCTGACAGAGATTTCCACTGGGAAATAGCACCTCCAGCCTCTCTCCCTCCCTCGAGTCTATCACAATGAAAATTTAATTCCAACATTTTCCCATCCCCATTTCCAAAACAAAAGACATCCCCCCCCCCCTGCATTTCCAATATCCCGTTAATAATCACTGAATCCTCCCCCCCCACACAAAATCAAACTTTTCCCGATACCTCACTCCCCGACGACTCGATTAAAAATCAAAAGCAACAATAATCCCTCACCCTGGCTTTTTCAAGCTGAACCAGTGCCTGTCTCTCCTTTTCTCTCCTCAGACTCTCCTTCTCCTCATCTAAGGACAGATCCGAGCTCGGTTGTGAGTAGTTCGAGTCAGCCGAGCCCTGCAAAACAAATGAATACAAATAAATACCGGCCTCATTTCATCTGTCATAAATGAACAAGTAATAGTATCAACTCCTCCACAACCCACATTTATCCCTCACCCTCGTCCATCCCCTCGGTAAAATTCAAATGCGTGGAAAATGAAAAACGTGACGACTTGAGTTTTTAATTACAATTAACGAATGAGGAGGAATAAAAAAGTAAAAGTAGAAAATTGTTATGGGAACGTCTGCACGCTTTGTCAGAGGGGCAAAGGGGGGATGAAGGGTTTGTGGGGATGGAAAGGGGATGGAAAGGGGGTGGTGTGGGTGGGTTGGGAGGCGTCTCGGACGTCTCGAGGGTAACGGTATCCGTGGCAACGGCCTCGACTCACCCTGCTTCACCCAGAAAGTCTTTTCCGTCATGCCGAATGCCAAGACTGTAGTCATGCGCATGTTACCAATTACTCGACTTAATAACAACAAATAAATGACAATGATAAAATATTGATAATAATTTACCGCGATAACGTAGCCCATTGATTCGATAAATTATCGATGTATCTACGCGACTGATTAATTGCTCACTCAGTTGCTCTTCATCGTGTCTCTTCACCTCCAATTTACCGGAATGATTATCCAGGTCATGGGTGATACAAGTACACGAGTACTTATTATTATTATTACTACTATAACCGAGGTATTGGTGAATTATTTTTTCAATTCATCGGAAAATACCTGTGTGAATAGCTTGTTGTAGCCGGAATTGTGCTGATTGTAACCTATCATCGCCGTACGAGACGATACGCTGTCAACAGTCGTCTGCGCAACTCTCTCAGTTTATTTATCGCGATATTATATTATTTATATCACTTATTCACACACATGTTCAGTAGCTTGGTAACAAGGGCTGGTATTTCGCCAGTATTTTCCCTGTGTTTTATCATTAACAAAAGTTGGAGTCATCGTTATGCACCTCGGAATTCCCCGACAACCACTGATAACAGAGAAAACACCTTTTATCACACACCGATCTACCGCATTGCGCTTTTTTCGTGAATTTTTTTTCTCATTATGTACGTCCTGTGTCTCTGACCGGGCGATTCAACTGCATTGTCTCATGTGGCCTTTTATTGCCGAGGGGCTCACCTGAGCCACTGGAATTCTCTACCGCATGATGTCAAGATTTTTTACGCTTCCTTTTGCAGCCCATCCAAGCGCCCGTACTTAATTCATTAAATTGTCACTATCAAGTACCCGACGATCTCATTCTATACCGGAGTATTGAATGAGTCGAACCTCATGGTGAGAGCAACACTCGATGAAAATCCGAATAAATAAATCCAGGGGCACAAATAATGAATTCCAAGAGTTTGTTGTACCACTCGGAGACATCCACCCCCACCGCTCTTTCTTATTTATCCATTTTTTTCCGTTAACTTTTTTTGCAAAAACTTCATGTAGAAAAAGCGAAATGACTAACGAGGGAGAGAAATGCAGAAGTGTTTGCTGGAGGGTATGAGAGATGAGTAAAACGGATAACGTTAACACAGCGCCGACGTGACACTACAATTGGGGGTTGATCGCGCAGACGCACATGTCGGTGGATATCCTCGTGCGTTGTTGATTGAATCAACGACCCCTTGTTTTTTAACCCCCGACTACAAGACTCGCCCTGGCACCCGCATTCGGATCCGCGTCACCTCGAGATTCAACTTCCACTCATTATTCTCCAGTAAGTCACAACCACAAATTAAATTCTAACAACTCGAGACATTCCATTCCACATTTCCACCGAACTCATCAAACTTATCAATCCGCGTCTAATGTTGCTACGCAAATCGCACCCCCCGTCACGAGCATCACGACACGACGATTCACTGGCCCAGTCACTCATTTTCGATTGCACGTGTAATTTATATAAATTATATATAAACTGTATGTAAACGATATGTCAAGTATATATATATATATATTTAATATATATGTAAGTGTGTTTTAAAAATTTTCGTCAATTTTCTCCGGTGATTTAAACGCGCGAGCTGCCCCGGCCGGCTGTCGGTACAGCGGGGGGTGGGGGCCAGGGGGTTCGCGATGACGAGTTTGTTGACGAGCTCTTTGATGACTGGATGCCGGGATACGTGGCCCTCCTTTTTACCCTCACGATTACTGGATATTCGACTTTTGCCCGTGTCTGCCGCAAGGTGGTAGCAGTGCAAGCAACCCACAACCCCCTCGTCATATCGATCCAATTCCGACTTTGCACTCTGTCCCTGTTGAAACCACCCCCGTGGTGGATTTTACTCACACCCTCGTAACTCATGATGATACGAAAGTATTACAATTCCGTGTTTATTCGGTCACAATGCTGCGGCCACTGCACCCAAACGCGCCTTATTTCGCCGGTTTATTACCTCTCTTCATCGATTTTCGATTGTTTTTTTTTGTAGGGGGGGTTGGAGGGTGAGGGTGCTGGGGGTGGAAATGGGAAGTGGTCGTTTGATTGATGATGTTCGAGGGATCTCTTTACCTTTCTGCGGCCGAACGGCTTATACTGACGGCCCATCGGCCGTCGCATATGATGCGCCATTTTTTATTATTTTTTTTTTTGCAACGAGGAACTAATTTACTCAGTTTTTACTTGTACTCACACCCCGGGTTCGTTCGGCTTTTTTTTTTATATCGGGGGATTATTGATTGCTAGTTTATATTTATCACTGGGGTCAGCTGTGCACCTCCATTTTGGGGTGGTGATTGGTAAATTTGGGGGGATTGATTAGATAATTCGTTTTAATCTCTTCATCGTGATTTGGGGACTTTTGGGGGTTGATGATTATTATTCTGGGATTATTTTTGGCACGTCACGTGGAGCCCGGATGGGGAAGGGCATCTCGATCAGCTGTTTCGAGGAGTCGACGGGGTGGAGGGCAGGGATCGATGGGGAAGATTTTAAATCCGGGGAGATCACTGGGGCTTGGTCGGGGTGATTTTTCGATATTCGTGAACACTGATTTTCGAGGTTTACGGGGGCAACGAGTGAGTTGGTACTGTCTAGATCTGCGGTGAGAACGATCATTTTGGAACGCAACGCAACCTCATCTATTTATAAAACCGCGGCACTACCACTGCCAGCAACTCTCATCACCCCACCTCTCAATTTTCATTCTGATTTTGTCTCACACGAGGGATTCCTTTTTTTACAAACCCACGAATTTTCTGGGACCTTCGATCCCCAACTCGAGTCATTCTCAATAATTTCGAATAGTGAGCTATCAAAATTTATCCAATTCTTCGGAAAAATTACGACGTTTTGAACTCTCTGCAATTCATTAAATTCAGCTCTCTTTAATTTAATTTCCACTGGAGATAATTCATATGATTCGATTGAATTTAAACCGAATTTTATTAGACATTATCAATGAATTATGAATTCAATCAGTTGCCTCAAAATAGTTGTTATCAAATCGTTGAAGGATTCGATTGGATATTGGGGATGTGTCAGACTCACCGTTTATTCGTTGGTAATTAATTAATTTCGTTTAGAATGAATTAATTATTTTAATGGTGAAATGAGGTGCCAAAAAGTAGAATCGGTAATATTTTCTGGAATGGCTAGGGTGAGATAACTCGAGGCGTTTAATTATTCTGGTGTTTTTTTTGTCGTCGGATTTTTAATATGTAATTGATTGACGCATTTACCCTCGGATCGTTCACGAATCTGCCAAGTTTTATTATAGCTGCGGAGGAAATTGTCGAGTTATAAACCGACGAATTAAAAATCTACGCATTGACGTCAAGTGTATTTTGAAACTTTGAATTAATACCGCGGGTTTTTTTGGGTAGATATCTCCAATACCTTCCGCGAAATCGGTAGATAAAGTAGGAAATTTTGTCACATTTAGGGAATTCCCAGTGGACGGCGCTAGAGGACACGACAAGTTTGAAATTATTGATCGAAGTCGAGATATGGAATTGATAGATTAAATAGATAACTCAAATAAATAGTCTTGATCCACGATTCTCAGAAATCCTAATGGATTTTTTTTTCGAAGCCGTAACTGGATACCCAATCGATTTGTTAATTGATAACCAAATTTTTAAGGTAAAGTACATTTTCATAAATGTAATTTGCATTTGTTTGTGACGTTTGCAAATGGATAAATTATTCATTTGAGATGGTAAATAATTAATTTTGACTATTACGATTTCGAAATAATAAATTCCAGGGGTTTCGATTTTTTTACATTTACCACATTGAACTCGTAATTCATGTTTTTAAGATCGTATTTTATGGGTTTAAAATCGTAATTGTTATCTGTGTAATTGTAATTTACAATATCAAAAAAGGGATTTAGCCGTTCCAAAATATTGTAAATTAGATTCTTGATGATGTACTTTACATTGGATTTTTTTTTGCATGAAGGTTAATTTTTTAGAAACAAATAGACTAAGCGAATTGTCAATTAACTCAGTTATCGGAATGATGAACTTTCACGTGTCTGCAAGTGCTCCGTTTACATACGGTACACGAGACACCGATTCCATGTGGAGAAACCCGTTTAATGTATAAAGTACAGTTAATACATTATCGTAAAACAGTGGAAAAGCATTCACCTCGATCTGTTGACCAGAAGAATTCAATCCCAGTCCATACTATCATGAATACTTTGAAATTCAACTCGTTTCAATTCAAAATTTGATATTCTCAATAGATTTTCCATAATAATTCTCAGTAATTTTAATTAATTCAATAACGATTTCCCCAAATTCTCATTTACTCCGAAAGTTGAAACATAATAAACAATAATTAATAATTAACAGATACCGAGTTAAATTATCGATTATACTTCTACATCACAGCAGATATTCCGCAGATGAATTTCCCAAATGAAAATGCCAATTTTTCCTTGAAATTCTCCCCGCAATTCCAGTGCAATGAAACTCCCCCCAAATGAAATCAAAACAAAACGTAACAAAAACACGAAAAGGAGAGAATAAAAAAAAATACGACAAGTGCTATTTCGCCAGTGAAAAAAAAGAGTCCAGTCATCCCGGGGACTGGCAAGCGTTTGACCTTGATCTTGGAGTTGGTGTGGTATTCGGTAAGGTGCACCGGCGCTCAAATAAAAGGTGGCGCTCGAGGGGTCTCTGGAATTGCTCTCATGTTGACTCGCGAAAAAGAAAAAAAAGAATTGAAAAAAAAAGGCAGATAAATGTAAACAAAAGTGCAAAACTCACCCTTTCTCCGGAAAATGGCGATATCAGCTAAAGCATTAGCATTTTTATTTGCAAAAAAAACTCAACGATTTTATCCGATGATAATAATAATAAAGAGCAATAAAAAAAATGAGGGGAACATAGAGGACTTAGCCTGCGGTGTTGCGCGCTCGTATAATGGCAACGTGTTTTCGTCTAATGTACTTTTTGTGGTGTCCTTGATGGTGGAGTCTGCGAATGCAGAACTACAGGGTCCGATGGGTTTTGCGGCGAGAAATGGCGGTGAGGGGAAGGGGGGGGGGCGGCAAGGGGGGTAGAGACAGGAAGGGAAAAGGGGGAAGGGTGGTGAGGGGTATAGGGCAGGGGGTATAACTAAACCCTGAGTAGAGAGGCGCAAAAATTTTTCGTCGGTGTGTGAGGGGCACACAGAGTGCACCCCAACCCACCGCAACTTTGGGCCTAGTCAAGGTCAGTATGGCATTGCCAACCCGATTCGATGGGTCCCTCGGTTGTAGTTGTGTTGGGGCCCACCCGTCCGCCTGCCTTGATTCGCTGACTGGTTCACGTCTCACCTCGCGGGCCTTATGCTGCACCTTGTCGGGCCCTACCCCTCATTTTTCTCATTTTTTTTTCTGCTCTTTACTTCATCTTTTCTTTAACCATTCCTTTTTTTTTCGATACTAATGATGCCCATTGCGAACACAGAGACGAGGTGTTGGTTGAGGACTTATGAGTACTTGAAGTCTTTAGTTTTGTGGAGGTTTTCCTTTGGAATTGAGAGGAAGTAGGAAGTTGCAGAGAATTTTTAAGATCGTGCTTTCGTGGATTCGTGAAATTATTAATAATCTCTTTGGGTATTGAACGAGCAGGATTATTAACAATTTTGTAAATAACAAAAAGAAAGAAGGCGAAATTTGAGTAGAACTTGTTTACCAGCTCAAACGAAAAATGATAATCAGTGTTGATCCTAGAATTATCTAGGAATTATCTAGTATTTGGTCCTGATTCGCTGTTGAAAAGATTTATCTTCCTAGAATATGTCGTAATTTAGACAAAGAAAAATATTTCTACCACACGATTGTGAATCCTCAATCCCCAATTTACGATTGGGGAATTTCGTGCTGTTACCGTCATTCCAGTGGATTAAATTCAATTGCCGACACAAGGGGTAGGCGAGGGGGAGGGTGAAGGGGGGGAAATTCTAGTCGGTTGGTTTATATATGTAGGTATTAAACCCAGGGGCCTCATAGTCGTTATCCTTGAAAGAGCCGGCGTGCACTCTTTCGTTTTGTTTCGGACGCATAGCCGGGGCCCAATGAATAGGAGGGCAAGTTGACGCGTCGTTTTGCGAAGGTAGAGAGGATAAAATGACCGAGAGAGAGAGCCTTTCAAGAATAATACCCGCAGAAAAAAGAAATTATTTAATTTCACCAAAAAGTCACCTAATTGTGGAATTCGTTAGAACCAATGAACATGGCACGAATAAATTTATTCATCAAACATTCTTCTCTCAACTTCCGGTAAAAATTGATAATTAATGCAGCAAATTTAACATTAATGCGGACGAAGTGAACAGCAATGTTCCTTGCTTGGAAAAAATGTAGGTTGTTGATTTGTGAACCTCCTGTTTAGAATAAATCGATTTGCAATTTGAATATTGCAGTTGCGAAGTGATGAATAAGATAAGTCGCATTTGAAGTGTTATTAAATGTTAATTATCTGAAGAACTAGTGATTTTAGAGAGAGACATTGGGGGACTTTTTGGAGGCTGATTAAATTTCCAGGAAAAAAAGTCTTGTCATAATTTCTGCTGAAATCCATAGTTTTTTAAATAAATAAAAAATATGTAATTCGATTTATCTCAATTTAACATTTCACTAGTGATTTGAATTCAGATAATATGCATATATGAAATAATCAGCAAGATAAAGATTTATCATGTCATGGAAAATGTCACTGGATTCTAAAGTTCTATGTTAATGAAAATTAATAAACATGAAATCCTATTGGTGCTGAAAGTAAGGAGTCATGTGCTTCTCCGTTAAATTCGATTGATTTCCTTATGTCCCGCGAAATTTTTCATCAGAATTAGACAAAAATTCAGTTATATCTCTAAAATTGAAGAATTTTTAACAGCGAGTAGGAGCGCTTTTTCTCCGTGCAATAAAGGAAGGCATCGCAAATTTTTTTTCTCAGGCACGTCTTATAAATGTGGTTGAAGCAACAATAGAATTTTCTATTTTACTATTCTTTGAGCTACACTTTTACCACAGTTGCACGATTATTCTTTGGGATTTCCTCGAGCGGACAATGGAATCCCGGCAAGTGCAGAGCAGTTGAGGTTTTCACGGGAGAAGGAAGATTAGTCCGGGTTTTGCTTGATAAATTTTTGTTGAAAGATGAAGGCCTTTTAACCGACTTGTCGATGAACAATAGAGAGTGGGCCCATTTGCTTAGGCTCTCAGTGAGTGTCCGGAAAATTTATCCCCAAAAAGGCATGTCCAATGAACATTGGGCCTCTTCGGGTCCATGCCAAGGGTCCCAAGGGACGAAAAATGACCGCGGGCAAGTGACTTTCGACTTTGCCTCCTTTGCAGTCATTTCAATGGATTAATTATCAATTTTTGCGGATAAGCAGAAGATTGCGGTACTGTGCGAAAACTGTCAAGCATATTATCAAGTGCCAGCGTGGATCCATCATTTCCATTTTCAATTTTTATGGATTTCAATTTTCACTGATTTTTCAATAAATTCTGTAATTTAAAAATCTTGCAATTCCAAATTCTTCGAAAAATCAATGGAAACTCCGAAGTTCAGACCAATTACTCCATGAAATTGTAATTTACGATGTGGAACGGGTAATTTACAACTTGGAAAGTCGTAATTTACGAGATCGAGACTGCTAATTTACATTTTCGAAATCGTCATTTACGTTTTCGCAATCGTAATTTACATTTTTCAAATCGTAATTTACGATCTGAAACAGGCATTTTTAACCTCCCAATGTACGTTTTCAAACTCGTAATTTACCAGGTTGGAAGTATCGTAAATTACGCTCGAGAGGACGTACATTACAGTTAACTCTTTCGTTGGTACTCGTATGTCCATAAAGTGGGAGGGATAGTGAGGGGGTAAGTGAAGAGTAAAGCGATAGATGCAAGGCTCTTTGAAAGTCCCAGTGCAACTTGATTCGAACAATTGCGGCCCAAGTGCTGTTGCTTCACTTGTGCAATTATTATCTACTTACACCACCTCGTCTCCCCTGTGGCACACCCAAATTGACCAACTGCAATCCGTCACGACTCCTCTCCGTCGCCGTGTACACCTTTCCGTTTGACCTTGCCTGCAAATATCCACGTTTGCAAATATTCATCTCAGGCCAAACAATCTCAACCTCAACTATTGATTTTCCATATCACTACACGGCGAATTCATTACCGTCTATTCTCTGACTCCTATGTCACTGATTAATGCCCCATTATCTCTCTCCAATACCCCACCCCCTGAATAATCGTCCAAAAAATGTAACGATATGTGTTGGAGTGGAGTTTTTGGAAAAAGAAAACAAGTGAGAATGGTATACCTGCCGGTTGGATATTAAGGAGAACATCATACCCTCGTCACTTTGGCCGTGCTCTTTCCATTCCTCCCCCTCTAACCCCCTCTAACCCCCTCTAACCCCCTCTAACCCCCTCTAACCCCTCGTCAAGTCTGCCTCACACTTATTCCATCCATCCTACATTTTTTCCCCCTCTATTTTTCATTATGCGCTCTCGTTTTTTCGTCCCTCTCCGTCCGCTCCTTTGGCATTTTTTCTCCTTTTCCTTTTCTCTGTCTCTCGGTTTGGGACTCACTTGAAAGTTAAGCACATTAGGGTGGAGTGATGATGGAGATGAGGGGGATGAGGGGGATGGATGGGTGATGGATGGGGGAGGGGGTGAAAATTGAGGGAAAAATGAAAGGAAGGGGGGAGTGGGTGAGGGGTGCACCAAATGGCCGAGTCAAGAGAATATCCCCCGCACCCTCGCGCAGGTCCATTCTCGGTGGCTGCGAACCTTACCTACCTAACCCCGGACTTGAAGAAAATGCACTAGACCCACCACGTACACGGCATTCCAATTTTTTTCTATTTATTTCGGGGAACAAGGGAGAGGTCTCTATGCCAGTCGCTTTATTCTCGTTTGAATCTTTAGGTGGCTCTGGGGACTCTGAAATCGATTGGTAACTGTGAATAAAAACGAACTTTGCTTATTACGTGACATGAAGTATGTCGGGGAGATTAGTTTGTGGAGTACCTGGCTTTCCCACGGCCAAGGAAACACTTTGTTCAGCGTATTTTTGTGATTAGGCCGACTTTTAGGTATAAATCAACAACGGGCTTTTTTTGGATCTTGAAGGGAGCACATCGATCGCCTTTGTTTCTCATGAACTACTTGGCTGACTTGGATATTTATTAAAAATTGAGGAAATCAATTCCAACTAGTTGAGTCGCTTCGCGACTTCAGGTAATGAAGTTTCAGTGAAGTATTCCATTATTCATTTCATGAAATCGTAAACCGTGAGTCGTCATTTATGCAAAATAGTAGATTGCATTTTTTTTGTCTTTCCTAGATAAGGAAATTCTCGAGTTAAAAATTCGCTTTTTATGTGCATTAAAGACAGCAATTTTTACTCTCAATCGCGCGTTTTTTTCCCATTCAAGGAAAGCAACTTGAAAAATATTTGATACTTTCCTGACTTTCCCCCGACCCCTGAATATTACCCTATGAGTAGTATTTTTTATTATTCCACGACTGCAAACTTCGATCACCACTTGAAAATAAAAATTATTCTCAAACGCATTAAATCCAAGACCTCAAACATCGAGCCAACCCGCCGCCCATTAATTCCGGAATTAATCAATCAATTAAAAATCACATTGGTGAAATAAAGAAAGAAAAAAAAAAGAAGTCACCGAAAATGAGACACGAGACTTGCTGGTAGTCACGTGATCCTTCGAATTGGATATAAGGCTGTAAAAGAATTTTAGCCGAAGGACCTTGAGCGCCTTGTACACCTCTACACAAGATGCTTGCCTTTAATAGCCGGGAATATATCGTATACATATACGCAAAGGAGAGAGAATAAAAAGGCAAGAGCACTGAGAGAGTGAGAGATATATCCGCGTAAACAGCGAGTCGGAAAAAGAAACACATACACGATTTCCAAGAATAATAGAGAAGAGAAGGAAAAAGGAGATGAAGCCAAAGGCGTTTACAATCGTAGGTGCGGAGTAGCCCTAAAATCCCTCTTTTCCCTCTGGGCCCCTCTGGGCCCCTCTGGGCCCCTCTAGGCCCCTCTAGGCCCCTCTGGCCCCATATACGCGGGTTTTTAAGGCAAGTAAGAGGCCCAACGGCGCACGGATAATGCGTATAATCAGAAAAAAATTCTTCTTGAATAGAGAAACGGTAAAGAAATAAAAAAAATTATGACGCCAACACTCTAATCCCTCCCCAATCCGTATACTTCGAGACGGATGCAGCAGCTAGAAAGGGGGAACTCATATTTGAATTGAAAATTTCCTACTCGAATTTACCCTAAAATAATATAATGCCAAGCAGTCACGCAGGCGCCATCTGACTAATGCACAAATTGCTAGTTTGCTACTTTTGCATCAATGTTATTTTCTAGGGGTTCTCCCTACCTTCCAGGAGGTGACTAACGCCCAATAAACTATTCATAATTGCAATACTAGGGAACTCGTCATATTTCCTGGGGAATAATTACATTATTGGACTTTTTCCGCAAGAAGGGGTAGTTTACCGAAATTTTTTCAACTGCACAGAAGCTACCTATTCCAGTTTAATTAATAAATTACTCTCAATTAAGATAATTAACGTAAATTAATCTTTTGAACTACCAATAAGTTTTTTACTCTAAAAAATTTGTTTGAATCAAATAATAATAAATGAAAATAAGATGAAATGATAATGGAAGAAATATTTAAAAATATTATTATTCGAATTTCGAATTTTTTCACGATAAAGTTCTCAGTAAAAAAATAACAAATCTGAATTAAAACCAAAGCCAACAAAATCAAGGACTCGCCGCGATTTCCAGAGGGAATACGAAAAAAATCTGAATTCCCAGTGGCAATCCAGAGAGAAGAATAAATTGACGCAAGAAATTTTGAAACTACTCGAAATAATAAATAAAAAGGATGAGGAGTTGAAGACGGGAAAGATGGCATTGTTTCCAAGGATGGCAGCAGGTAGATATGGATTGGACTAGAGAAACTGAAAAATAGAGGGGAGAAGTTAAAAGAAACAAAGAGCAGCAGCAGGGACTGCAAGGAGGTACTGAAAGATCAAGGCAAAAGCAAGAAAACGATACAAAGAGGGACAAGAGAGCCCAGAGGGCCCAGAGGGTTCACCCCCCCTTTTTTCCCCCTCATCCTGACCATCCCAAATGGACCCAAAGCTTATGTACCCATTTTTATTCTCCAGTCCCCACATCTATATGTAACTTACTCCAACTCAACTACATTCAGCATCATTCGATGGTTCTGCTACCCCAAGGGTAGTTCTTCCACTCCATACCAACACGCTTCAAAATTTCTTTGAATCTCAGTCACAATGTCATCTGAATTTACCATTGTAGGAGTCTTAATTCAATTGCAATTAAAAATGCTCCATAAATTTCTCATTTATCTCGCAAATTCAAGAAAATTGGGTTTTTCATACTGAATTTTTCAATGGGCACTCGAATTTTCATATTCGTCGTGAAAATTCAACATCAAATACAATTGAATTTCGGATAAAGAGAGTTAGAAAGTCAAAAATTCCCGGAATAAAAAACCATTAATTGTTTCGTCACGGATAAATTGTACAGAAATTTTTAATTTCACTATCCGTTATTAAAGTCTCCAGTTTTTCAATTAAAAATCTCAATTGTAAGTTCCCAGTGCACCTATACCTACTATATATTTACTCATTACTCATACACATTAAACATCGGTGTCTGCCCGAGAGAAAGAATAAAAATAAAAAAAAGTCCAATGAAATAAAAACGAATAGTCTCATCTCTTATTCCCCCGGTTGAGGAATTTTTTTCATGTTCTTTTGGGTTTTCGGGATTATACCGGTGTTGCCTACTATAAACCCGAGGAGGAGAAAGGGAAATCGTGCACATGTATTTTTCTTGCGACTATAAAGCCACAAACAAGACGCTGGTACATTTGCCCAGGGATGTTTAAACCGTTGACGAGAGTAAAAATCTCTTGGATTTTGGAGGGGACAAGAGAGAAAGAGAGAGACAGCAGGAGAAAAAGAGGAGGCAGTAGCTCGTAAGCTAAACTTACCTTTTCTACCTGCTTGTCTGTCTACCTGACCACCCCTCCCCCCATTATTCCTTTCTTATTCCTCTCTTTACCCACACAGTACTTTGGCTACATTCTTTCTGCTTCAAGAAATCATCTCCGGTTGTTAGTTTTTTTTTTCTTCATTTATTTTATCTCGACTAAATTTATGGGTATTTTTTCCAACTCTCATCCTCGGGATGGCTCTTTTTTTTTACTCATTATTATTATTATTGAGTGTAGAGGTGCGGTGGCGATCGATCGAACGCATCGAGTTGGTACCTCTGGAATAGCTTGGAATAGAAGTGATGTACGTTAATAATACGTGTGTGCATGTGGGGTTGCCCCGTTACGAGCCACTGGTTCTGTACATCATCCCCTTTGGATTCACGTCCTCGTGATCGGTAGCTTCTTATTAATGCCTCGGTGGGAAGGAAAATTTATTTAAGGATATTCAAGTGGAACTCTCGGCGCTCAGGGTTGGATGCTGAGCTTCTCCAAAAATTTATCTTGATTTTTTGAGAATGGGATAAGGGTGGGGCTGTACGGACACGTGGGGTAAAATATAACTTTTCTTATTTTTCAATTTTCAATTTTCAATTTTCAACTCAGTAGCAAGGGATGAAGGGGAATAAGTGAATTTTTCTTTTTTTTCTCAGTTTTTAATGGTTATCTCTGAATTTAAAAGAGATGGCGGAATTTATTTAGCCATTATCATTTAACACTCTATTGCTGGATTCAATTTGAGAATGAATTTATTTAATTAAAAAAATAAAATAAAGTGGTCATATAACTCCTTTTTCACATGATTACTCATGATGAAGAGAAAAAGACAAAAGTCAAGGTGATAATTTTTGGTCTTCTGATTGTAAAGTTGGAATGTTGAAATTTAGTGAAATTAAAAATATCTAATGGCCTGAATTATTTATGAAATATCCTAACTCTTCCAAATGTAATTTCCAACTAACTCCGTTGACGAATTAACAACTGAACCATCCACAATAAGTTAATTTGAATGCATAAGGCACACATAAAAGCCATGAGAGAGCCTAGATATAAATAAAGTTTAAGAAATCATATGCGTTTTCTCAAGCGCATTTAACGTTGAACATTTAAAACATGAGTTACATTTAAGATTCAAAAGTGGTTGGCAAACTCATTTTAAGGAGAAAATTGTCTCAATTTAATGGAAAAGACAGTGTAATTTACCGCCGAGTAAACGCATAATACGATGAAAATTGTAGTCCCCAACGGATACAAAATCGTAAAGCAAGGATCTGCAACCGTTAACAACCTTAAGTGTAATTTATGTTCTAAACGCTAAAGATAGATACGCTTGAGAAATCGTAAAAGATTATTTCGTAAACGTAATTCATGTTAAAAATTTTTATTTAACGCAACATGAGCTGTGAGGCAGTTTGAAAGGAGAGATGTACAATTATCTGTTGGACTGTCGAGTAAAGATGTTAATTTTCGGAGTAGGTAATGGCTGTTTGTCGCAACGAGATAAAAGATTAAGTGGAGAGTTGAAGTGGCCAGTATTAATGGTGTCCCCCCGCCATAGTTTCATGCCTCAACGAACTTGAGAATTCCATCGGTTTATTATGGACGGATGCGATAGATTTTTATCTCACTGAGATTTTTTTTTAACGGTTCGAGACCGGTAATATGTTTTTTTTCGGTGGTATGGAGCAAATGTAGGAATAAGTTCGACCCAAAACCAGTCCCACCATCGCTGGATTGTTTTTATTATTATTATTCGATAATGAGGAACAACGTTCGTGCACACGATAAAAAGGTCATGTAATTTGGATATTTCTTGTAGGATTATCGAGAGCCAGGTGCTCAGACCGTTCACTCACTCGAATAATATTTCTTTTTTCATATTTAATATTAAGTTATTCATGAATTCACTTAATCGCCTCTCTGCACCTAACCTACCTGGACTATCGAGTTTTTTTTCTCTTTCTTTTTCCTTAAATCTCAACGTGCTTTAGCCTCTGTTGTGCGTGTGTGTTGCGTTTTTTCGATCTGGCCTCTCGGCGAATAATCAAGGTTTTAAAATTTCGTAGAAAACCCAGGGCAGGTAACGAGCGACATAAATTCTTTATTAGCGGTGTGGGGCCACCCATACCCGTTTATTTCACGGCTCGTCCTTTATATCTCGGTGAATTTCCTTCATGATTCATTGGAAATACTTTTTACCTCGATTAGAAACAGAAATTCATTTCTTCGACGAGCGGATATTCACCGTCCGCATTTCTTATTCATTTCGTAAAATTTTTCACCGAATTGAAGGTAGTGTTCCTCAGTCTGAAATTATTCCAATTTTCCATTTAATTTTCATCCTAGTTTCTCTTTATCAGTTATCCAATTTTCATCGATATTTTTCATTGAATTTCGATAGTACGTTATAGTATTTTTTCGTTTCATACTTTTATGAATATTTCTTTATAAAAGTATCAATCGCTTGAGTACTCAAGAAACGTATCATTTTGATTCTACACCACCATGAAATCATTAAAAATCGTGGGGATTCAATGGAATTTAATGCTGAATTTTCATGAGATAAAAAATTCCAGTTTGTTTTCAAATACCATCGACCACCGGAAACAAGCAAAATTTTATTGAATTCTTCCACCCCAAAATCAATGAGAAAGAGACTAAAAAATCTCCAAAATAACGTCATCTCAAACACTGTCGATTCCAGGAGAAGATATAAAAATTCAAAAGGCAACAAAAATAAATAGAACAGTATCCCCCGTATTTAATTGGGCCATTTCGCGACCGACTAGATCTCCCAAAACTAAACCGATGCAACAGTTCCGAAAAATTGAAAAAAAAAAATTACACCGCCGTAATTCCAAAACATTTGAGCATTAGTGAGGCTGCGTTAAACTTGGCAACGTGGCCCATTGAAATTGCCGTAAAAATAAATAAGATAAATGAAGAGAGAAGCTGGAATTTGAGATATTCTGCTGCAGCGTGAGGATGAAGAAAAAAGAGGGATATACGCCCCCGTAGTTATTTCGACAGGAACCATTTTACTCTGGCTCAAAAGAACCTGTTCAATTTCTGTGTGCACCTTGAGGTGTGTATGAAGGTGAGTAAAGGAGAGGTAAAAAAAAAAAGAATAAATGGAAGGAGACACGATTTTTGAAAGATGACCAAGCCCAACCGAGAGCTGAGAAAAAGGATGAGGGGATCAGGTCAGGTCCACCTTACATTACTCCGTCAAGGGATTTTTTGGCTTTCGTGAAATCGGAAATATCTGATCATCCTGTCATTTACCTGCGCACTAGGTCTAAACCCCAAGAGCAACTCGTTTTGTGCTCTCAAGTTGCCTTGCGTGCTCCCAAATATTTCGAAATATCGCCGGATAAATTCACAAATACATTTATCCCCATCCATTTAAATTCATTGTTCAATACCCCTCATTATGATTATTTTCCGAGAAACACATGGCGAATGCTGCACGATAGAGTTGCAATTAATGCACCGCAATGATCTACCCCGTATTTTTTTTTTTTTTTCATTTTTACATTTCTAAGAACCGTAATTCAACAAATCCGACAAAAGCCCGAGCTACCCTCCGGGCTAATGTGTCGCGTACTTTTTTTTCTCCATCTCGTGCCAACTTTTTGGAAACTTGGGGGAAGGGGGACAGGTGTACAAGTGCACTGGGGCCGGGTGCTCAACAACCACCTCAGCCCAAGTCTCCTCTCTAAGAATTTTAAATAAAAGTCCACTGAAAAAGACGCGAGAAAATAGTAGGGGAAGCTAATACGGGCACGCTTAAGATTCATAATTCCAGGAATTTTATTTAATTTCGCAAACTAGAAATTACCATTTATATAAGATAGCGTGCAAATAGTCTACCAACTCGCTACTGAGTTGAATCATCGCGAAAAAAATTGAGCGAAAGAAAATCTCCATTTGACCCACCCTCCCTTATAAATCTTCGAACCGAATTTTTCACCCGCCAGAATTGCCGCAAAATCCGTGAAATTCGAATCTATTGCAAACTTCACTACCAGCTAGAGCGACTTTCTCTTATTTTACGGTAGAAATTTTCGAGATAAGTGCAAGAGTGACTTATATCAAGAATAATCGATCGTCAGGTTTCAAAACAACAAATTCCTCGAAACAAACGATTCTTCCCTTGAACCCAGCGCTCTTTTTTTCCTGTATCGAACTAGGCAGCCACCTGAGAAAAAAAAAACAAATAAAACCATATCCAACACACATGGCGAGGATAATTCGTAGAGTGGTAAAAAAGGAAGCGAAGGTTGCGGCTGATAAAGGGCACGTGCGAGAGAGGAAACCCGTTCGTCAGTGGACTATCCCTTAACTCCGGAGCAGGCGCACCTTTCACTCCTCTTCGCTTGTACACTGACCTACATTCCGAGCAAACCGGGTCCAGAGTAAATGGCAAATCCCGAAAAAGCCGAATCATAGACTCCACTCGCATGGAGCCCCCCGAAAGAACCCCCGAATCGTCGAATAAAGATCAACCAGCAAAAAACGAAAAAGATAAAATAACGGAAATGAAGAAAAAGAGGAAAAAACTCACTGGATTGGTGGAAGACGCGGCTTGACCAGCAACAGTGGTGTGCCCCTCGTACTCGTAATCCTGTTCCCTGTGTCTCCTACCGTGATCCGCGAGTCCCTCCCTTGTCTCCCTGTGATGATCCCTCTCCCTTAAATCTCTACTCAAATCACGTTCTCCAGTTCTGTCACGGGGCTGCCTAGACATCGCCGGCTGCTCCTCCACCTCTTCTTCCTCTTCCTCCCCCACCTCGTCAATTTCGTCCTCGTCCTCGTCCTCAGAGTCAAGAAGCAGCCGTTCGGTACCAAAGCCACCACCGGGGTTGCCGTCGCCACGGCCGGTGACTCCCCGTCGAACGGGATGACGCCGTAGGTCACACCATCCTACACCACCACCACCTCCACCGCCTCCACCTCCTCCACCTCCTCCACCACCGCCTCCCTCCTCGTCACACGGACTCCCGGCCACCCCGCGGCTCGTTAATACACCTGGCGCCCTCACCTTCTTTCTACCAATGGTATTATCCTGCAACCGCACTGACGCCCCACCGTGGATCTCCGTAACATCACCGTAATCAACTATATTAACTTTATTCCTTCTTACACTTAAGTCTTGATAATTCTCACCATAATCCTCATCATCCTCATATCCGGGTATACCGAATGACGAGGTTGGTGATAATACTGGTGATTCACTGAAGAGTACGACGCCTCTTCGTCGTCCACCTCTTGTGCCGTCGACGCCACCGCTTTCGCGGGGACGATCCTCCCGTCGTCTCGTCACCACTTGAATTTTTTTTCAACTTTTTGACGGAAATCACTGACCAACGCACAATCAGCGTTCAATTTATTCACTCTGTTAAATGATCATCGATTATGTCACCAGTATTTATTCTCCCTTTTATATTCTCCACTTCCTTTATCCCCCTGTTGGTATTTTTGTTCTTGTTGTGTATTGTCTCCGTTTATCGCGAGTTTCTCCAACTCGCGATTCTTCCTTCTGTTTATTTTTCAATTCCTGGGAATAATGGGGATGAAAAAGGCCTGTCGATTATTGTTGTCCACGGGTGAGGTGTCTTTTTTTCTCTTTTTTTGTCTTCTGCTCTTCTTCTGTAGGACAAAACCCGTGGAGGTTAGGTGGCACTGGTTGGCAAGGCTCAGCGAATGTAGGGCTGTAGGTCGCGTTCACCCGTTTCACACCCTCCCACCACCCACAGTCCAGCCGGAGCGACTTTTACTCAGCTGCAATGTACCCTGGCGCAAGGGGTTGCGGCGTTTCACTGCTCCAACCCTCCAACCCTCCAACCCTCCAACCCTCCAACCCTCCAACCCTCCGATCCGCGGTACTCACCCTAAAAAAATTCTCTTTTCTCTTTTTCTTTGTCTCCTCTATATCCGCACTCGCAGATAATTTCGCTATTTTCCGCCACGACAACTCACCCAGATTTATCGCCAAACTGATAATCCAATTTATATGTTTCTCTTATCTCCCGTAACTTGATTAGGCGACAGGATTTTTCATGGATTTATCATAGACTGTTCACAGGTAATTTTCGTAGATTAAACCTGTTGCGAGTGTCCCAACGATTTTTCAGGTAATCGAACTCGTTTCGCCGTTGTGAAACTCGCTTGTACTTTCGGTTTATTAATTTATTGATAAACCCTGGGGTTTATCGAGGAGTTGGAGACAGTGCTGATGAATTTGGGAGGGGGGGAAACCACTGGTAATGAATCAATTGTCGTGATACACGAAAGGAGCCAGTAAGTTGTCCCAGATACGGTAGTCAACAGTTTTTCGAGAACTCGGTGACGAGGAAAACAGGGGTATCAGCACTCTCTCACTTTATGTACAGTAACTGACACTGGGTATTCATTATCTATTCGGCCTTGCACAACCAATAACTTGGATTATTGAGGGATAATAAAATGGGATGATAGAAATTTTCACGCACGTTGACTATGAGACGGAAAAATCACTGGCGGATAACGTCGTACGTTTTTCCGAGGGAATATTAGGGATTGAGGCGGATGGGCTTCGCGCTTCCCTCGGTTACTCGGTTTTCCTCGGTATTGTTCGCTAATAATCGAGAATTTTCGCCCCGTTTGCTTGATAGACCGTGTTACGTCACGAATGTGTTATAGGTGAACCTGGGGATGGCTTTTATCGATTGGATACGAGGGCGCATGCGAGAGGATCATCGTCGCTGGTGGATTCCTACATTTACCCCGGAGTCTCTTTTTCAATTTCTCTCCCTTTTTTTCAAATTCACCACTTGCTCACGCGCAGAAGACCTTTTTCCTGGGGGACACGTGGCCATGTGAGTTTTATTCGCCTTCACCAGAGACAAGGCTACCCTCTGTCTGTCTGGCAATGTACTCGGTGTCGTTTCTGCAACACCACAGGGTGTACTCATCGATTTTTCACTCCGCGAGTCCGCCAATAGGTGCTCATCGAGAAAATTGAAAAATTCCCCTAGTTTCTGACGTAGTCTTCGGGGAAATTCGGTGGTTTTACCCTGAAGTTGATTTACGAGAATCGGTGGACGTTGCGAGTGTCTCTGAATATTTTCGGACTATACCGGAGATTATGGTAATCGTAAAGTACGTGGTATCGAATTTATGGGTTTCCATCGGGTAGATTACGAGATGAAAAACGTAAATTACAGTTTCATACTCGTAAATTGCGATCGCGTACTCGTAAATTACGACTTTCGAACTCGTAAATTACATGCAGAGAAAGCTGGCCGTAAATTACGCTCTGCAGGGTAATTTACGATGTTTCCAGTCCGGTAAATTGCGAGATTAAAAACGTAAATTGCAAAGACAAAATCGTAATTTACGTTTTTAATCCAGCAGTTTACGTTTTTAATCGCGTAATTTACTAAATTAAACCCCGTAATATATCCGCTGGATGTGGATAATTTACGGGTTGGAAAGCCGTAACTTGTGAGTTGGAAATCGTAATTTACGAGTTCGAAAGTCGTAATGTACGAGTATGAAATCTTGATTTACGTTATTAAACTCGTAATTTAGCCGATAGGGAACATCGTAAATTTCAGTCCAGAAAACGCACTTTACGGCTAGTTTGTTTTGTCTTGATTTTTCAGAGGGAGAGCGATGATAATCCAAGAATATTATATCCCCAATTTCTCTATTAGATTTCACTTTTTCCGTCAATTTTTTGTTATTTTTTCTCTTATTTTGTATTATTTTGTCTCTTTATTTTCTAAATATTTGAATTATGAAATCTGTTGAGGAATTCTTTATTCCGATCTAATTAGATTTTTCATAAATTGAACTTTCCATACGCTGGAACTAACAGATATTAAGTGCCTTTGATGGTTTGAAGAGAATTTTACTTGAAACCTGAAATATCTGGTTAATTTCATGCTCCGTAATAAGGTATTCCGTGAGATAAATTGAGAAGGCATTTCTGTAGATGAATGAATTTCTAATAGAAAGTGTCTCCTGACATTCACCGGGAGAACCAAATCTTTACATTTTTCATTACTGCAATAATTAATTACCCGAGACACATTAATAGGGAGAAGAAGGGTACATGGGAAAAACATTTCATTCCGTCATCAATTATATGAATTATGAATATACAACTCCCATAGTTCGGATACGTTCTTCAATCCCTTAATTATTCAAAGTGAAGATTAATGAGAAACGAAATTATATCGAATAGTCTGCGTTTCAGTGTTCACCTCATCCATTTTTCTCCATTTTTCAAATTTTAAAAATACAAAAATGAATGAAAATAACGCCGGTTTATATTCGTTCTCTTCACAAAATTACTATTGCGAAGTAAAGTTGAGCCGAAAATATCTAAAACTCCCCATGCAGCTGAGGCTCGGGAAATTTGAAGTAAAAATGCTTTTTTCTTGTACTTCTTGAAGCCTGACCCAGGGTCCTGGTGTTTATTTTTGGAAGAACGGGACTTTTTGTGTGGTAGCTGCTATTGAATGGAAAATAAACTAGTGAATGCTTTTTCCTCCATCCAGAACAAATTGAAAAATATAAATTGCAAGATTCACATACCCAAATTACGATTCCACACTCGGTACTATTTTTTATTTACTAATTCACTGCGTTAGAAGCATCGTAAATTCCATATTTTATCGTTAACTATTATTTCAATATTATATAAAATTCTTGAATTTACATTTTTAATTGAATTCCACTATTCAATTCACATGCCATTCTTCCTCCTAACTATGAACGTCATTTAATGCATAGGATGAAAAATTGCTTGCATACCCCAAAATTTTCATCAATACCCGGAGAAGAAAAAAAACCATTGAAATTCCAAAAGATCTAATCACTCTAAAGATGCGTAGTCACGGTAGCATTTAAAGGAGTCCTGGGTACAGGGGGAGAAAATATGACGAACATCCTGGTGGGATAGAGGGCCCGAGGTACTTCACCAGGGGAAGGGTCAACCGACCATTTATGGAACACCCAAGGAACATGGTTCATTTGCAGAGCATTTATTATTCAGTCATGATCACATAAGAGCGTCTGCAGTTATTTATTTTTCTCAAAAACAAAATAAGTATAAAATTAATGGCAAAAATATTCTTTTGCATCCGGAAAAACTTTCATGTAAATTATTCAAAACGTTCCAAAACATATTTTACGATTAGAGTTGAAATCCAAGTAATTGTCCAAATAATCGTAAATTGCGATTACGTAAAAGTAATTTACGACTTCCCAATCGTAAATGAAGCTAACAATTCTCGTAAATTACGTTTATATAATTGTAATTTATGCCGGTTATAAACGCATTTCAGTCATAAATTACGATTACGTAAGAATGTTACATCATTTTTTTTTGTATAAATCGTAATTTTCGTTCAAGTTTTTCAATTCGCGAGGATTGGTAATCTGAAAATAGGAGTGTTAGAAATTGCAGTTATCCTTGGAAAATGAGATCGTCGAATCCTTAATATTCTTTAAAAATCCCTTTATCAAAAAATATATATCTATTTACGATGTTCCCTATCGGCTAAATTACGAGCTTAATAACGTAAATCATGATTTCATACTCGTACATTACGACTTTCGAACTCGTAAGTCACGGAATTTTTCCGCGGTATTCCATAATTTTGATCTGAATTATCAGTGAAAAATAACGATACCGTCACTTAAATTTTTCGAATCAACTCCATAATCGGTAAGTGAACTGAAAGTTTGGTAATTTTTACTAAATATTTCTCTCCGTGCAGTAACAATGAATTTCACTGAATTCTTCCTTTGACATATCAACAATAAAATTCAACATCAAGATATTTTTGCAGTATATAAATAAGAGATGCGAATTGTCGGTAAATTGGACAGTTGACCTTTCTTACACTGTACCTCGGTTGCACTCCACCCTGACGCATTGAGTTGCGCGCGCTGCCCACCAGGCCATCCTCAGAGAGTGATATTCCTCCGGCGAGGTATGAACGGCGGGCTCAGTGAGGAAGACGCGGGAAATGAGTGAAGGTGTCAGGTGAAATTGGATTAAAATTCAACGATGACGGATTGAAACAGCCGTGAGTACACGCGCAGAAAATGGTATAAATTCGAGATTATAAATAAAAACCGAACGAATGAGCGGGCAAAGAGTACCCAGAGAATATTCCCCTTCCCGCGATACTTGCGCATTATTCGTGTCTCCGACCGGTAGAGAGGAGCAAAAGAAGAAAAAAAAATGCGGTAAAAAGAGATCGAGACACTCGCACACAACAACACCACGAGTTAGAGCCTAGTCTAGAGCAAATGTGTAGTTGGTGCTACAGGGCTACCTATACCAGTGGTTAAACGCGGCAAGGGAGCAAGGGGGCAAGGGGGTGAACGTGAAGAGTGTGAAGAGCGTGAAGTAGATGTAGTGGATGGTAGTGGTGCAGTTGTTTAGTGGATGGATGGATGTGTTGTTTGCAAGTATGAGTATAGGAGGTATAGAAGGTATAGAGAGGCGCGCAAACGTAAAGAGAGGGGAAAATATAGGCGTAGTGGTTAAAAATCATTGTAGTGGGGAATGAGGAGAGGGATTTTGAGGGTAAAGTAATGGTTGGAGTTGGTTGGTAGAGGGGGTAAAACTGAGAGGGGAACCGGAGCTGCTGAACGACCGAAAGCGCATACCATCCCATAATTCGGTGCGCCGCCCCGCAATCAGGTTCGTGTTTCCATTACCTCTTGTCTCTTAGTCCTCGTTACAAGATCACATCACATTTATTCTTTCAAAAACCCCCTATCGCCCCTTCTTACTCCAAGTAGAAAACATAATGGAGTGGAGTTGTGAGAACAAGAGAGCGTAGCACAGTGAAAATTAATACGTGATGCTGATGTAAGGAATTTATTCATTACGACTTGATGTTTTGGTTTTTTTCGCGAATTTCATTGGCATTTTATTGGTGTGGTTAAACGTGGACTCAGTGGTTTATGCTTGTGTGGTTTTTTTTTGTCGTTTTTATTTTTATTTTGTGTATTGTTTGTAGTTACATCGGGAGTGACAGGAATTCTTGTTTTTTTTTTGTTTTTTTTTTTTTGCTTTCTCGTCGTCGGTTTACTCGTTACTTCGGATGTTATTTATTTAGCGATGCCGGTACTTGGGCTTTTTGCCATTTGTCGATGGCTGACGGGGAAGGGGTTCTTGCGATTATTCAAGTGCATTTACTTCCTCGTAAGAATTAGAATTCAAGTGCGTGTGTGGATTGTTGGATTGGTATGGCAAATTTGGGATGGGGGGAGAGATGCTCGAGGCCATGGAATAGAACGAGTCTCTGTGTATTGAGGACTCGAGAGAGTGATGAGAGAGAGTGCAGTATCAGCGGTTGAATCGTTGTAAAGTCGAGACGTTTTTTTTTTTTTTATTTTCTCCTCTTGTCTCGTTTGGCCAACGCCAGGCGCTCTTTGTCGTTTAAAATCGTGCACAGAGTGTCTATCACTTGGATATTAACGAGTTATTACGGCGATGCTAATTAAGTTTAATCGCAAGGCCGGGCGTTCGTTAAAGTTAATTGCACCATCGACCGGAGGGAGCAACGGGTACGTTAATTGCCACGTCCTTGCCAAGTGGAAAAAAGGAACCATCGGACTATCGGCTCATTGTATATATTTTTTTTTTCCATCAAATCTTCCTTGAAATCTACTCGCTCGCATCATTTCAACGGAATTATTTTTGTTGCTCTCTGTTTCAAACAGATTTTTCGAATCTAGTCATCGTTCGCGAAATTCGTCACAAAATAAATAGAAGATAATATTCACTCGCTCGCCCTTTCTGTCCACCCGAAAAAATTTGTCGTCCGAGAATTTTTTATGGAGACAAAACAAAAAAAAATGTATTGGAGCCGACGCAATTACAAACTCGATACAGCTGCACAGACAGTGACGCGTGTGTTGGGGAGAATTCACGCGCCTCTTTATATTTTCTCATTCCTTCTCGCGTTTTTTTGTTGCTCCTCTTCGCATTCTTTTTTCACTGGTTACTTTTTTTCCTCTCCTTTTCTTTTCATGGTATCTCGACCTTGAACGCGAACTTGTTCATTCAAGATTCAACCTACTCGCCTCGTAATTCGCGTCGAGATTTCCGAGGCTGTATTATTCCGGTGTTATATCCCTGAAAACTTTGGATTAATCGCCCAGTCATATTTCCGTTGCTGGATGACGTGATTACCCGAAATACACATGCCCCTGCATCACGTGGAATACCGAAACATCGATTGACTAATAGATCATGGAATTACAATTATTACTTGTCGGTACGCAAAGAACATTTGGTTGTTACTACAAGAAATTGGACTTACATTAGTTTTATCTTTATCATGTTGACATGAAAACACGTCGTGTGTCATAAATGTTTTCTAGTATTTGATTGTCTACAATCGATTTCTGGCATAACCCCTTAGGAATTTAAATAGCCGAATAAAATAGACGTCTGAATTAAAATTTTTTGTATCCATTTTCAGGGTTGAATTTTGAGATATTTTATAATCGAAAAAAAAATATTCCGTTGTTTTTCAGTGCAGACAATCTGAAGGTCAATAAACACTAATTTATTAAATTCAATTTTCCCGTGATAAGTGTGAAAAATTGGAAAAAAATCGGCAATTCATGTCTTTTACTTTATGAATTATTCACCGTTACTTGAATTGCATCGAGAAGCAAAATTACTTTCGCTAAGTACATTTACTAATACCACAAAATTCACACATTCCAAATGCAAATATTTATGTCCACATGTAAATTTGCCAGACTGAATTTATAATTTTTATTCCACTCGGTGCAGAAAATTCCGAGTACCTCGCCCTCCGCATTCTCAACAAAATATCCTAACACACAAGTAGTTAAATCCCGCCTTTAATGAATATGAAGTTAACTGACCGGGTCGAAGGCCTGCAACCACATTGAAAAAAACTAACGACTCTTGCCTATTCCATTAAAATTATGAAAAATTATAGATTAACAATTGAGTTTAATCTGAAAAACATAAACAATAAGACATATCCCACATGAAACTTACAACTATTTGGCTCGCCCAGTACATGGACTTGGAAATGAAATTGCCTCATCAAAAGTATATTCTTCTTCTCAGTACGAATTTTATTGGAAATAACCGAAAACAAACAGCAATGATGACTTCTATTCGTGGAATTGACGAAGAGGGGCTGTAAATTTTCGTATAATTTGAAAATAGAAATGATTAGATTTAGCCCACAGCTTACTACGCCTATTCGTCATATCGCGTGTGCTACGTGTGTGATCAATAAATCCGACGCGAGGAAGGCAAACAACGCGCTGATGCTCCTACCGACTCACGTGCGCACGTGCTAGACGCACTCTCACCAGTCCTTCAAGTTTTTTTTTTAAATTTTTTTTCCTTCGCATTCTATCTTTATCTAGCGAGTGAGGATCGTTGCACCCACGAGAGGCTCGTCTCAATGGCATATGCACATAGTCGGACCCACAATCGCAATTTAATTGAATGGGATTCAGTGGATTGAGTTGGATTCATTAGAGAACTTGAGGCACATTATTGCTCGATACTTTGCCATCGATCTGCTTCCTGATAAGGATAAAACCAGTTAGTATCGCCCACTCCTCCCCCTTCCTTTCCCTCCTTCCCTTCGTAACCCTACTCCCCCTGCCGCCCCCTCCTTTACCCATCAACACGACAATGTGAAGATTTTAGTTTCTGCTCGTTCAATTCAACTCGCACTAGCCAGTTTATTGTAGATATAAAGTACTAGGCTTCCCGTCTACATTTTGATAAATTCGATAGAGGCTTCCGGGGGGAGGCCGTTTGCATAGAAAATGTATGATATGGAGTAATTCCATGTTTTTATGGAGCTTTTCCCGATGGGTAATAGGAGTACATGTGACATCGACAGATAGAAAATATTTTAAGACGAGCTACTTGAAGATTTGATTTATACTGTTTACTTTCTTTTTTTTCTGGGAATTCTCCGTGACATTTTGGCTATTACATTCGAATTTTTTTATATCTTCGAAGTTCCGATGATTAATTTTTATAAATTTTCATATTTTTCGGCTGGTATGCCTTTGATAATAATTTCATATGGAAATTGAGGGAAATTAGTTACGGGTAGGGTGAAGAGTACTTTTTTAACGGTTTAGCGTTAATTTTGGAATGTCAACTGGCAGAGATTTTTAAAAACATGTGCGATATTTTTTGGCTGTTATATGATTGAGGTATTGCAAGTGTGTTGGTGTACGGAAATGACGCATAGCATGTGCGTCTTACCAGAACGTCGTGAACCTCGTTATTTGATCGATAAAAAGGCCTCGGGGGAGCCCTCAATTTACCTCGTATATAAAACGAGGTATTAAACCCTGCGGCGAGCCATCGGGTGTGTCAAACTAACGAAAAGCAGTTGAAACGAGGAAAATATAGAAATGGTAAACACAGGTTGAGGTTTCGACGTCAGGGGCCTATCGGTAATTACGCGGGGCCAATATTTCTCCAGGGGTCGAGGAGAACGACATCTCCGAATATCCGTAAACAATGATAACGAGAAAACATGAGTGACAATGTCTCAGTTGCACACCAACTGCGTGGTTAATTCCAAAAATAATTGGTGATTATTATCGGTGAAATTCGTTTACGATAGGAAACTCTACCTTTGAGCGCAACGAGTCGGGGATTATTCTCTTATCAACGAGTAAACTGGTAAATTGTCGGAGTACTGATCGATTGCGTAAATTTATCGTGTTTCCTCATGATTTTTTAAAAAGACTGGGTTATTGGGACACTCCACTGTTTTAAATGCGTCTTAACTCCGAATTCTTCCTTAATTCCTCCAAAATCAATCGGTCATTTCCTAAAAATTCGTGTAACCCTGTAGCAATTACCTCGACAGTCTCTTCATCGTAAATATTTACATCGATTCGAATTTTTAACAACCACTAGTTTGAATTAAATTTTTATGTGCCCTGGCGGAAGAATTAATTAATTATTTGAGTAATCAATGAAACTCATTGAAAATTCCAGCTGTAATTGGAATATCTCTATTCGAAATGAGAAAACATTACATTTTCTTCGATTCGACATTTGGTATCACAATTATAATTTCAATTAATACCATTATTATTATTATTATTATTATTATTATTATTATTATTATTGACATTTTTTTTCCTCAAAGTTGGAATGGGATTGTGGAGAATTGGGTGATGCCCTAGGCGTGGAATTTTTTTGTTGGATTTTTTTGGGGTATATAGGATGGAAGTAAAGTGTGCGTCAGGGCGTCGGCGGTTGTTGGCTTTCGCAAAGGGAAAAGGCAGACGGGGCCAGGCAGGAAATAAGGGACGTTGGGTAAAACTACTCGGGTAAATGCTAGAAAGAGAGAGAAATAAGGGGGGGAGGTAAAAAGGACCATTCGTCTGAAGTAAAACGCAATATGTGCCACACACCATCAGTCCTCTTGCCCCCGGGAGATGAGAAAAAAAAATGTTGTGTGTACGATAATGGTAGTGTAAATTCCGAGGATTCTGGGTCTACTCCAACTTGAGTGGACCGGAGGAAACCCAACGTCCGATGGGCCCACAATTTACTTTCTCTATTTTCGAAAATTCGATAGTTTATGTTTATTACCTTCTCGTCGATGGGTATTTATTTAGGGAGAATGATCGTTATTTATCGGTAATCAATGGGTATTTTTTTTTTGGTTTTGCAGAGGAAGAAAACTGGCGGCGGCTGACGAGAGAGTTTTGAGAGAACAGATGAGAGAGGTATATGAATAATATCGGAGGAGTGGAAAACACGTGGGGAAAATTGAAAATTGTAGTTGAGCTTTTGCTGTCCTTGGATCCATGTGGTAGGCATGACGGCTGGTGGGCACAGTGATTCTCGGTCTCCCACGATTCATCTTCCAGGTAGGAAAAATTCCGTCTCTGATGAAAGGAAAATACTTGCAACTCTGAATTTTTCACAATTGGAAGAAGTGTTTGCTTGAAAACCATTGAAAAAAAATCGAAATTACAGAAAAAATATTTCAAACTGCTAGTATTTCAGTTCTGCTTTTGCTTTTGACAGAAAATTTGACAAAATGTCATTTTCAATATAGCACACAGAAAACACTGTTGTAAAAATACGAGATTTAGAACGTAGTTTATGGGATTTCTGATCTCGTACATTACGACTTTGGAAACGTAAATTACGTCCAGAAATGCGGTAAATTACGAGGTCGATCCTGTAAATTACCATTCCGTGATTCTGTATCGTAAATTAAAAGTTTCCAGAAATCCCGTAAATCACGTTCTAAATCTCGTATTTTAACAAGTGTATTCTGTGGAAAGAAATGAAAAAAATGAAAAACTTTTAATTAGGAGAATTACAGAGCATTCAATCAACTTAATTTGGTTCGATAGAAATTAATTTTGAGGATGTATTTTGTTGTTTTCAGTAGTAAATAGTCTTCGAGTCCGATGAAATAGTTGTTTGCATAGCAGAAAGTAATCCCAAATTTTTGAAGCAAAATCGTAAAATCAAGTGGAGTGAAGATAAAGAAGATAGAAAAAAGGAGGAAATAGTGGAAGTTTGAAGGAGCGATAAAAAGTGAGATTAAAGTTGAAGTGAAGGTGCCATTGCGGGCACAATAGCACCACTGGTGCCCTCGGCCGTGGGTCCCGAGGGGATGGACGCCATGGCGGCCTCGTCGTCCTCGTCGACAAGCGAACAGCAGTACTCACTAAGATGGAATGATTTTCACTCGAGTATACTGAGTTCATTCCGTCACTTGAGGGACGAGGAGGATTTCGTCGATGTTACACTGGCATGTGACAGCAGCAGTTTTACCGCTCACAAAGTCGTACTTTCAGCCTGCAGTCCGTATTTCCGGAGATTACTCAAGGTATTTTGAAAAAATTATTTTCATCGCATGAGTCCAGCACCACTTAACACTTGCTTCTCAAGTCTCAAGGGGGGAAAAAAGAAAAATTAGTTTTTTCGATTTGTGAGAAACGCTTGCGCAATAAGAACTATCATTCCCCGTGTTCGTGTTTGCCTGGCAATCTTGGATGGTTAACGCACCACTGCTCCATATTCTATATTTAAGCGAGGGGTTGTTGGCACGTGGACCATCATTGCACGCATTTGTTCAAACACTCGTTGCATTGTTCATTATTCTGGTGATTGTTATTTAAAGGGAGAATTACGCGGTGTTATGTCAGGTAGACTGTACTAAAATTCTAGAGCACGGGCAAAAACGAATAGAATATTTTATTTTCCCCCCCGACTTCAGGCGTCCATCTCGGATTTTTAGGGGAGGAAAGTGAATTTTTTTCATAATGTAATTATTTCGTCTACCAACGATTAATTTCCCCTGTAAACGACAATAAATCTCTCAAGCACAGAAATAATATGAGATAAAGTAATAACTCGTCTAATTAGACTGAAATTGGATTCCCCGTATGGATTTCCGTCAAATCGTTTTGGAAATTCAAGTTACCGTTTATCTGTCAATTCTTTCCCTAGATAGACATAACCGTTCAGTTGCCTTAGGGTAATAAACCGAAAATAGGATATCCCAAAATTCCAATTGACTAAAACAACCGGGAGAATTGATTTCTCGTACAGTTGAGTCTGTCAGCCGCAGTTTTTCCTCTCTGTACACCCGACATCATGAAATACTCACCTAAAAATAAAATCGGCCACCTCGAAGCCCCACACTTTAACAAACTATTCCCCCCTGGGTGAATAATAAATTGTATACCCGTCGCAGTTGTGCTTGTCCCGGCATTAATGTGCGATGGCAAGAGAGACACCAATGAAATAAAAAAAAAACAACTGTGAAGAAGCAAGAAATGAGAGAAAAAAGGAGGGAGAGAAATAAAGATGGAAAGGTAGAGAAAAAAATAAGAGGCTTGCAGAGGAGACAACCGGGGAATTATTTTGTGTGTGTGGCTGACTATAGTGTTACTATATATGTTAGGATGTAATTCAAGAATTCAAATATCCAATCACCGCGACAGCGTTGGCCTCTCAAATACTTTGAGCTTCTGAGTTTAAGTGAAATTCGGGGAGTGGGAGGAAACTGCCGGTTTCAAATCCAAAACTTGTCTGATGACTATTGACTAAAAGAAGGGAAAGAGATTTGAATTTACCGAAAATCCGATGATTTAAAAAATGGGAAAACCAGACTGGAGTATATAATTCAAAAAACTCGATTCATCAACTAAAATCGGAGAGATAAAAACAAACGCGCAAATGAATATTTAATGGCTGATATTTCATTACTTTTACGTTAAAAATAATGCGAATATTTAATATGAAAGGAAACATTACCATTGAGTCGAGTGAACTGAAATGGGTTGTATCTCGTAGTCGTGGGGCTGAGAGGAGTTGAATAAATGAATTTCATTGTGAATATGTGAGGATGATGATGGAATGTAACAGTGAAAATGATGGTGTTCGAGGTCGCGTGTTGTACACGACTTTTACCCAAGTCACATTATGCTCGTGCGTATTTTTATCAACGGAAGTGCGTAGTTGCTCGTCGGGCATTCCGTTCGACAACGAGACTGGAGAGGATTCAGTTGCAGCCCCCACCCCCCTCCCACTTTCTCCCCCTTGGCATCATGGGTTTTCTCTCTCATTGCAATTTATGGGAAAACAACGCCATGGGGACATTTTTAGTGAAGTCATTAAAACACTCGCGAACGAGTCTATTAAAGTGTGAGTCATCGTATGTTCTTTAAATAAAGAATTGAGAAAATTCGACGTGTTCTGAAAACTTATCTGGGTCCATGTCTAAAAAGCTCCGACAAAAAAATTCTGTGACAAAAAGGGCGCTGCAAAAAGAGCCCGTCAAAAAAAAATCCGAAAAAATTAATTCGGACCTTGACCACAAGCACTTACTAGCTCCTGCCGAAATGCATTGAAAATTGTTGCCCATGTTAAGTGGGTTACCAACCCATTTGCCCGAGAAATAGTCATTTCTACATCTATACCGAATCAAAGCAAAGCAAAGCAAATACTTTCCAAGTGCAGTTATGAATTCAATGCACTTATCTGGCAGTATTGATTTCATTTATACCATATCAAAACAAAACAAATACTTATATCGCAAAAAGAAGACAACCAAGCCAATCAAAATACGACTGGTTTTTCGGACAGACTTTGGTAGTATTTTTTACGGGGATTTATGCGTCTTTTTTTAGGTGTTTTTTTTTTCATGGAGTTTTGTTGGCGGATTTTTTTTTACGGAATTTTTTGAGATGTGATCAGAATTTATTTCATTCTCGTTTGTTCTCAAGAATTTTTATCACATTTTTGCAAATTAGCGCGATTATGATGGTTTTAAAAATATTTAGAATGCCGAAAGACACGTCCATGTTAACTGACGTGTGCATTGAAGACATTTTTTTTTCGAGATGCTATGGGTGTTGTATTGTCGTACGTTGGCAGGAGAGACAGAGCCGAGTCTGCAGAAGGGGAGAGTCGCATAACCGGATCAGAAACCGTGCAGTATTTCCTATCTACTTTTCTACTTAACGTACTAGTTGGGGTGCTTCGCACTGATATTGTGCACCACGTTATGCGTTCAAATGGAAATAAAAGTTGTCTGAGAAATTCTGGGGACTGGGTGGCTTCAGAAGAGGGAGGGAACTGTTGAATAAATATACGAGTCCATTGCGAAGGCGTCTGGGCAATGGATTATACATGTAGCTGTAATTATCGGTTGAATCGAGTTGTGGGACACCCACGGGGTCTAGGTGTACACTTCTGGATTGATATTATTAACCACAGCCACCTCCAATGCCTCATGTCAGCTGGTAACAGCTTTCTAACGGCCACTGAGTGCCTCCTCGATCCTCAAAAAAAATTATTGCGAAATTAGTAGTGAAACGGCCACAAGTCAATTGGTCGAAAGTAAAATTTCTTTGAAGATCTTTTCTGCAGATCTTAATGCACTCCCCAAAAAAGCTCGTACGATTTTCCGGGTAAACACTAACAAGAATCAGGTTGAATGTTTGTAACGTCTGTATCTTCAGGTCGGTGATTAATGTCAGTGAATTTTGAATTTTTTGCAGGCGAATCCATGTCAGCATCCGATTGTCATCCTCAGGGATGTCGCCTCGTCGGATATGGAGTCTCTGTTGAGGTTCATGTATCACGGTGAAGTACATGTTGGCCAAGAGCAACTTGCGGCGTTTCTCAAAACAGCCCAGATGCTCCAGGTGAGGGGTCTTGCTGATGTCAACAGCAGTACAGCCGGCACCAAAGTACCACCACCCACTGGATCTGAGGGTCCAGAAAATGCTTCACCGGTGAGCACCACAAAAATCCACTCTTTTTTCATTATTGTTTCATTTACATTGGATTCCTCCAGAAATTACTGATTCTCAAGGATGCGGAAATTCGACTCGTGGAATTAAATTTAAATACATCATTGTGACGAAATCGATTATTCATTACTTATTTTAATTGAAATTATCTGGAAAATCTTGTTTGATCGTCAAATTTTGGTGAACCTTGGTATTAGAATTCTATTAAAAGATTCTATTTATTCTTTCCGACAATTCTATTAAAATTACCCTACGTCATTTCGTGTGTTTAAATATGCATTGGTTTAATTTTTCCATTTTGTTGAATACCAAATGATTGAAAAGAAATTATTTAGGAGGTTTCCACTTTGAAGTTATATTTTTGAATTGAATTAATTAGTAATCGTTCAAAATATTCTCAGTATGCTATTTCCAAAATTAAAATTCCCATTTAAAAAAAAAACATTAAGTTTTAATTTTTTCTGATGACCTCGATTTTCCATCAGGTGACATCACGAAATCCGTGGCACGAGAGTACGAGAGATCCACTCGACAGTGGCCTGAGTCCTCCCCCCGAGAAAAGACCGAGAAGTTACTCACCACCAGTGGGCAATCACCAAGAGGCAAAAGCCGATCTCCAGGAGTCACTCCTCGGACAGGCACTCGAAGGTGGACCCACGATACACACTCCCGCAAATAACGTTCAGGTAATTTAATTAATTCAACCTTGAAGCGATTTATTCAAATCCCTGCCTCAAAATTAATTCCCTCCATTTCCAATAAAAATCATCAATTATTTTTTATAGGCACAATCAACCGGTGAAGATTCGAATTCCATGTCCGATAATGACGAGGAGATATCTAACAACGATAGTATTTTAAATTCAGTGAAGACTGAGCCAAATGACCTTCTCAATGACTCAATGGAACACCATCGTAACTCCTTCCCAGCAGCTCTCCTAGGTCTTCAGGGTGAGCCTATCATAATATTTTATCATCCCCTCTTTTTCCCTCATTATTCAAATTATTAACTTAATTTAATTAATTAATTATCGACAAATTACGAGAGAACTTATTAATTTTTAAAAACTAAAGTCGATGTTATTTTTTTTTCACTATCCAGTGATCTTGGAAGCTATAAATTTGATGTGATGCCTGATTTCTCCTCAAAATCAATCGTTTTAAACTATCACATTCGAATTATTTCACATCACCACATTACTTCGGAATTGATAATTCTCGATGTCCCCATTTTGTTTCTCAGAGTAAGAAAATACCTTCAGTCCCTTCAAAATAACAAAAAAAACTAACAAATTCATAATTATTTATCTGCAGGATTGATGCCAGGCCCGTCAGGAATTCACGCAGCAAATCAGGATCCAAATTACGGTAAGTCCTCCAAAACCTTAAAATTTCACTCTCGATTGACAAAAGCAAACAAAATCAAGAAAAAAAATCCCAGATAAATTGAACAAAAAAAGAATCGATTTCATTTAACGTTAGTAGTTCCAAACTAGTAATTCCTTGTCGTTCCTACGACTCTGATTCTCTCGTTGTTTGCGCTGAATGCATGGAACTCTCGTACCTCTCATAAATCACAAAACCTTCCCTTTCCTCCTCCTCCCTCCCCCCCATCACCCCCGAATTCACAACGATAACAATATTTTCCGAGTAACCAAGAGGCCAGAACAAATCGTAAATCAAAATTAATAGACCAAATAAACGGTGAGTAAAGTACGCGTTTGGATTTGACTAACTTAATAATTCACCTGTGAAAAATCCACGTGCCCAGAGGGATGACAAATCAAATAGACAGAGGATGATAAGATGAGTGAGTGGCGAAGAAGATCCCTGGGAAATCGTGGAATTGGCCCATCATCGAAGATATTGCATTAGTGACGAAAAAAAAAGAAAAAACGGAAAAACCCAAACAAAAGCAAAAAATCCCAAGTTTTATCGAGGAAAACCGTACGAAAGAGTAAAGAAATCGCGGTTGTCAGGAGTGAGGGCTAGTGTTTAAGGGTGAGATTCAGAGATGACCAAAGTGGGACTGAAATTGGCTGGTGGTTCCAGGGCGATGGCAGCCCTCTGATGATGGCACGAGTGGCTGGCAAACCGGTGGCTCATCGAGAAACGACAATCGTGGATGCAGCAAGCCATTCGATGAGATCACCATTCAGCAATACAGCCGTAACGATAAGCGCATTGCCACCAGCCAGTCCTCAGCCCAGCAGCTCATCAATACATTGAGCCCCATGAGCCTCAACAGCGAGCAATTATCAGTGATGCATCACAAACTGCAGAATAATCTTCAGAGTTTACAAGTGACATCGAGCGCCAAATATTTACAGTCGTGTTCAGATCCCTTTCAGCACCACCAGAGCCCTGATTTGAGCCTGACTGGCAAACCTAAATGCCCAGAGTGTGGCAAAATTTACTCCAACAACTCGAATCTCAAACAGCATATTGTCAATGTTCACACTGTTCAGACCCAGTATCTCGCCTGTCAAATATGCCACAAGCAATTTAAAACCAAACAGTATCTGCAGATACACCTCCTCTCGATGCATAACATAAGAAAACGAAAGAAATATCCTGTTTATCAGGTGCCTGGAACGCCTGCGCACGATCAGAGGCTCAATACAAGTGCGCAGATGCCCCAGCATCAGTATGGAAGTGTCGAAGGGTGGACCGACGACAAAAATTGATCAGTCCTCGGAATTGAAGGCCTAGTCCCACAAAAAACAGTTAATGACGAGTATTTTTAATACTATTATTTAGGTGAAAGACAGACTAGAAGGATAGCTACAAGAGCTACTCCAATAGCTCCAATAACTTCAATAGCTCCAATAGCTCCAATAGCTCCAATAGCTCCAATAGCTCAATAATTCAGTTGTGGAAGTGGCTATTGCCATGGGGATTGAACCGACGTAATTAGTCTCCGTGAGACCTCCTGTCTTAAATGAAAAAAAAAAAACTTATTTCACCTCCGAGCAGACCTAGCAGTTACGAAGGGCAATCGATACTACATGAGCATTAACCCCACTGAAGAACCGCCCTTTTGCGTTTCTCAGTTGTATTACGGTCCTTTTTTTGGGGGTACCCTCGGCAAAACAAACCCCGGCTTATCCAATTTCTCTGTTTCTACGAATCTCTTCCATCTATCCCGTGCAACTCAACCCCAAACTCGATTCTCGTCCGACGGTAATGGAAGCACAGACGCCCATACCCTCCTCTTCACCCCCGGCCCTGGACTCTATTTCTCCAAACCCACGGTATTGCCAGACGTTGCCCACTCTCCCTTCCTTTCTATTTATTCCTCGTACTTGATGGTTTTCCACGCAATTTTTGGGGGAATTGCGTTTAACCGGAGAATACCACGAGTTTTGAAAGTCGCCGGCTGTTGGAGAGAGATTTTTCGAGCTCATTATTCGACGCGTGTAATTAGGGGATCTTTTGTTTATCCCTCATCGTCATTTGCCCTTCGGGACGAGAATATGAAATCTTGAATATTTCTTCGAGGCCTCCAAGCAGCCCCTAATATTTTTTAAAAATAAAATCGATTAAAAAAATTGAATAAAATGTAAATTTTATTCGACTTTACATTCAGTTTTATATTGAATAAAATTGCACTACCTCAAAAACCGGACATTTTTGGACCAATCAAAAGTGTTAAAATGATATATAAAAGATTATTAAACGGGTGGTGAAAAAAATGTTCTTTCAAGAATTGGAACTACAATAGCCCGAGACTTAGAAAAATTGGACTGTTTACCCTTAAACACTAGCGAACCCCCTCTTTTATTCTCGTTACTTGAGTTTTTTTTTACGAACCGTTCAATGAGAAAAACGTGACTTTGGATCGGGTCGAGAGGGTGCGCCAGATTAGGAACCATCTATCACTCTGGGATGGGATCGTGATAAGGGACTTTGGGTATACCCTTGTGATTCTCATCGATCTAGCTACACCCTCTAACTCCACTTCGTTTCCCCTTTTTATTCTCAACATTTATTTCGATTCCATCAGCGTAGCCGGGCTCGGGTAGATGTAAATATTGTGGAAGAGAAATATTGACAGAGAAACACGGCCAAATACCCACCTGTTATCCGTTTAAATGGGGAAAACTGAAAATTTGAAGAATCCCTTCGGCTTCAGTCATTTGTATTGAGGGGATTTACTGCGCGCCGTGTCGAAATTTCACGGATGCAGCGTGAAAAATCCAGCTCCCACGAAGAAAGATTGATTAAGCTTTTCCCCTGTCCCTCGGGCGAATCCCCGTGGGGATGTGGCCCATATTAAAAACGTGACCAGACACAGAAGATGATTCGTAATGGTTTTCCTTGCATTTCAGAGTCGGTAATGCTCAAAATTTCCATTATTCTTCGTCAGGATTTCACAGGACTGCTTTAAATTCTCCACCCATGTCTCGGTACGAATCGCGAGAATTTACAACCAATGAATTTTCATCTGAAATCTCAAGGGATGTCGTTATCGAAAATCCATAATTACTCTCCGAAAAATCCAGGAAAACTACCGATTTCAATTTCATTCAGTAACGAAGTGATAAAGTGAGATAATTCGAACTCTGCATTTTTCTAATTATTGACTCAATTTGTCTCGAAGAGTATCCATTTGAATTAGAAATGTCACTTTGACTCTCTTCTTGTCACTAAAAATTGAGACGATATTTGGAAATGAAGACGAAGTGGTATCGAGTCAATGAAATAGAAAAATAGTCGTGGAAAATGTGAAACAGGGAGTGTACCCTGAGAGCTCCTCAAGACGTCGATCGATCCTCAAATTCAGCGGACATGTTCACATTGATCTGGCACTCCCCCTCTTTTACCACCTTGGCCATCCCAGGCTTTTTCGGTGAGATAACCCGCCCATCGCCACCCAACACGTTCCACAAACTTCCAGCCCTCATCCCTTCCTCTCCTGAGTAATCCCCCCCCAACTCTATCCTCCCAACTTTTTCCTCGCTTTATTTCTTTCCCTTTTCTCTTTCCCCTTTTTTGCCCGCACAAAACTACTCGACTGGTCATCACCGGGCGTGGCGCAACTTCAACTTTATCTCGGGGTGTTAACGTCAGTCAAACACTTCTCGTTTCCTCTCGTACTCCGCTCATAAATCTTGACCGATAAATCTCCTGCAACTGCATGTATTCACTTCAGGTTTGATTTTTCTGAGTGATTAAACAGCGGAACGGAAAAATTCTACTCAACTCCAAGAAAATTCCTCGAGAAATGTTTACTTCACTCGCAGAAAAGTGGAAATCTCGTATCAAAAAATGAAAGATGAAGAAATTTAACAATTCCTATTTTTTAAATAATATTCCATCTCAAATCTCGTTTTTAAACAAATCGATAATTAGAGAAAACATTAAACTCGTTTTATCTAATTTCATCGCTTTAAATTCAATTAATCTGAATTCAATTCTACACGAGCTTTCCACCCCATTCCGTCGTTATCACCCCATAGAGGTGAGATATGGCGTTTTCTACGAAAGAGACGCGAAACTTTAGTGTTCTCATAAAAATCCGGGAGATTCTCCATGACAAATTTCAATAAGAAATTCATCGAATCGGCATCCCCCTGATTTCTGTTGGCTCCAGACAAATCCTTAAAATAAAATCGAGTTTTATTTTTAATCGACATGATAACTAGTCTGACAAGAGTATTCGCATCGAAGAGGTCGGTTAACATTCTTCGATCGATTCTCTAATTCTCCCCGGGCCAATGAGACTGCTCCTGGGTTCTTCATTTCTGGTAGAATGAGGAAAAGGGGAATGGGTGGCACCTCGATGTCTATGCAAGCCATCTCACCAGGGGTAGAGGTGGTCTAATGGACTCTGTGCGCAATCATCAGCCCCCAAATCCCAATCTACCAGACAATACTCCACCCTCCAAATTCCTCCCCCTCCACCTCCCCCCCTCCCGGACATTAACATCTCCCCCAGGAGAATATTTTTCCCACCACTTATCATCCTCTGTTTTATTATTTAATTGATCAAAATATGCAAGACAAATGGCAGAGGGGTCGGAGGGTGAATGTGAAAAATGATGCTCAATGTTTTTTTCCGAATGAGAGCTCGAGGAGATTCGTAGAAAAGATAGTGACAACGAGGCGTGCAAGGGGTGTCGATCAATACAAGGCTTCTTACGTAGTTTGCCCAGTAGTCCTCCCTCCTATTTCCAAACTATATATCTCGGTGGCTGTCTGCGAAACTAGGGGCTGTCAATATCTCGGCCCTCAAGATACGAAAAAAAAAAATACACGTCAATAAAAGGAAATAAAAATGAAAAGGTTGAGAGAGCGCACAGTGCGAGACACAAATGTCCAAGGGAATTCACATTAAAATAATATAAACACCATCCTACAACCGGGCATGCCCTGAGAGTACGAGAGTAGTGTCCTTGAATGTGTGTGAGAATGGAATAAATAATATAAATTCACAAACCATATGATTAAAGAGAAAAAAAGCATTGATAAAGTAGATGAGTGAATGGAAAACTTGAGAAACAGAGCGGTGGGAAAAAGAGATTAGGTTGAATGGAACTGACGGGCACGTCCTGGTTGTAGGGACCGTGACTAAACGTGAGGATGTCATGGCTGGTGAGGAAATGATGGCTGGTGAGGATGTCATGGCTGGTGAGGATACAACCCAGGCAGTGGACAATTTGGGCCATCTCTACACAGAGCTACGTCCCGATGATTCTCGACCGCTGTGTCGTTACTGCGGTAGATATTATTCATCAGCGAGTAATCTACGTCAGCACGTAAAAAATATACACTCGGCTTGGCCACCCAAGGACACATGGCCCCAGTGCAATGTCTGCGGAAGACGTTGCAAAACAAAACATTACCTGATCAATCATCAATTGCAGGCGCACGGGATCCATCAGCGACCGAATATGAATAATCCAATTCATAAGCGGAAGTAGTCGAATGCCTTGTGATGCCCAATCACTGAATAATTGATCGTACTTGATCGATATAGAGACAAAAAAGAAACATTTTTTTATTTTTATCCAAGAGAGAATAATCGAGAGACAATGACGACAATTTGGTCGTCGGAGATGAATGATAATCTATCGGTATCTAAAGAACAATAATGTATAATTGTAATAAATGTTTGTAAAAGTGAGCGAGACGGAATGATTAGGGATAAGTGCGTGGACCGAAGCCAGTGGTAACACATTTTCATGTGGTGGTGGTTGCAGATGACGGTCATGAAGAAGGAGAGGGTGCAGCTTACCACCACCACCACCAACAGGATCTTGGGATTGTCAAAGAGGAGTACCATGATGTCGCTGATTTCGTGACACCGTCTTCATCACAGGCTAAACGATATGACGATCCTAGTGAGGAGAGCAGGAGAAATTTCAATTCTCCACGGTATGGTTACACGTGCCCAATATGCAATCGAATAATTGCTAGTATCGGTGATATGAGGGAGCATCTTGATCGTCATTATCCGAGGGATTCACCTACTTGTCCGATACTCACGTGTCGTAAGAATTTTTTGCATCCAAACAGTGTTAGGAATCATATGAGAATCAAGCATGGGGCTAAGTGGAAGGAGATCAAGGCACTCAGGTGGACTTATGTGTAATTATCACCCTTTCGGGGGCTTTTCATGATGTTTATGATGCTGATTATGACGATGTGATGTCAATGTGATGTCGATGCGTAAGGTGATTTTTTTTTTCTTTCAAGACGCACATGTACAGCCAAAGTTTATCGATTTTCGCGTCCTTTCGGCGTCAGTCTGTACATAGTTATTATGCCATCAGTATTTTTCGTTTGAATTTAAGCTCTGTAGAGGGATGAGACGTTGATCTATACATCTGATGCATTTGTCTTATCATTGGATGCATAGGTTTAACGATAAGTTGAAACGAGTATCGCCGTGTTTGGGACAAAACTCAATAGATCACAATTTTAATAGTTATCTGCGAGAAGTGCAACATCGGTGTTTACTTTAAAATGCATTTGTTTTTAGCTTTATTTTCGATAAGTTAAGGTCCAAGTGATGTGTATAGCGTAGTGGCGCTCAGGCTTATTTTTATACAGGTGCGATGTATGTGTGGAATGGTGCAGAGAAGTGCAGACTTTGACACTCGATTCAACCAGACTCAATGGTACTAGTCTCATAGGTCAATGATAGTTTACAATTGTCCTCCACCGGTGTTAGTTTATTTAGATGACTTCCAGTAAATATTTTCCATCCCATTGCTCCGATGCGTGAATCGAGTGACGAAGGGCATCATATTTTAGAAATAATGAACAAGAGTCTAGTTACAGAGTTAGATTATTATTTATAGATTGTAAAGAGTACGAAATCTATATAAGAATTTGCAAAGTGGAGAGAGTGAGAGGGTTCATTATTTCAGTTAAGCTTTGTATAATAAAAGAATCCGAGTGAAGTTTAAATAATTGCGCTTATTATTATAAACACTCCTTATTATCTCTCCTCAGTGATTATCCTGCAATCCAGAATTAATGAATTATCCAATGGATCAATAAAATTCTTGTGCTAAAGATGAACAATTATTTTGCAGTAGCAAGACGAGGTCTCGACATGATGCGGGTACGAGCGACAGATCCTCGACCCTGTCCCAAGTGTGGCAAGATATATCGTTCAGCTCACACCCTTCGAACTCACCTGGAGGACAAACACACAATCTGCCCTGGATACAGATGTGTACTGTGTGGTACAGTGGCTAAATCCAGAAATTCCCTTCACTCGCACATGTCTCGTCAGCATCGTGGTATTAGTACGAAGGATTTGCCAGTTCTACCGATGCCAAGTCCCTTCGATCCAAATCTAGCGTCACGATTGTTGGCGAAGGCTGGAGTCAAAGTGAGCCCAGCTGAGCTCAAAGCGAGAGCCAGTCCCACTGGTCCCAGGAGAAATGACATGAGATTGGAGCTACCGAGAGGGGCACCTTCAGAGGCTGGCAGCTCTGTATGCGGTGGTGATGATCCCGAGGATTTGACACTCCCTCTGAGCCTCAGATATGGCTCACCAACACCCAATAACAACACAGTCATCACCAAGATCTCTCATAACAAGGCTGTTGCTGCTAAATCACTCGAGTCAATGATGCATGGACATAATCGTGAGCCCAATATAGCACCAATGCACAACAGTCATCTGCCACTTCATCATGGACATCATAATAGCCCACTCGGATCATCTGCACTTCTTGATACCTATTTACAACTCATTGCTGAGAGCTCACCACTCGCTGCACTTGGACTCAGTCCTGAGCAGGCCACTGCTGCTGCTGTTCAGGCTGCTAAAATGGCACAGATGAGTGCACATGAGAAATTTGGAGGGAGAGGACTCGAGGACTATCCCATGATTGGCCGCGATGAGGGACGGGGCATTGGGCTTGTTCACGAGGATCGACATGATCATGACAAAAGCATCGGAAATGATAAGCACGAGGAAGACGCTGAGTCTTCCAATGGGGAGGAAGATGATTTCAGTGAGAACGACGAGCCTGAAGCTGTGCACGCTGAGTAATCCGGTTTTATTTTAACTTTTATTTTTTGACGTGGAAATGTCTATGGTTCAATTTTTGGTCTTGGATTTTCTTTTTAGAAAATTCGAGACAATTTCACGGTTTCCCAGTGAATTCACAAAAATTATCCGATTTTTATAAAAATTCGAAAAATCGAAAGAAAATGTCTGACTTCCTTGATAATTCAGGAAAATTATGTGATTTTTCAATGGAGGAAGAGATTTTCTTCATCTCAAAAATTTAAGCAAATCCATCGCTCTCTGGATAACAAGGACCAATTAGACGTATCCACGTAAAATGACGGATGTATCGAAGATGCAGCCACACCTGTTTTATTTTTTCTTTCATGTTGGGAAGGAGACTCTGTATGTTACGTTATTACATGGAACCGGAATCCATCCACTACCTCATATAGTCTAGATTTTTCGGTTTTGAAAGAGACAGGTTGATGCTAAATTAATGGAAGCATGATCTCCGAGGGGAGTTGTTACAATAGTTGAAGATGTCCCTGAAAATTATTCCATCCGACTACCTCAGTGCACATATTAGAGCAATAGGAACTACGTTAGGTGATAGATTTTTTTTTTTTGGGTAATGATGATTGTGAGAGGGCAATTGGAGCGGGGAATAAATGGGTTGAGACCGTCCTTTGTCGAGCCTCGTGACTTAAATTTTAGGGGACGGAAACGGAACGACGAGGCCTCCGTCGAGAGGTGACTTGTTGGTGAGTTATTTCTAGGATTTATTTTCAAACATTTTTTTTTTTTCATTTTGATTTTCGCCTTTCAAATCTCTGCGTTAATTAGTGCGGTTATTACGTGTCTGTGTTGAGACGAAGAGAGAAGTATATATTGAGGAAGGATCGGGGTTTCCTGTGGGTGCACTACTTTGACACGTGTTTTGTTTACAAATTAATTGTTGATAAAATTTGCACTTGGAAGGCAGAGGGCTTTTCAATTGCAGTCGTCGAGTCGATTTTATTTGCTTTCGGTGCAAAATAAAACTCATCGTTCATGACTTTAGGTTTTTTACTTCCCATTTTGCTTTTACGTGGCTCAAATATTTCTAGTTAACTTGTTTTTTTTTTTTACTAATCATTTTAATTAAAAGTTTTTGTTGAAAGTCCCTCGCGATCATTCTTTGCCCTGGGTTTTTATGATTTTGAGGGGAATTGGTTGGGGCGAGAGAATGGGATTGACATTTTGACATGAACAAACAGAAAATGATGGAAGAAAAATGTGAGGAGGATGACGAGTAGTCTAAAGGTAGACGTAAGTTGTATACAATACTCCGAGTATACTAATTATAGATTTAAGAGCATAGTATCAATAACGAACAGGGAATGACGCGTAGCGATGTGTTTTTGTGTTGATAAACGAATTGAACGAGTGAACTTCACTATTGAAAATTATAATCAGCCCTGGCTGTGGACTAAATTGTTTTCTATTATTTAGAAATGTCGATTCGATGAATCAATGCTGAGTATACGAATGAGAGTTAATTTGGTGTTGATCCGTATACGATTGGTGGTTACATCGAAATACGATTAGACTAGAACGAAATTATTAATGAAATTAACGAGAAATTGAATATTAGTACAAAGGAGTTTTCAATGTTAGTGGTTTTTAAATTTTTCTTTTCGATTGAGAGACTACTCTTATTCCACAGCGGGCTAGGGTACTTATTTAGGAACGAAATGAATGAACATCCTTAATTATCGAAAGATCCAGGTCTAATCGGTACAAAGATACCAATTCTTGCCTTGAAGCTCTCTATTATCTATTTTATATGCGAATTAAATGACGAAATTGAACGGAAGTTTTTACACGGGATAAAAATTTCCAGAGTACAAATTTTCACACAAATTAATGAGGATGTAATTATTATCGACAGACTAACAATTTAACCGAATGAATTTTCGTAGAGTATCGTTCTGTGCCATAGCAATTTTCAAAGCAGAAGTAAGTCATCGGTCATTGTTAAATGATGACTTGTGTAGAGTGTTGGAGACAGCTGGAGAAATGAAATTTCATTAAATCCAAAACACATCAGTAAAAAAATAGATTAAACGAATGCCCAGTAAACGAATGCGAGGAGAGTCTTGGTGATATTTTTAACAATTTTTTCTCAATTATCACAGACGTTTTTATTTAATGATAAATAACCATAACGAAGAAACTGGGAGTTGATGAAGGAATCAGGTGAATTCCTTGGTTGTTACTGTGACAAAGATTCGAGTCAAGTCCCAACTTTTATCCTCAAACAATAAATAGATTTTATTTCACCCCTTTTTAACTGATAGACGAATGGAAATAAATGGACAAATATATATGTATAGGTATATGTATACACAGATTTTTACAGAAATGGGAAAAAAAGCTAGATTCATATTTTCTACCCAAGTGGCAAGTTATTGTAATAGTTATTAATTCACAATGGACTTTGTCACTAGATCAGTTTATAGATGAAACGACGAATGTTAAAAATTATTGAACAATCAATCTCATATTATCAATCCGTTATAGTCCGCAATAGTCATTTTGCAATTAATAGTGAACAGACAGCCAATTACAGTATTGCAATAGTTTAAATATATAATTGTACGTTCTGTTGGTGGCATTGCATTGGATAAATCAGCGTCAAGGGGTTTATAATGAGTCTGCAATAGTTTTAATAACGGTGCAAGTAGACTGACAATAAATAAAACGGTTATTTCCATTGATTTTTTTAATGAATTTTTGAGGCTCTTCACGCTGATATCAATGTCGATGCTTCAACCGTCGTCTCAGGTACTTATCAGAATCATCTGTGATTGATGGATATCATTGATCGCAGATGGTGACAATGAACGAACAAACTCAGGTAAACTCAAGCAGACAGGCCGTGATATATTATAAATACTGATAGAATTTTTTTTTTTTTCATTATCTCTCAGTTTGATTGTTCCCATTAATTTATAATGAATTTTTGCATACCTACCAATGAAGCGAAGGGAATGGGGTGGAGGTCGATGGGAGGGGAAGAGAAATATGAATATATTATATATCGCCATAGCTACCTCCGTAATGATAAATAATCATCAGTCTTTTTGCATCCAAATTACTGTAAAATAAACCACTGAACGAATGCCCTAACATAGGATATAGAAAACAAATCATTAAATATCAGATGTCTAAGCATTTTTTGTTCTTGTTTATTTTTTTTTTACGTATTAATGTTTACAGAAAAATATTGCAAGATTCTATCCTACTTCCACTGCATAGATCTTAAGGACTGCACCATTACGGAACGAGCGAGTGTCTGATTTTTTTTTTATTTCACATTTTTTTGTGGGTCGTACATTGTGTGAAAAATTTGGTTGAATTGAGAGGGAAAAGCCGATGAGATTTCAAGTTTCTTTGCAAATAAAAAATTCACTGACCTACCAAAATTCTGTCACTTGTCGACAATTTTTTGTTGCAGAAAAGTTGAACTGTAATTTAGCTTTTGCACGCATATTTCCACCATATTATTCAGTGAAAATTTTTTAATAATGAATGGACCAATGATTGCTCCCCTTTTAAAAATTATTTTAGCAGAAGCTACGTTGAACAGAGAATTGAAGTGATTTCACTGCCAAGTTGTCACTCACTCGTTCGTTTCGTGATCAGTGCTGATTATTCCAAATCGACAATGCAATACAATGTACTTACAGTCACATGAACAATCTTTTTTAATGAACCAAGTGCGACAGAACTGTTTGAATGGAGAAATTTGTATGTGAGACATTTAATTTTAGAGTTGAGACGAAATTTCAGGGGGGCTGAAGAAATATAAATATACTCCAATGGCCCATTGGATTGGAGATAATTGTTTGCATAATACATGTATGTACATAGATTATAATAATATCTGCGGATAAACTTACATGATTTCGTGATATTTACACTGAAATAAAACATAATCAGGGACGCAGGGAATTTTTGATTTTCGAGAGACGATAAGTACGAGAGATATTCATTTTCGTTAATGAATGAGAAAAATATGACATGTGCAATGATACAGGAGAGAAGAAATTAGAGATGAACATGAAAATTGGCGACAGAGTGGACTGGTGAATTGAGCGTGTCCCGTTGGATTGAAATTGCCAATAATTTTCGAGAGTTGTAAAAAATACGTTGGATTGTACGCAAATTTAAGAATTACTTTAATATCTAAGGTGCTTCATGATTAAGTATTTGTTACGTTGCGTCTAATTTTTTTTCTTTGCCATTTTTTTTTTCATTATAATATTTTTTTCAAATAAGAATGAGAATAGTTTGTTTTATTCATTTCTTCATTAACCAATGAGTCATACTATAATAGAGTTGTTCAAGGTCCATTATTTGTTTTTATTTGACGCCCTGGGGCGTTTACCGTTGATGGCCTCTCAATTCTACCTCATTCCCAACTCCGATGATCGACAAATGAGGAAAACTCGAATAATTTTCAAACGAAATAGCATGACTATCATTTTGTATATAATTCCACACTTCGTTCTATTTATCTTTGCACATACGCGCTTTAATCTGCCCCTTTCATCTTTCACTATTCTCCTCTCATTTTCATTGTTTTTAACGCGTCTTCCTCGGAGTACTGAACCGCTATCCATTGTTTTTGCCATTTTATTAACGTGTAAGCCATTCAACTTGCCAATATTATAAACAATAAACGCGTTGCAAAATTATTTTCTGTTTGTTTTCCTTTTCTTTCGCTTTATTTTAGAGTTAATTCTGCACTGAAGAGGAATAGACTCAAAAGTCCAGTAGTTTCCCAATGGCGTTCTCGAGAAATATCTCTGAATCTAAGAAAGATAGTGAAATTTTTCTCAGAACTTACTTTGTAGAGTGAAATGAGAGTCATAAAAAACATTTTGACAAAAATTTTCCATCTCTTTTAGATCTAGAGATATTTCCTGAAAATCTCTTAGCAAAGAAACTAAAAAATTACTTCATTTCGGCATTTATCTCTGGTTATTGCCGTAAAAAGAATCGTAAGCTCTTCCACGAGATGTTGAAGACGATTAACAATTGTTTTTGTTTTTTTACTTTACGTTTTCTCTTGACCATGAACGGTAAGTTTTTATTTTTCTTTCTTTTGTGAAGTTATGAGAGTGTAATAATCGACGTAAATCAGTATTTTCAACTGAAACAAGCGTTCCCAGTGAAGCAGAAAAAGTATAACGATATGTAATATCCAGAAATGAAGGAGGAGAATCTAGTGTTAAGAGTTGCCTATTGTTAGAAGCCAATAATTATATTCAGACGAGAAAAAAATAATAAATTGCACGTAAATTGAACTGATATCCGCGCGTAGATGATGCATTAGAACTGTTGCAAATTGAAAATTGATAATTGTATTGAACTAGATTGTTTTATTGTGGTCTCGGACTGTACCAGTAAAATCCAACAGATTTTGCTATTCGAATGAGGAATCTCGTGGGATTGCGGGGCTTGGTGCCTTTTAGCAGCCTGTTTTGTACGTGAAAATGATCACCAACATTTTTCTCCACATCGATACAAAGAGCAAGTACAAAAACAGGTGAAAAACACAGTTCCTATTTCGCTCCCCCACAATTATCTTAAGAGATGACTATACACATTATTATATTGACGATTAAAATGGATGAATATTGGAGGAAAGAACTTATAAGATATATATGTATACAAAAATGTAAGATTACGCCCTGCCGACTATACAATAAATAATAAATATTAAAACGTGAACAACAGAAGAAGAAAGTTGAAATTAATAATTGTACACCTTTTAAATGGTTCTTTATTTAAATTGATATGAGTATGAGTGACAACAAATAAACAAGCAATGAATATTGAATATTCCTCATGGTCGATGTGAAAAGATGTTTATAAAAAATGAAAATAAAATGAAAATTTCTGCTGTCACCTTTATCAGTGGAGCACCTGACTTGAAAGAGCGCGATGTCGGCCCGCCATTGGCTGTCGGGGCAGGCGCACTTGGAGAAGGGATTTGAGCGCACAATCCTAGCACCTCGACATACCGAACCAGTTGAAACCTCCAGCTGTGTGCCACCGTACGGCGATACAAGCGGTTCTATCAAATTCCCTCTCCAAATATATAAAATACCTATTATTTATATTAACCCCCAGTCAATTAATCCTACCATTTAAATTCACGTTAAACCTCACAATGTAAACATGAAACCGATAAATACAAATATCTCGCGCTCTGCAATAACCGACGAAATTTACCTGTCCAGTGTTTGCGGGTTTGTGTGAAACGTATTACTTGAGAGAGACAGTGAAAAACCGGACTTATGGCTCGCGCGTGAGAAACGTGAATTTTTTTTACTGGGTACTCATTGGTTTTCCTCAATTTCATATGCATTTTGTTTTGTATTTACCATATCTGGATACTCGGTGCGCGGGGCGCGATGACAACGACGGAGCTTTACGTCAAGGTAAAACATGCTGACCTACATTGAATTTAACACTCAATCCAGATACGTGAGAATTTCAATAAAACTATTCAAGTGATTTATTTTAATCAGTGGAGAAATTCCAACTCATCACCTTCTCATTTATCGTTTTGTACTCTAGATGAAGCTCTTTTCCACTATCCAAGGGGTTGCCCGAGGTCATATGGCGTCGATAGCGTGCACCACTCGGATCACTACATTTTAATGAGAAATTTTACTGGGAAATTCTAATGCACCTTCAGACTGTTATTCCAAACTCGTGACTATTCCTCGTCAATTGTTCCTTCGTTTTCTCGTAAAATTTCCATCCAAAATTATGAGTGATTATTCCAGTTTTGTATTAAATAAATCTTGTCATGGAATTATTGCAGAGGGGAAAAGTCGCGATGCTGGTCTAGAATTGAGTAGAAGAGACAACTCCTTGCCCTTTGTCAATGATTATTCATTATAATCCTCAATATGAACTCTTCAATATTTTTCGTTTTGAATTGAAGAAGCTTTCACTCTTTTTCTCGATTCTAATCCTCATGGCTTCCTCGTGCTTATGTTACCACTTGATACAGCTCAACGAGATTTATTCTCACGTAATTATCCCCGTGATTTTTAGCTTCGTGGGAATATTCAGGGCTTACTCCATCTCCAGTTGGAATTAATTGAATTATGCAATTCCGCTTGATCAGATTTTGTAGGATTTACTTAGAATAAACGTGGAGTTGTTTTAACTTAGCTCGAAAATTTCCGGGGGATCTGGTGTGCCAGTTGTGATTAAAAGTGTGCGGCCTACGCGTTTTGATAAGATTACTTAGCAATATATGTTGTCCACCAGTCACTTATATTTTTATCTGGAAAAAAAAGCGGGGGAAATGGCCGCACTGAAGCCCACGATGTTTAACACTTGCAATGAATGAATGCATATATTCCAATAACAACGTTTCCCAATGACAATACGAGGGCTTTCGTCCAATTTCTTAGGGATTGCGTCACTTCAAATCGATAAATAACTGGGAAATATTTCAAATCGAGTCTACTCGCGTCAACAGAGAGATGTCAGATAAATGTACTGGATACACCTTGACGATGATAAGAAAATAATTGAAGCGGTTGTGACGTAATGATGACAAATGGCACATACACGAGTGATAAAAAAAAAGTGATAAGAAAGAGTGAAGAGTGAAGTTCATGGACTTGATTTTCCCACTTGGTTTTGACGAGCGCACGAAATTTTCATCGGAGCGTGAAATCATTTTCCCCGCAACTGTTGTTATGATAAATTATGATAAAAGGTGTTACGTCTTGGATTAGATCGCATTTCCAGGGTTTATCTGGTTCATGATTTTCTCATGCTCTCGATTCCCCTCTCGAGTGCCCGCGAGGGCACGACACGAATGCGGAACTTCTTTTATTATTATTTTTTTTTACTTTTTATTTCTTTGTTTTGTGTTTTACCGTTACAAATCCTCGGCCAGTGTTGCCTGTCGTCCGCTGGCTTGAGATTTCGAATTATTTCCTTTCCCTTTTGGTGTGGTCTCTATGAGGAAATTCTCTCACGTCCGCCCTTGTCATTTTTCGAGACAGCGTTTTGCTATCACTCGATTCAATGACCTTGGGGCAACTCATTCAAATAATTAAGTGAATGAGAGTGATAACGGTGATTCACAGGGTAGCAGAGTATGGGTGCAGCATCCGGAGAAGATCTGGGAGGGTGCAGTACTCCTGGAGTCATTCTCGAGCAGTGGAACCCTCCGGGTTCGCACAGAGGACTCCAACGAGGAGCGCACCCTCTCCATAAAAATCGACGCCGATCTTCCACCCCTTCGCAATCCAGACATCCTCATCGGGGAAAACAATCTCACCTCTCTCTCCTTTCTCCACGAACCGGCAGTTCTTTACAATCTGCAGATTCGATTCCAACGTCATAGCATTTACACCTACTGCGGAATAGTCCTGGTGGCATTCAATCCCTACGACGAATTACCAATTTACGGAAATGACACTATCTGGGCGTATCGGGGTCAGGCAATGGGCGATCTGGAGCCCCACATATTCGCCGTTGCCGAGGAGGCGTACACAAAACTCGAGCGAGAATTGCACGATCAATCAATCATCGTTTCCGGTGAGTCTGGTGCGGGTAAAACTGTTTCCGCCAAATATGCGATGCGTTATTTTGCAACTGTCGGCGGTTCCACGACGGAGACGCAAATCGAGAAGAAAGTGCTGGCATCATCGCCTCTGATGGAGGCATTTGGTAACGCTAAGACAACGAGAAATGACAACTCCTCGCGATTTGGTAAATTCATCGAGATCCAGTTCAACAAGAATTATCATATTTCGGGTGCTAGTATTCGTACATATCTCTTGGAGAAGTCTCGGGTTGTCTTTCAGGCGAATGATGAGAGAAATTACCACGTGTTCTATCAGCTGTGTAAGGCAGCCGGGGGTAAATCTCCGCCGAATCGGTTGAAGGAGCTGCACCTGGAGAACGGCCAAGGGTTCCATTACCTCAACCAGGGGAATAGTTTCTCGATAGATGGTTTGGACGACTCAGCGACCTTCCAGGACACCCTGGCGGCTCTCTCACGTCTGGGTTTCGATACCAAACAGCAGGACGAAGTTTTCAGGATCCTCGCGGCGATCCTTCACCTGGGGAATGTCAGGATAATCAATAAAATTGATAAACAGGATAATTCCGGAAACGAGGACACGGAGGCTTGTGACATTTCATCGAAGGACAAACACCTGCTAATTCTCGCTGATCTGATGGGCATCGACCCGAAGGCGATGAGGAAGTGGCTGTGCCACAGAAAGATTGTCTCCATGCGAGATGTTATTCTCAAGCCGATGAACGTCGAGCAGGCTGTTGGTGCCAGGGACGCACTGGCCAAGCATATCTACGCCGAGCTCTTCAGCTTCATCGTTCACAGAATAAACGAATCCCTTCGAACAAAAACAAAAGCCGGATGTTTTATCGGTGTTCTCGATATCTACGGCTTCGAGACATTCGAGACAAATTCCTTCGAGCAATTTTGCATTAATTACGCCAACGAAAAACTCCAGCAGCAATTCAACCAGCACGTCTTCAAGCTCGAACAGGAGGAGTACCTCAAGGAGGAGATCGAGTGGACGTTCATCGATTTTTATGACAATCAGCCCTGCATCGATCTTATTGAGACCAAACTGGGAATTCTAGATCTACTCGATGAGGAGTGCAGGATGCCGAGGGGCTCCGACGACTCCTGGGCGGAGAAACTCTACACAAAATGCAACAAGTCAAAACACTTTGGCAAGCCGAGATTCGGCACCAGTGCTTTTCTCATCCATCACTTTGCTGATCTCGTAACATATGAAACCGGAGGATTTCTCGATAAAAATCGGGATACGGTGATGGAGGAGCAGGTGGATGTGCTGAGATCGAGTGACAATAAATTGTTGAAGCAGTTGTTCACTGAGGACATTCCCAAACTATCGGTGCCGAATCAGTCGAAAGTGAAGATATCCACGCAGAAGCCCTCGACACCGGCGAATCCCAAGCAGAATAAGAAAACAGTTGGCTCCCAGTTCAGGGACTCTCTCAATATGCTCATGGCAACTCTCAATGCCACGACGCCGCACTACGTTCGCTGCATCAAGCCTAATGACTCGAAAGAGTCCTTCGAGTACAATGCAGCACGTGCCATTCAGCAACTTCGAGCTTGCGGAGTTTTGGAGACCATCAGAATATCAGCAGCTGGTTTTCCGAGCCAGAGGACCTACGGCGAGTTCTTCCAGAGGTATCGGTGCCTCTGCCCTTTTAAAAAAATTCGCAGGGACGATCTCAGGGAAACATGTAGGCGAATTCTCCAGATTTACATCAAGGACGACGACAAATTCAAGTTTGGAAAGACGAAGGTCCTCTTCAGGGCGGGACAAGTGGCTTATCTGGAGAAGTTGAGGGGGGAGAAGCAGAGGGATGCCTGCATGATGATTCAGAAGATGGTGCGAGGATTTATACATCGAAATCGATACAGAAAGATCAGGAGATCGGTGCTGGGGCTTCAGAGACAGGCGAGAGGCTGCTTGGCGAGGAAGAAGGCGGAGGGGATTAGGAGAGAGAGGGCTGCCATAACTATTCAGAAGACGATAAGAGGGTGGCTCGCCAAGGAGAGGTACCAGAGAGTCAAGAGGACAATTATTAAGCTCCAAACTTATGCCAGGGGACTCCTCGCTAGGAGGAAGTACCAGGGGATGAAGGACAACGCGGCAGCTCTCCTCATTCAGAGGCTTGTGAGGGGATATCTGGTGAGAAGGGCATGTAGAAAGAAGATCAAGGATATAATAGTTGTTCAGTGTTGTGTGAGGAAGTACCTGGCGAGGAGGATCTTCAGGAGGCTCAAGGCTGAGGCGAGGAGTGTGGAGCATGTTAAGACCCTCAACAAGGGCTTGGAGAATAAAATTATATCTCTTCAGCAGAAGATTCAGACGATCAACGAGGAGAGCAAGGGTCTCAGGGTGGTTCAGGCTGAAGCAATCGAACTAAAGGGAAAGTTGGAGGGAATGAAGGCTGTGGAGGCTGAGAACAAGAGGCTCGTGGCCCTGGTGGTGGAGAGGGACAAAGAAATCGAGAGGATGGCGGCTGATGTCAAGAGAGAGAGGGACGAGAAGATGGAGCTGGTGATGGAGAGGGAGAAGCTGATGGCGGAGAGGGAGGATGAGAAGAAGGTTCTTGCTGCGGAGTCGGATAAATTGAGGAGAGAACTCTCGATTGCACATGAGAAGCTCAAGGTCGACAGGAGGGGGGCAGAGGAGAATCTGAAGAATAGGCTTGAGCAGGAGAAGGATCTCCTTCTGATGGAGCAGGATCAGGACCGAGGAGCTTATCAAAGGCTTCTCAAGGATTATCAGGAGCTCGAGGAGCAGTTCGAAGTCATGCAGAGGAAATTCGTTCACCAGGTACCTGGGCATTCGAGATCGTTGAGCAATGCCTCCAGTGGAAGCGCTGGGGGGCAAGCGGCGTCCACTGATTTGCCGCCTGATGATCAGAATATTGACTTTGGATATGGATCGGTCAGGTCCACCATCTCGTCGTCAACACCGTACTCGAGGGTGGAAACGATCGATTGGAGTCATAGACGGTCTGAGAGCCCGCCTGATGGCGAAGCTCAACCTGTTAAATCTCCTGAGGTCAATGGAGGAATACAAGCTCCTCCTGTTGATATTGGGCTCGTTCTCAAACTCCAGCAAAAGCTCAAGGACGTCGAGAGTGCTAATGGCAGACTTGTAAGGATGGTCGAGGATTTGGAAAGGGACTGCCCAGAGGAATCTTCCAGGACGCAGGATACGTTTAGGGTGAGGGCTTCAACATCTTTTATTGGTTTTAGAATCAAGGGATTTTTTTCTGGGAATGAGAAATTATTTTTCTCTGGGAGTTTAATTTCATTTTAATGATTACTTAGATATACTTAGATAATAACAATTAATTGACAGCTTTTTTTTTTATCGGCAGTTGGAAGAACTTGAAATGGAAAATGCTCAACTGAAGAAAGATCTGAATTCTCTGAGACGCACAGTCGCCGAGGCCGATACTGCAACTGTTCAGAAGCACCTGATGGGTAATTACTTTTTTTTTCATCCAAAGGAATTGATCTCCCCTCTGGTCTCACCTGAATGTACCTCATTTTCAGGTCAATTCGAGGCTCTGCAGGAGGAGCTGGAGAGACGAAGAGAGGAATGCATTCAACTCCACAGTGTTTTAGCTGATCACACGAGAAGAATGAAGAGCCTTGGCTCCAACTATGGACGAGACGTAGACATAATAAACGAGGATGGTGAACTGGTTCTGGCATTCGAAGCGCAGAAGAAAATAAATCGACAATTGGAGGACGAGCTGCAGAGCAAGGAAAAAGGGTGGCGCTCGCAGAGGGACGAGTGGAGAAATGAAATTGATCGTTTGCAGGAGGAAATACAGAAGCAGCAGAAATTACTGTCCGTGAATCTCAGTAAAACACCGCAGACGCAGACCGAGGCTTTCATGCAACATGAAATAGCGCGACTTACATCAGAAAACTTGGTGCGTTTTTTTTTTTCAACTCGAGAGAGCAGAATTACTGTCATTGAGGGATAACATTAAATTTTCATTCGACTCTGAATTATTTTCCCAGGATCTTCAGGAAAGGTACGATAAAATTGCGGAGGAGAATCATAAGCTGAAGAAGAAGTGCAGAATACTTGCTAAGCGACTCAGAGATGCTGGATGTAAGTTTTTATATTTTCCAAATTATTCGTTCTGGGAAAAATGCGAGAAATTCGCAATTTTTAGAGAAACCCATTGTTTATAAGCATTTAGAAGAATAAAATCGCGTTTGGTATTACAATATTTAAATTTACGCTGTCAAAGACGAGGAAAACGATACGAAGGATTTGGCTGAGCCACCGAAGCCCCGTGCATATATGATCACGGGACCGGGTGAGTTTAACGGTGTGTAAAGTCGACGTAAAAATCATCGCCATAAAAAATCACCACTACAGAGCGCTCGTCATCAGTTTAAAAATCTCATTGTAATTCAGTAACAAAGTAGTAAAGTGAGATGATGGGAATTTTCTAATTTTATGAATTGTTGAAAAACTGTTATGAATGTGAAATTTTACTTATCTCACTTCGCCACTACTCAATGATTTCATTACATGATTTCGTTTGCATTAGCCCAACTAATAAATTCCTCTTGCAGTACCAGATAGTGTGGAGGTTCCCACGGATCAGTCATCAGTTCCACCTCAATCCTCAGCCTCAACGAGTGCCGTAATGCCAGCAATTCGCAAGAAGGAGCGCGACTACGAGGGAATGTTTGAATTCAAGAAGGAAGACATCACAGTAGTAATTCGTCATCTTGTAATAGAATTAAAACCAAAAGTAGCTGTTACCCTCCTCCCCGGGCTTCCTGCGTACATTCTCTTCATGTGCATACGTCACACAGACTGCGTAAACGACGACGACAAAGTGAGAACACTGCTCACTGGTTACCTGAATGCTGTGAAGAAAGTGATAAAGAAGAGAGAGGACTTTGACTCGTCAGTTCTGTGGTTGAGCAACACGCTGCGATTGCTTCACAATATGAAGCAGTACTCTGGTGACAAGCCCTTTCAAATCGAGAACACACCGAGGCAAAATGCCCAGTGCCTACGTAATTTCGATCTTAGTGAGTACAGGGTTGTACTGAGCAACGTAGCCCTCTGGATATTCAACAATATAATGACTCTCTTGAAGGAGAGGATTCAGGCGCTGACAGTTCCAGCATTGTTGGAGCACGAGGCCATAACTGGGCTAAACTCCAACAAAAGGGGATTAGCTAGGTCCTGCTCAATGGGTGAAGAACCAGAGTCCACCCAGAAAAAATTGGACAAACTCCTAGACGAGCTTTCAGCTGTTCATAAAGCCCTTCAGTATCATGGAGTCGATCCTGAGATCATTGGTCAATTGTTCAAGCAGTTGTTCTACTTCATGTGTGCTAGTGCCCTCAATAATCTCCTTTTGAGGAATGAGCTGTGTCACTGGACCAAGGGCATGCAGATCAGGTACAATATGAGTCATTTAGAGCAATGGGGCAGGGATCAGAATCTTCCCACTGCTGCTGAGGCCCTTCAACCCATCATTCAAGCGGCACAACTCCTTCAGGCTCGTAAGACTGATGAGGATGTTAATTCAGTTTGTGAGATGTGTAATAAACTCTCAGCTAATCAGATCGTCAAGATTCTCAATCTTTATACACCAGCTGATGACTTTGAGACGAGAGTTCCTGTTACTTTTATAAGGAAGGTGCAGGCCAAGTTGGAGATGAGGAAGGAGAACAACGAACAGCTGCTTATGGACCTCAAGTTCTCATATCCTGTGAGATTTCCTTTCAATCCATCCAACATTCGACTGGAAGACATCGAAGTGCCCGAGGTTCTCAATCTACCGATGCTCAAGAAGGTCTAGATCAATTGATTTCGTTTTTCTAATGTGTGAAGAACGCCTAAAGTATTCCAAAGTCTTTGGTGATGAAGTCAGAAGCCAAGTTGTAATGTGAGATAAATCGAGTATACTATTTCTTCTCATTATCCATTTTTTTTAAACTATCGATTTGAGGAGATGACGTTGAATAATTTTTTCTGTAAGTTATTAAATTTACAGTATAAAATGTAATATCATATTTTCTTCTCATCAATAGTTTTTGATATTATTCAATATTTAGAAAATCGAAATTTTGAATTATCTGACTTTATTACTTGATTACTGAATTGTCCACTTTTTTACAGTCCTGTGTTCCCAACGATTTATTTATTACCTCAGTTCTTTATCGAATGGCGATTATCGAGAACGGATGGGCTCATTTTTATTTTCTGTCCACAGAAATGTTTTCTGTTCGATTGAGGAGTTGAGTAGATTTCATGTGATTAAGATATTAGGTGCGATTTGTATAGTTTACAAATTGTGAATACAATAAATTGAGCGACCAATTGCGGAGATAATGAATTATTAACGTAAATTAGGGGATTAGTCGTCGGCATTGCATTATATACATGATGTAGCGATGCACACTCCATTATTCCATCAATATTTGCATTTTTTTGCTTCATTTTCATGCAACACTGACTCCCAAAGGACCAGTTTGCCTCAGGGGATGCCTATTCGAGTGATGGTAGACCCTATGAATTAATTATGTGATTAATTGTACAATACAGCCAATGAGATGGTGATTGAGGGAAAATTGTTATCGTGCAATGGTTAAATTGGCCACTGGAGGTGGAATTATTTTGTTATATTGTACAAGAGAGGTGGCCGGAGGATTGAATATAATCGACGAAATTATGTGGTGTTGGATTTTGAGAGAGATTTATCATGTTAATGTTATCAACTGAAAGTGTTTACTGATGAGGATGAACCGAATGTTGTGCCATTTACAATTATACATACTATATTATTTTTTGTGGGAGGGAACATCAATTTGTCATTCGTACTGTGCTCTCCTGGCTTTCCATAGTCGCCTGATAGAGTTTAGATCCAACGATGCACCTAGGTGATTACTGTGACATTCCCTGAATGTAATATAAGGTTTTTGTTCACCTGGAGGATGAAAAATAAATTATAAAATCGTTGTCACGAGTTAGTAGTTTTTATGCCCCAAATGTAATTCTTTTTAACCTGTGATTTCTAGGGATTACGATATTTTTCAAATGAATAATTTATTAATTATTAATTCATAAACCATGAATGAATTAATGAAACGTTGTCAACAGTGTGGATCTATAAAAATTAGTGAAGGCATTCAAAGAAAGGGCCAATTGATAAATTATTTTAGTAATACAATTCTTTATTTGCCTTATAAATAAAAGTTATTATGACGTCGGCCCACAACCACCTAAGATTGTGCTGCTCTGAATTCTTTGTAATGAAAACGATTAAAAATTTAGTAAACGTGAATGAAGCGACCAGTAGAAAATGCAAAAATTCATTAAATGAATTTTGTGAGTTAGAAATCGGATGGATCAGCTGGTGATCGAATGTCATCGATTTTGAGGATCATTTTGACGAGTTGAGTCGCCAGGAAGATCTGCTGGGTCTTGCTCTTGAGGGATTCGATGACGTTCTGGACCTTCATATCGCAAGTGCCGCAATTCATGCAGTCGATGCCAAGAGCTGAGTTATTTTCAGAAAGCTGGAGGGCCTTGGCCTCCGCCAGAGCGTCGACTGAGGACAGACCGGCATTTTCAGCGAGTGCCATGGGAATAGCCTGTAGGGCCTCGGCAAATGCACGAAAAGCATATTGTTCCAGGGAGCCGATGTTGTCCGCCTGAGCTGCACACGCTATTGCGCAAGAAATTTCTGAGGCACCACCTCCATAGACGATTCTCTCGTCGGTCACAAGATTTCTGACTGCGCAGAGGGCATCATGGATCGACCTCTTTGCCTCTTCAACGATCTGTCATCAATCATTATTTTTTAATTATAACTAATTTTTTCCATAAATCATAAGTTATAATTTATTGATTATCAATCTAATTCCATTTTAATTTCATTCCAGACAACTTTTATTACTGATTAATTATTTTCTAGGACTTTTCTCAAAAGGCTGTAGCAGAAAATTTTCGGTTAATCCTGATGACAGAATTAACTTGAAATATATATTTAAGGCGTTCATGTCGCAAGGTGTCTGAACAGAACGAACATTGACATTTCACCCTGGAATTCTCCTTGCAATAAAAAGTTATTTAGATAAAAAATAAAAATAAAATAATAATAACAATAATAAATTACCATTTGATTTCCACCTCTGATGAAGATAGTAACAGCCCTGGAGTTCTTGCATTCCTCAATAAGCAGCATCTTGTCTTTCGTAGTACCGAATGAAAGCTCCCTGACAACACCAGCATATCCAAGCTTATCTGGAGTCAATTCCTCGAATCTGGGGACGATCCTCCCACCGGTGGCAATCGCGATGAGCTAAAATTCCCATATAATTCTGTTACTCTAACGCACCATAATAAATTCAGCTTTCAATATTCTAGAATTGATCTGATTTTTCCGAAAGCCCTCGGATCTCATAATCTTTGGATCACCGGAGCCACTGCAACTGCTGAGTCACTGAGTCCAGGATTTGAAAATTTTGATTCTGCACTCACGCCCTGAGGATTTCCTTGAGGATTCCAAAGAGAGATTGTACTTTGTCGATTTAAATCAGGGGTTCAGAAAACACAGCGTCGCCCTCCTCTAATGCATAGTTTTCGTCATTGGGCAATTCGTAACTTCAATTTGATTAAATTTATTGAATAAATATAATTATGGATTATAAAAGTGAAAATTAATATTGAATAATATTCTCACCTCAATTTCAGGCCCACCGACCCACCTAACTGCTGGCAATTGCTTTTGGAGAAGGAGATGATTAGCCTCGTCATCAAATCCCCACTGGCAGATGGCTAGAGTTGCCCCAGCAGCCTTGACCATGTCCACCATCTCAGTAAATTTCTCTTTCTCGTACTCACGAAGCTTCCTATAGTCCTCTACTGAAGTGACGTCGAGCTTGTGCTTGGTCTTCGGCTTGGGTGGCTCGAATGGACACGTCAAAATAGCCAATTTCACATCTTGAAGTCTCTAAATAAAAGTCAAGTTCACCATCAATGATGATTACGACCTCTACTTCCTCGCTTTTTTTAAATTATATATTTATTTGCAATTGTAGCAGTGAAAGTTCTCGAGTTTGATCCCGATGACTGAATCAAACTGAATAAACAATTATTGCATTTATTTCGCAAGGTGTCTGAACAGAATGAACATTGACATTTCCTCCTGGAATTCTCCTTGCAATTATATGAAAAATTGAATGAAATTTATTACCTTGGGCATCTGGGGATGACTGAAGTCCTTGTCCACTACAACACCACGAACGAGAACAGTATCCTCGAGTCTCCCTCCAACCTTCCCCTCAAGTTTTATCAACTCAAAATTGACATCACGTTTCTCAAGATCTGCCACTGCCATCACGGCATTAACGGCTATTTCTGCCATTTGTCGATGGCATTTGTTGATGCTGCAATTAAAAAATATATTTTCAAATTTTTATTTGACAAGATAAATATTTGATTTTGAGTGTAAATAATTACATTTTAGAGCCAAGAGTGGTCATAGCAGTTTTAATCAATGGCTCCAAATCGTCGGGATTTACTGGGAATGACTCGGCGATGGTATTCAAGTGCTTGACAGCGCACTGGGCTGCAAGTTCATATCCATCAGCAATCCTGATGGGGTGGATCCCCTTATCCAGGAGAGTTTCAGCTTGTTCCAGCAGAGCTCCAGCCAGAACCACAACACCAGTGGTTCCATCTCCAATCTCATCATCCTGAGACTGCGAGAGCTGGACCATAAGCTTAGCGATCTCATGATCGACGTCCATCTTCTTGAGAATCGTGGCTCCATCATTAGTAACTGTTACATCCCCATCGGGACTCACCATCAATTTGTCCAGGCCCTTTGGGCCCAGGGAGCTTCGCAAGGTACTGGCAATACTACGAGCAGCGTAAATATGGGACTGGAGACAAAAAAATTGTCACATTCTACATTTTTTACCAATTACCATTGAAGGCAGCTGAGGCATATACAATTAGAGAATGTAATCATTAACAAAATAAATTGATTATGAACAATTGGAGCCCTCGGATCTCATAATCTTTGGATCATAGGAGCCACTACGAGTACTGAATCTTTAAATCCAGGATTCAAGTCACCAGAGTACTCACGCCCCCCGGTTTCCTTGCGGATTTCAGAGAGAGATTATACTCTTTTGTTTATGGAATCGGGGATCCAAAGCTGTCAGCATCGTCCTCCTCTATTGCAAGATTTTCGTCATTGGGCAGTTCGCATAAGAAAAATTCATGAAACCATGGAATATTAATACTCCAGCATTTTTCATTAGTTCAAAAGTGATAATAACAGAGAATAAATATCTTCAGACGAAATTAATTAAATAGAGATATGTAGAAGTTTCTGGACCACCGGGAGACAAAAAAGAAGTGGGAGAGCTTGAAAATGTCCTTTTATGGGCATAATGTGGCACTTTAATATCGTTCCCTCACCAATTTACATTTTCCAACTTAACGAATGTCACAAACCAGGATTAAAAATCATTAAATGCTTCAAATTTTCTCTCACGAGAACACTTGAGGAACATTTTGATACTATTTCTGTAATTAATCGACCACTAAATGTATATTCTAGATTTTTTGGAGTACAATGGCGGCCATGACTCGCCATCACGTGGCGATTATAAAAAATCTCTTTTTTTTTTCAATCCGCACAAGAAATCCTGGAATTTTTCACGATAAATCGATGGAAAATTGCATAGAGAACTCTCCCCAAATGACGAAAAACTGGATTAATACCCGTATCCCTTATATTTTTACGCCGATGGCTCACCTTGATGGCATCGTTACCGGTGAGTCTTTTCTGCTTGTCCTGATCCTTAATGATGATAAACGGCCTGCCGTATTCGTCGAAGGCGATTGATCCAGGGATCGAGTTCATTTCGCCAACTACTAAATTACAAAAATATTAAACAATCCCCAAATTAATCAATGAGATGTGACTTCAAACGCGACTCATGTGCTTCGTCTATCAAGCCACCATTTTCTTCCAACAAACGAGAACTCTGCGCATGTTCAATCTCCCCCACAGGGCTGACACTTTTTTCCCCTAACTCTTCCCCCAGATTTTCCCCCAACTTTTCCAGTGGTTGACAGTCCTGATTTTTTGGCGCACGATGAAACACGTTCGGTTAATAATTATTTAAAAATTATTTCTTGTGAATGATTGTTGATGCTTAATTTGAGAATAAGAGCCAAGTGAATTATTCAGTGAATATGAGTTCAGGCGAAGGGTATGATTTTTTCCAGGATTATATGAAATTTGATATTGATGACTTTGATGACACTAGGGATTCTGATGATACTACTAAAAACGATTATGATGAAAATTCTGTTGAGATTCGCGAATATAATCCGGTTTTATTGACTTATGCATTACCTGATGTCGAGGTGAATTTGGAATATGTTGAGAAACTTGTGTACGATCGAATAATCGGTAAAATTAAAAAAATATTTACCAAAATTGGAAAATGCAGCCTTCAATTATGAGTGTTTTCCTTTAAATTACAGTCCTGCTCTGTGTGAGAACCATCAACCGCTGGAAAAGCTCATCTCCACTCGCGAAGAGAAAGAAATTAATCACACTTATTGAAAAACACAAGCTTTCTCATTACATTTGGTTATTAACAAACAACGGTGTGGACCCGGGGACAGAGGAACACCGAAATCACGTTCTGGACGAGCAGCTAGCCCATCTCTTCATCCACGTGGTCTTTAATTACTCAGATGTAATACTAGACATGCTGCAAGTCCAGGAGCAAGCCCTCTTCGAGTGGCAGGTGCTGACCTACGAAATTCCCCAGGCCCTGGAATTCATCGAAAAAAATGGTCACAAATTCCTCGAAGCTACACCCCAGGAGGTAGAAGACCTTCGATATGAGCTAGATATTCACCACTGTGGAGACAATCCCCGTGATCCCTCTGAGACAATCTATAAAGTGCCCTGGAATAAAGCACCTATCTCTGATCAGGACATAGTCTTGCATCACGGATTTTGTTACATCCGTGCGAGTGAGATCAAACGAGTTCTCCCTTCGTTATACTACTCACACATGCTTAACGCGAGGAACAACGACATTTACGAAATTGTGGATAATACAGCTCTTGATGAAGATCAAACAATAATTTTGCGATCATCTCTGGTCATGGCACTGGAGAGAAAACATCTTAGCACGAATCGCTTAAAATTCAACATGGATAAAATCGCGTCGGAAATCTGGATGTTTCCACCTTGCTTCAGGCTCATCCACGACCATCTCAATGATGTTCACCACCTGAAGCACTTCTCACGGATGCAGTACTACGATATACTTCACGGTGTCAATGCAGATTGTGCAAAGGTTGAGAGATATATGTATAGCCAATTTGTAGAGCAGGGACGAGTGCCTCTGAAAAAGTATGGATCCTACAAGTATTTCATTGAACATCGTTTTGGAAAAAGGGGGAGTTGCATAGAATATTCTACTCCGGATTGTCGTGTCTATGCTCAGACAGTGAAGAACCAGGGTGAGTGCAATGGGTGTCCCTTCTCAAAAAACTCAGCAATTGATATTGAGGAATTGGGGGCGAAACTGACTGAGTGGAATTGTCCAGATGATGGTAGGTTTTTCTCAAATTTTATCTGAACACGAAGGGGACAATTATTTTTGTCCACTCGTCGCTTGCGACAATTAAATGCCTAAGAGCTCTGCATAAAATGTCAATTTGATTTCTTATCTATAGAAATACTTCTCGAGATGAATTCATAACTAAGAAAAATTCCATTTTTCTCATTCTACGAATTTTTTACTGATATTTTACAAATTTTCAGAGCAGTTGATCTGAGAATTTTTTAATAATATTTCCCTGATCTGTAAAGATAAACAACAGATTCTCCAGTACAAGGTCGCAGGGAACTGCAACAGAGCTTGTGAAACTTTTTTCAAAGGACTTCACGGTGTGGAACCAACATCCAAAATTATCAATCCCCTGAATTTTTTCTCTGAGTCATTGGCATTTCGAAAAGAAGATAACAACGATGAGGAGAGTGAAGAGGATTTCGCTGAGATCTTCGACGAGCTATTCAAGGAGCTCCCCGAGAGACACGAATTAATACTGAATGAAGAATGGAGAATGACGATAATTGAAAAAAAGACGGGGTTTGATCTAAAACTCCCCGACGAAGATAGTGATTACGAGGACTTCGACTGCCTCGTCGGTCGTTCATCTTCTCTATGCAGGGACGACAATGTGATAGTAAATTAAATTATGCCTGTTTCAAAATTCATCCCTTCATACTTTAAGAGGGAATCCACCATGAAGATGTGATTTTTACCAAATATTTTAATATATCGATATCTACATAGACATTTGTTAATTTTTTAAAATAAAAGTTTGAAATCTCTTTTTTACCTTGTCTAATATTGTTCTAAGAATTTTTATAACAAGTGGTTGTAAAACAAATCTAACAATTAATCCAACCGAGAGATGAGTTTTCCAGAAGTCCAACAAACAACAAATAACGTACCACGATAAACTTACCCTGCAATCTGATACGGCACGCAAAAATTCCACGAACAAGTGCATTAATCCCCCGGATATTTATGCGAAAAGTGGGACGAGTGGTGCCTTGAAATTTTCTAATCCCCATGTTTATGTTTCCGTCTCACCAGCCACCGAAGTTTGCGGAGATTAATCCTCTAATACGATACGATCATAATTTTCTTTTTCCTACATCTCAACTCCATCAACTATTTGTCAGATACTACGAAAAAGGATTCACTAGTCAAACCTACTATTGAAATACTTCCCAGTTGCGTATCTATTTGGCAATGAGAAGTGATTAACAATTCTTTAAATTTGCAATCGATAGTGATATGCCTGAGAAAAACACTACGATAAAGTTTGATGGCATCGTCACGGGGAAGTGGGGTTCAACCCTCCAGGCCTATTTCACTCAAGACTGTTCCACCTGGGGCAGTCATTCTGCTTGAAATCAGATGATAGTTCACGTCTCAATTTGCCTAATCCAACAATTGGATAAATTCTGTTTTGCATATAAATTCATTCGCAGTTTGAAAACACTAACGTATATTCACTTCGGTGATGTTAGATATGATAATCACTGCGCTATTGTGATAAGACAATCTTTATAGAAAATGAACTGCCAGTTGGACGTAATAAATTAGCAATCCTTCGTTGGATCTTCACGTCCGTAATTCAACAGAATTGAAAACAAATAATTATCAAGAAAATTATAATGACACGTAAGTATTCTGCTAGAAATTTCTAATATTAAAGTAAAAATCTAATATTTTATTGATTATAATAATGGAATCTTTGAATGATTAATTCATAGAGATAAAAAAAAGTCCATTTTTTTCTGTCAAGGGCATTGGGCTTTTTCTGTAGGCATAGCAGGGCTGCTGCTTGCAGTATTTGCTGAAAGCCTGGGAGGCTCTGGGTCAACTGAAAACCCTAGAACTACGGAAGCTCCAGTGCTGACTGAGTGCCCGAAAGTGGATATCCCGGGGAGAACAGTTCTTCTTGCCCACGAGTCTGATTGTACGAAGTTCTATGCATGCTCCAATGGGAGGAAGATTCTGATGGAGTGTGCGTTGATGGATCTGAACGGAAATCGCTTGTATTTCAATGTTAAACTCCAAATGTGCGATTGGCCAAGTAGATCTAATTGTAATAACAGAAATACGACAGCGCAGCCACCTGGGGAAAACACCACCCCTGAGCCCACAGAAGGGAGTGGAACAACTATAGCGGAAAATTCTCCAACGACAGTAGATACCGTCCCTACTTCTGAATCATCTACAACTAAACAGTCAACACAGAGACCGACAACTGAAGGGACAGGAGATGGAAATTCCAGCGATACTCATATCCCAACTGAATGTCCCAAAACGGATTCACCGGCTAAAACCGTCCTACTTCCCCATGAGTTGGATTGCACAAAATTCTATGCATGCGTTCATGGAAAGAAGGTTCTCATGCAGTGTGCACTACTGGATCTTAATGGGCATCGCCTGTACTTCAATGCTAAGTTACAAGTGTGTGATTGGCCGAATAGGTCTGGATGTATGAATAACCATACAACGCATGCTAGTGAAGGTACAACACATCCGACTACTGGAATAACTGAAACGACTTCGCAGCAATCGACTACACAGCAGACTACAAATTCTAGTACTCAGTTGCCCACGATAACTGAAACGTCTACGCAGAAACCGAGTACAGGGTCTAATACAAATCCTACTACTGACTCGTCTTCAACAACGGAAAATCCCACACAGGAACCTAGTACGGAGCGTACTACAAGTTCAATTACTGAGTCACCTACAACTACTGCAAATCCCACACAGGGGTCGAGTACAGAGTCTACTACAAGTCCAACTACCGAGTCCTCTAGAACCACAGAAAATCTCACACAAAAACCGAGTACAGAGTCTACTACAAGTCCAACTCCCAAGTCCTCTACAACCACAGAAAATCCCATACAACAACCGAGTACCGAGCCTACTGCAAATCCAACTACCGAGTCCTCTACAACCACAGGAAATCCCACAGAAAAACCGAGTACAGAGCCTACTACAAGTCCAACTACCGAGTCCTCTACAACCACAGAAAATCCCACAGAAAAACCGAGTACAG